>NC_081575.1:16226825-16359474 GCF_022355385.1 Mustela nigripes
CTTGTGTGTGTGTGTGTATATATATATATATATATATATATATATATATATATATATTTTAATAAGATAGGCTCCACACCCAGTCTGGAACCCAACATGGGGCTTGAATTCAGGGCGCTGAGATCAAGACCTGAGCTGAGGGACACAGGGGTGGCTCAGTTGGTTAAAACGTCTGCTTTGGGCTCATGTCGTGATCCCAGGGTCTTGGGGTCGAGTCCCCCATCAGGCTCCTTGCTCAGCAGGGAATGTGCTTCTCCCTCTGCCTCCTCTGCCTGCCACTCCCTCTGCTTGCTTGTGCTTTCTCTCTTTGATGAATACAGTCTTGGAAAAAACAAAAAACAAAAAACAAACCTGAGCGGATATCAGGAGTCAGACCCTCAACTGACTGAGCCCTCTAAGTGCCCCTCCACTGTTTGTTACATAAATTTAATATGCTTCCAATAAGAATACCAAGAGGTTTTGGTATCTCTTCTTAATCTAGACAGGTTGATTCTAGAGTCATGGAGAAGTAGGCACAGCCAGGGAAACTCTTCAGAAAATTAATGGGAGAAATTCTTCTAGAAATTAAAACATTTATATAATGATTTTTTAAAAGATTTTATTTATTTATTTGACAGAGAGAGAAATCACAAGCAGGCAGAGAGACAGGCAGAGAGAGAGAGGGGAAGCAGGCTCCCCGCGGAGCAGAGATCCCGATGCGGGACTCGATCCCAGGACTCCCGGACCATGACCCGAGCTGAAGGCAGCGGCCCAACCCACTGAGCCACCCAGGCACCCTAAAACATTTATATAATCCCAACAATTCTAACTGTGGCACTGGCCCATGAATAGACCAATGGAAAAGAACTGAATGTACAGAGATAGACTCAAAAGCATCTGGGAATTTAGTATATGCTAGAAGTGTCCTCTCAGAATAGATAAACAATATACTGGTCAATTAATTGAAGTTGGACTGATGGATGCTACCAGGATAAACTCTAGATGGATCAACAATTTAAATGTAAAAAAAAAAAAAAAAAGAACCCATAAGGGTGCTAGATACAGTATGGGAGAATTTATTCCTTTATAATCTTGGAAGGGGTTTATTCTCGATGACTCAGTAACAGTATTTCCTATCAAAGACTAAATTTGTAACCAGTGTCTCTCCTAGGCAGATTTCCTCCTCTCTGAAGTGTGTAATTTCGCTGTTTTGTAAAAGGACCCCCCCTCCCAAGTGAGTTTCTAAAGTAGATTCCCAGAATCATCAGGCGGTTGGATCTCCCCTATTAGAGATTACTTAATTCAACTCACTGAAGCCCTTCCATTTAATCTGAAACCTGGACAGGCTGTCATCCTCAGGTGACTGGCAAGGGATCATAGGTCCACTGCGCGTTGGCACTGGGCGGACTGGCGCTCCACATTTGAGTGCGATGGCTCTGCCCCTCGCGTGCTGCTGCGGTGGGAAGGGTGGGAGCTGGCCCTTCCGGGGTGGGCTTACAAGTAAATTGACAAGGGTGAGGGGACTGCGAGCTGCGGCCAGTTGTTTTAAAGCAATTTCCAGGGAGACATTCAGACTCCGAGGCTATTACTTCCTGTGTACCACCAAGAAAGCCTTTTCCCGGCCGTGACTCCCGGGCCCAACGTGGGCTCCCGAAGGAAGAACCAGCCTTCCCAAGGGGTCCCAGGCAGGGCTAAGTTTAATCGTCACCGTCACCGTGCAAGCAAATGTGATTCATCCCCAAAGCAGCCGGCAAACAGGAAATGCACAAGAGGCCGGGCCAGCGCCTTGATTATCTGTCGCTGCAGGTGTTTCTGTCACCTGGAAATCGTTAGATCCGCACAGTTCTGCCACCCAAGTTAACTTCAGAAAGAACTGTACAAAGGCAGCTTGTAAAGTTTCAGGTTTCTACAAGGGATTCTGGGGTCAAGCGTCTCTCCTGGAGAGGCGGAGAGGCGACAGGGCAGCCACCTGGGAGACACCTACAAGTTTCAACAGGCGCACGGAAACAGAACCCTGACATTTCACAACTTTGTTATTAGGAAGAAGACTGAAGATTGCCAGCAGCACCTAAAGCCCTGACATTTTGCGAGAACACAAAGGGAATGGTATAAAACGGACCCAAAGGGCATTGCAGGGCGTGGGGTGCAGTGGGAACCACGCAGTTCCACTAGAAGATTCAGATGGAGAGGCCCGCAGAGCCTGGCTGTGTTCTGCCTGCAGGAGAATGCCAAGTTAGTGATTATTTCATTAGGAAAATATTTGCTACACCTATAATCTGGAAGTGATAAACAACATACCAGAGCAGAACATTACTCTCCAGGATTAAATACCAGACAGAGGAACAAAGAGTTGACCCACCCACAGGCCACTGGGATGAGGCCTGGTCCAGTTACCACATCAAAGACCCTCTAAGTAAGTCATAGGCAGAAAAGAGAGGAATCAATTAAGCCCCTGGTTTAGAGAGGATTTCTTTCTGAAATGTCACTTTCGTTAATCAAATGTCGAAAGATTTAACGACGCCTATCCTGAGCAATGGCAGCTCAGAACCTCATAAAAAATGGGCCCAGTTCAAGGAAGGTGATGATGATGGAGAATGTCCAGCTCACTACATACATTTTCCAATTAGCTTGGTCCTTGCTTTGTGAATCACTGTCTTAATGAACGCCCAAGCTGGGCGGCTCCGGACGTGATCCAGGCAGGTGGAGGAAAGCCCCGATTCAACAATGTGAAAAGAATAAATGATTTTATGCGGATGTGGATGGATTTTTTAGCCCACCACGGCAGAGGGAAAAAAAATGCACAGTGCGCTGTGATAAAGTGAAGTGTGAACTGTGCTAATGGTACTGGGAAAAAAATGTGCTAAACCCTGGGGCAGATGGGTCAATTACTTTTATATAATCATGGGTCCCAGAAGGCCAGGTTAGGAATGGATTTATTTGCAGAATCGAAATGAAAGCTTTCTCTCTCGTAATGAACATGTTTTTGGAGGTAATCAGTGTACTAGGTAACCTGTATCTCCTGCTGTTCTCAGGCTGTTAGGAAACAGGTGTTTTTTATTTGTTTGTGTGGTTTTTCTTAATAGACTTTATTGTTTAGAACAGTCCTGGGTGCACAGCAAACTCAAATAGAAAGTACAGAGAGTTCCCACATGGCCCCCGCCCCCCCAAAACACAGGCATAGCCTCTCTGCTATCCATGTCCCCCCGCTGTGCATTTGTTACAGTGAATGAAGCTATACCGACCGACCGTCATTATCACCCAAAGCCCATTGTTTATATCAGGGTTCACTCGGTGTATTTTCTGCAGGTCTGGACAGATGTATAGTGACATGCCACCCCCCCCCCCCCCTTTCAGTGTCATGGACTATTACTGCCCTACAAATCTTCTGTTGGGGTTGTCTTTTTTAAATTTAATACATGTATTTCAGAAAATGTTAAACATGTACAAAGGAAGAGAGAATAGTATAATGATCCCCGCCCACGTACCCATTACCTGCTTTCAGAAATTACCAGCTGTGGCCAATCTCAAAGGGCCATTTTGCAAAAGGCTATGGGAACATAGCTATAAGCAGACCAGTATTACATTTGAGGAAAAGGGAATTTTTAAAAATTTTTTACTGATTTATTTGAGACAGACAGAGAAAGAGAGAGAGAAAGTGCATGTGCATAGAGGGAGCAGCAGAGGGAGAGGGAGAAGCAGGCTCCCCTGTTGAGCAGACAGCCTAGATGCGGAGCTTGATCCACGCACCCTGGGATCATGACCTGAGCTGAAGGCAGATGCTTCACCGACTGAGCCACCCAGGCACCCCAGGAAAAAGAAAACCTACAGGAAATTTCTTCTCAGTAATTTGTCAGTGAGTTGGTTGAATTATTGTGGGGTGATCATGTGTTAAGCACTAACTGTCCTTGGCACTTTGCAAATGACCTACTTGCTACTCCAAGTATGGTCACGGGGATCAGCTGGGAGTTTACTGGCCATGAAGACCCTCCCGCTCCACCCCTAACCTACTAGGTCAGAGTCAGCAGTTCAACAAGATCCCCACGTGATCTGTATGTGCATTTAAAGTTAAGAAATACTGACTGCCTGACCCAAGGCACACACTTAAAATAGCCTCGTAACCATCCTGCAACACAACAACACTTCGAGGCAGATACTATCTTGCCCAATTTATGGATGAGATAACTGAGACTGAGAGATATTATTTGGGGTTCCCAAGATCTCACAGCAAATACATTTCAATGTGCCTGGCTTTACAGTTGATGATTTTACCACTTAGACCATGCAGCCTCCCCACTAGGGACTTCACTGTTAGGGCAAATCGGTAAAAAACAAAACAAAACAAGGAGACAGTATGTGTTTGCACAGCACACACCAACCAGCCATCTTGGCAACAACAAGAGCAAGAGAAAACCAAACCATCTGCTATCTCAAAAGCGATCGCTTACTCCCCCAAAAGACCTTTTCACTTTTCCATCCATTATTATGGCATCATGTAGATGGCTCAATATTTCAGGAAAAAAAAAAGCCCAAACCTGGAGCAGTTATCAAAGTTCCTCCCTCTTGACAGTTACCTTTGACCCAGATATGAACCAAACTGCAATCACAGGCTGTCCCAGAATGAAGGGAAGGGAGGTTACAGACCCGAACAGCTGGGCCACGCAGTTTAAAAAAAAAAATCTGCCTGACTGGTGTGACCTCGCAGGGCCGTTTTTACTTTCCAACCCGCTGGGTGGTCTGAGTCTTTAGCTCCGCCCAAGAGCGTGGCTTACCCGGACGGATGGGGGACCTCACAGCGGCTGGGCGCTGCTGGGCAAGGCCACAGACCCTTTGGTTGGCTGCGCAGCTTTCTCAAAGGACTGTTACAGGAAAAGGTAGAAAAAGCATCATTCCTGGATCATACCCCCAGCTTGGCAGGGACTCATCAGATCTCGGGAGCTTCTCCCTGGTAATCCCGGGAGGAGATCAGGCCATTTCCTCCTCTGTCCGCTGTCCTTAGGACTCTGGGGACCTGCACTAATGGATCAGCATGGCTACTTGGTTTTGCAATGAGTGGATTCGATGATTAATTAGCTGGTAGTGGGACCTGATGAAGTTCTCAGCTCAAAACCCCAGGGATCCAGTTCAGGGCAATCTGTCCACACACACACACACACACACACACACACACACACAGGCCAGGTGAAAAGGCATGCAACACGGCCTGCTGATGGACGCCACAGGGGTGATTCTGATTGACTTTGCACTTTACAACCCAGTGACCTGGGCACAGCTTACTGTTGTGCAACAGTCAATCCTACTGGAAAGTGGTAAGCGCACCGGCTTAACGAAGTGAGCTGTCTTTATGCATGAGATCAAATTCCTAGTACTCGGATCACTTTATCCCACACTCCTTTTTATTTATTTATTTTTTTTTACAATTTCATAAGATTTTATGGCCAACCTCACCCTCACGCTAAAAAATATAATGAATAGAAAGAATTGAGTCCAAATAGGCCAAAAAACCTGGCCTGTTAAAATAGATAAGACTAAGAGTTTTTTAAAAATATTTAATTAATTTATTTGACAGACAGAGATTACAAGTAGGCATAGAGGCAGGCAGAGGCAGAGAGAGGGGGAAGCAGGCTCACCATCCAGCAGAGAGCCCGATGCGGGGCTCAATCCCAGGACGCTGGGATAATGACCTAAGCCGAAGGCAAAGGCTTTAACCCACTGAGCCACCCAGATGCCCCAAGACTAAGAGTTATTTTAAGAATGTTTTTCTTGTTTTAAGATTTTATTTGTCAGAGACAGCAAGCACAACCAGGAGGAGCGGCAGACAGAAAGAGGGAGAAGCAGGCTCCCAGGGAGCCTGATGCCAGACTCGATCCCAGGACCCCGAGATTGTGACCTGAGCTGAAGGCAGACCCTCAACCATCTGAGACACTCAGGCACCCCTTAAGAATGTTTTTCTATTTCAAGATTGCTTTGGCTATTTGGGGTCTTTTGTGGTTCCATAAAAAATTTAGGATTGTTTGTTCTAGCTTTGTGGGAAATATTGGCATTTCGATAGGGACTGCATTATATCTGTAGGAGGCTTTGGGTGATAGAGACATTTTAACAATATTTGTTCTTCCAGTCCATGAGCATGGAATGTCTTTCCACTTCTTTGTGTCGTCTTCAATTTCTTTCCTCGGTGTTTTATAATTTTCAGGGCATAGTTCTCTCACCTCTTTGGTTAAGCTTATCCCTGGGTATTTTATTATTTTTGGTGCAATTGTAAATGGGATTGTTTTTGGTGCAATTGTAAATGGGATTGTTTTTCTTTCTGTTGTTCACTATTAGTGTATAGAAATGCAACAGATTTCTGTACATTGGTTTTGTATCCTGTGACTTTACTGAATTCGTTTATCAGTTCTAGTACTTGTTTGGTGAACTCTCTAGGGTTTTCTGGATATAATGTGTCATCTGCAAATAGTGAAAGCTTTACTTCTTCCTTACCAATTTGGATGCCTTTTATTTCTTTTTGTTGCTTGATTGCTGTGACTAGGACTTCTAGTACTATGCTGAATAAAAGTGGTGAGAGTGGACATCCTTGTCTTGCTCCTGAACATAGGGGAAAAGCTCCCACAGAAGATCCCCAAAAGCCAAAACAATCTTGAAAAGGAAAAAAATCTGGAGGTATCAAAATTCCAGACTTCAAGTTATATTACAAAGCTGTAGTAATCGAAACAGTATGGTACTGGCACAAAAAGCAGACACATAGTTCAATGGAGTAGAATAGAAAACCCAGAAATAAGCCCATAATTATATGGTCAATTAATCTTCAAGAAGGGAGGAAAGAATATGCAGTGGGGAAAAGAGAGTCTCTTCAACAAATGGTGTTGGGAAAACTGGACAGCTACATGCAAAAGAATGAAATCGAACTCCTGTCTTACACCATACTCAAAACCAACTCAAAGTAGATTAAGGACCTGAATGTGACACACAAAACCAGAAAAATCCTAGACGAGAGCAAGAGCAGTCATTTCTCTGACATTGGTTGTAGCAACATCCTTCTAGATAGGTCTCCCGAGGTAAGGGAAACCAAAACAAAAATAAAATATTGGGACTACTTCAAAATAAAAAGCTTTTGTACAAGGGAGGAAACAATCCACAAAACTACAAGACAACCTACTGAATGGGAGAAGATATTTGCAAATGACATCTCTGATAAAGGGTTAGTATTCAGAATATCTAAAGAACTTATACAACTTAACATCCCCAAGAAAGAATCCAATTAAGAAATGGGCAGAAGACATGAACAGATATTTCTCTGAAGAAGACATCCCAATGGCCAACAGACACATGAAAAGATCCTCAACATCACTGATCATCAGGGAAATGCAAGTCATAGCTACAAAGAGATCACACAGGTCAGATTGGCTAAAATCAAAAACACAAGAAACAATGTTGGTGAGGATGTGGAGAAAAAGGAACCCCTGGGGTGCCTGGGTGGCTCAGTCATTAAGCATCTGCCTTCAGCTCAAATCATGATCCCCAGGGTCCTGGAATCGAGTCCTGCATCCGCATCTGGTTCCTGGCTCTGTGGGAAGCCTGCTTCTCCTTCTCCCATTCCCCCTGCTTGTGTTCCCTCTCTCGCTGTCTCTCTCTCTCAAATAAACAAACAAAATCTTTTTTAAGAAAAGAAAAAAAAAAGGAACGCTCGTGCACTGTTGGTGGGAATGCAAACTTGGTGCAGCCACTCTGGAAAACAGTATGGAGGTTCCTCACAAAATTAAAAATAGAACTACCCTATAATATAGTAGTTGTACTTCTGGATATTCCCCCCCCCCCAAAAAATACAAAAACACTCATTAAGGGGATCTGTGCACTCTTGTGTTTATGGCAGCATTATTTACAATAGCTACATTATGGAAGCGCCCCAAATGCCCATCGAGAGACAAATGGATAACAAAGAAGGGGTAGATATATACAATGGAATATTACTGAGCCATAAAAAGAATGAAAGCTTGCCACTTGTAACCACATGGGTGGAGCTAGAGAGTGTAATGCTATGTGAGATAAGTCAGAGAAAGACAAATACCATGGGATTTCACTCATATGTGGACTTTAGACAACAAATGAGCAAAAAGAAAGAAAGAAAGAAAACAAATGAGCAAAGGGGAAAAGAGAGAGAGACAAAGCAAGAAACAGACTCTTAACTACGGAGAACAAACTGATGGTTACCAGTGGGGCAGTGGGTGGGGGGCTGGGCGGACTAGGTGATGGGGACTAAAGCGTGTGCTTACCATGATGTGCACGGAGTCATGTATTGACTTATTGAGTCACTATACTGCATGCCTGAAACTCACACAACGCTGTATGTTAACTCTACTGGAATGAAAATAAAACTTCATAAAAAATAAAAGTAACCATTTGAGTTACAAAAAAGCATGATTTTCTAAACATTGAAGAACATTTTATTTTTTATGTCTTTAAAGATTTTATTTATTTATTAGAGAGAGACAGTTGAGAGAGGGTATACAAGCAGGAGGAGTGGGAGAGGGGGAAGCAGGCTCCCCACTGAGCAGGGAGCCTGACGTGGGGCCTGATCCCAGCACCCTGAGATCATGATCCCAGCTGAAAGCAGATGCTTAACCCACTGAGCCACCCGGGAGCCCTAAAACAATAAATTTTTTAAAGATTTTATTTATTTATTTGACAGACAGAGATCACAAGCAGGCAGAGGCAGGCAGAGAGAGAGGAGGAGGCAGGCTCCCCGCCAGGCAGAGACCCTGATGTGGGGCGAGATCCCAGATCCCTGGGATCATGACCTGAGCTGAAGGCAGAGGCTTTAACTCACTGAGCCACCCAGGCGTCCCTAAAGCAATATTTTAAATACTGTATTTGAATGATTTGATCACTACATTTTCCTTCTGAAACTTGTACGAAGATGCTGCTACCATGTTTATCTCAACGACCTCCTTTGTCAGGTTAGGAGGGCAGTTGTTAGTTATCCCTCTATCGCAGAAGAGGAAACTGAGGCCAGGAGGGTTGAAGTTATTTGCCTCCCAGCGAGCAAGGGGAAGAGCCCCACGCAGCCTCCCAACCATAAACTGGCCCCGTGGTCTATCCAGCTACCGCAGGTTAAAGAAATAGCCCAAGAGGAGCCACAGAAATTACCCCCTAGGAAACCAAAGCAGCTCAGCACTTGTCCAGATTCCTAAAGCAGCTGGACATATGTTTTCACTTTGGACATTACCAAGCACACTCATAGGTTCTTTAGAGAAGGGGAAATCACTGGGCCGTAAGCAGCTGTATTCACCAGTCATACTGTGGGCCGCCAGCCTTCAGGCTGAAAGCTGCCACAATGGGGCCCCAGAGCCATGGCACTTGGGGTGGGGCACACAGCTTGCTGTCCTCTCGCCTTCTCTCCCTCGCTGCTCATCCTCTCCTTTCCTAAGGTGAAGTGCAGAGTGTTCTGGAAGGCAGGAGTCCCCACTCAGAAAGTGGGGAGCGAGGGTACTGTTGGCCATACTTCAAGGAGGAGGAGGAGGTATGCATTGGCTCGCAGTGTTTCCTGGGCCCCAAATCAGGTGCCCTCCCCACCTCTACCTTTTGAAGTCATCTCTTCTAAAGGGCACATCCTAAGGGGTTTCAATCTGGATTTGCGCAAGTGCAGCTCTGGCGGTGGGGGGTGGGGTGGGGCGGGGAAGGAGCACAAGGTGCTCTTTGTGAAGAGCAAGTTCAGTTTGTGCAAAGTGGAAAGATTGCAAAACAGTCCTGGGAGAGGGGAAGGGGGCGGGAGATCCAAATTAATCCTAGCCCACTGAACCCCCATGACTTGACTTTTGCTAGCCCTTCCTGGGCTTAGCATGAATTTCTGACGCACCCAGGCTATGGAGCGTCCCTCAAAGCTCTCACCCACCATGAGTGTGAGTCCTGGGGAGTTACCCCCCCAACCCCTCCATGACTAGTAGATGTGATGGAGATAACACAGTCACAGTCCCATGGGAAATAAATTCCACACATGCGCCCACTTACATTTGAAAGGCTCCAACTGCCGGAGGCCAGACTGTTTAACCTATCTGTAAGGTAGGGATTTTTGGAATTTTCTGTGAGCCTTCCAGGCCTCCTGCATCTCATCCCTCTCGCTGGGTAAAATAATGGAAAAAGGAGATGCTCATTTGGGATAGAATAGTGTGTGGGAAAATCAGCTCATGAGCGCGGCTTTTGTGATATTTAATCTAAGGGTAAGAGTTTTGATAATTATACGTTTGTAGGAGGAAACGATGTCCTTGCTCTAAATGTATGACATACCTCAGGATCCTGGAGAAGGTTCTGGTTTCCACGTTGTAGTGGCTGGATGGACACTTGGAAGGACTACAGAGGGAATTTGGGCACAGGGTGAGAAACTGGGCTGGAGAAGTTACTCCTTTGAGCCCGTGATTCTATGAAAGCTGGAGGTGCCAATTCATTTTGATAAGGGAACTGTTTTTTTTTTTTTTCCTAAATATTTTATTTATTTATTTGTTAGAGAGAGTGAGCACAGGCAGACAGAGTGCCAGGCAGAGGCAGAGGGAGAAGCAGGCTCCCCGCTGAGCAAGGAGCCCGATGTGGGACTGGATCCCAGGACACCAGGATCATGACCTGAGCCAAAGGCAGCCGCCCAACCAACTGAGCCACCCAGGCATCCCAGGAACCGTACGTAGTTTTTAAAGTACAGGATTATAGAGATTGGAGAACAAATTAACAGTTGCCAGAGGTTAGGGATGGCAGTGGGGGTGGGGGGCAGAGTGGGCTTGACTACAGTGGGATACACCAGGGAGATCTTTGCAGTGACAGAATAGTTTTTTTTTTTTTACCTTGATTGTGGTGGTGGTCACACAAATCTATATATGTAATTAAAAATATGACTGTACACACACATTGTACCTATGTCTGTTTTCTGGGCTTTCTATGGTACTACAATTACTTGTGATGTAATCAGTGTGGGAGATTAGGTTCAGGGCAACTTCCTGTGAATCTATCCTTTTTTCCCCCTGTGAATCTATCCTTATTTCAAATTAAAAAAGTCTAAAAAATCCAGGCACAGTTCTGCATTTCTTTTATTTTTTAATTTTTAAATTTATTTTTAGTTTTTAAAAGATTTTATTTATTTATTTTACAGAGAGAGAGAGAGAGAGAGAGAGACAGCGAGAACAGGAATACAAGCAGGGGGAGTGGGAGAGGGAAAGCAGCCTTCCCACCAAGCAGGGAGCCCGATGTGGGGCTCGATCCCATGACCCGGGGATCATGACCTGAGCCGAAGGCAGATGCTTAACGACTGAGCCACCCAGGTGCCCCTAAAATTTTTTTAAAAATTTATTTGTCAGAGAGAGAGAACAAGTAGGGAGAGCAGCAGGCAGAAGGAGAAGCAGGCTCCCCATGAGCAGGGAGCCCAATGTGGGGCTCCATCCCAGGACCCCAGGATTGTGACCTGAGCTGAAGGCAGACGCTTAACCGCTTAACCCACTGAGCCACCCAGGCGTCCCTCAGACATTTCTTTAAAGTGACCACAAAGCTTTTAATTTATCCCATTTTTCAGAGAACCCTCCCCACATGTCCCCGCCCCGAAACACCGTAACTGTTGAGAATTAGAACTATAGACTTAAGGAGAAACTTTTCCTTTTCATCACTGGCGGGAAACAATGTCAGAGAATGAAGGTACCCTCTTTTTTATTTTACAGATCTGATGTGTCAGATGGAGGCTCTTTGGTTGGCGAAGCCTTGAGCAGACTGGGAAGATTCTATATCTGACTAGGCCCATTCTTCTCCCTGCCGTGGGGGAAAAAAAAAAAAAAAAGCAGAAACACATTAAATTCCTTTCATGCCTTCTACGTGAACAGAAACATAAGGGTAGGAAAGGAGGGAGAGGGCAGGGCAGCTGGGGGTCTTGTGGTTCTCGAATGAGAGGTTCTTCCCAGCTCAAAGGGAGCTGTGCTTCTGGGCTGAGAAACTGCCCCATGAGGTCAGGCACCGGGAAGAGAAATAGCTCAGCCAGCCTCAGAGAGGGGCAGTATGAGTCGACGGGGGAAACGTGACCCAGCTTCTCCTCCCCACCTTCCCAAGCACACCAGAGGAGGAGATGGACCAAGCCCGGGCCCTTCAGTGGGAAAAAGGTGGTTGTAATGGGCAGGTTCTACAGGAATGTGGCGTGGGAGCGCCTGCCTCATGCTCTCAGCTTCCCGACACACGCTGGCTCCCAGAGGCCCCATCTTGGCCTTCTTAGATTCCATGCATCTCCCCGAAACTTTGCCCAAGCAACCAAATGCTTGACTGTCTGCTGTCTCATCTTATTCTCTTAACGTTGGGTCCTGGGCCTGCTGGGTTCAAACGCTAGTTCTACCACTTACTAGCTATGTGATCTTGGGCAAGCTGTCTTAATCTCTCGGCTCTTCGGTTTGCTCATCTGTTGCATAGGGGGAATACACGCCTTACACGGTTTGTCCAGGGTCTGGCACCTACTAGGTGCTTAGCAAGGGTCAACTTCTCTTTGTTCACTGTTTCCCATGGGGATGCCACATCGTTCACCAGACTGGAGGCTCCTGGAGAGAGCTTCCTTCTCTTCCCCGCCCCCCCCGCCCCCCACCCAGCATATGGTTGGGCGCACAGCACACTGTCAATGAGTCCTTATTGGCTAGGCTGAATGGACCTTTCCTGGCTACCTCAGTGATGCTGATGGAGATCCAGAAATGGGTATAAGGGAATTATCAGTATTCTGTTTCAAAGATATGAAGGTAATATCCTGAATTCTTTACTTCCTTGATACATTGTTACAGTATAACAGTCTATGTGCTAAGGCCTGCCTTAAGTGCGAATGTAATTTTATAATTTATATTTTAAAATATAAAAAAATTTACGATTTTCAGACAATTACATAGCTCAAGTAAAATTAAAGCCAATGCCTAAGTATCTTGACAAAATGGCATCTTGATCGGTTTATCAGGAGTGGAGCAGGAAAAGAAATCAACTAGACTGACATACTCATTACCACAGAATTCAGAAGGTTCTTAAAGATAGCAAAAGAATCTGAAATTGACACAGTCACTTCTTTTTTATTTATTTTTCAAATTTAATCTAATTTCTTTTCAGTGTAACAGAATTCATTGTTGATGCACCTAAACTCCATTGTCTCAGGACAACACCTCGGTCTGCAGTTACTTGTGAGGGACCATGGAAAGAGGAATGGATCCAAACATGAACACCAGGGGCACCATCTCAGATTAAGTCATTCATTCACTCCTGCAGGCAACAAAATTTACGGAGCGCCTGCCATGGGGCTAGGCTCTATGCTTCACAGACACGATCCTGCCCTGTGTGAAATTTACTGTCAGTCACTTCATTTCTCGGGTCTCATGTTCCCCATCTATCAAATAGTAACAAATCCATTTCTATTGCAATTATAAGAATTCTAGAAAGAAGTGCAGGGGCGAGAGCCTTGCAGACTGTTATTGTTCTCTGCTGCTGTCCTCTATGTAATGGCCACGAGAATAGCTTGCAATCATTTGAAAATTATGTCCAAACTGAGTATGTTCTGCCTATCTCATTTTCCTTCCTTACATGTTGCCAAGCCAACCAAGCCCAGAGTGAGCAGGAGGGACAGAGAGATCTACGATACTGGGCTGAAGCATTATAGTGAATAGCACTCCACTTCCTGTTCTCTAATGGGTCGGATTTCACACATGGTTCTTGTGATGGGTTCAGGTCCCCTCACCACTCATCCCCCGCCCCCCCCCCCCAAGATATGTTGAAGCCCTAACCCTAGGTACCTGTGAGTGTGACCTTATGGAAACAGGGTCTTTGCAGATGTAGTCATTAGGGTGGGCCCCCACTCCAATATGACTGATGTCCTTAGAAGAGAGGAATTTGAACAGACGCAGACACAGAGAGAATGTCATGTGAAGACACACACAGACACAGAGGGAAGATGGCTAGAGAAAGATGGAGGCAGAGATTACATACAGCCGTGCAGCAACCAGCCAGGAAAGCCCGGGGGCTACCAGAAGCTGGAAGAGGCAAGGAAGGATCCCGCCCTAGAGGCTTCCGAGGGAGCATGCCCCTGCCACACCTTGATTTCAAACTCTAGCTTCTGGAACTGAGAGAACGAATTCCTAATGTGTTAAGTCACCCCATTTGTGGTCATTTGTTACGGAAGCCCTAGGGAACAAACACAGTCCCCAAACAGAAACAGCTCCACGGTGGACTTCCCTCGGCCCTCCAATCTAGTCATGGTGACTCTCCTTTTCTGTACAAGAACCCACGTAAAAATGATGCCTTGATCCCAGTGCCTAAAAATGTGGATCTCCAGAATGGCGGATCCGATGTTTTTCAAACAAGTCAGAATGGGAAGCAAGAATGCCCTCCACCTTTAGCTTCTCTGCTCCTAAGTTGGATGAAAAATAGTTAAGACTAGGCAGGCATGGGTCCTATAGGCATGGAGCTGACTAAGCAGGCCGCTGCTGCGGGCCCTCAGCATGGAGACCACCTTGGGAAGGCCATGGAGTCCATTCTGGGTCCTGATAAAGGCCAGTAGGCTTAGAGGAGAACTGACCTCATTTAAGGTTTCCAAGCACTGCAAGCCTGTCTTCACCTAGACTTCACTCTTGCAGCCAATCAGAGGCTGGTGTCCTAGCAAAGGAGGCATCCCTTCCGTAGGACAAATGAACAACTCATTTAATCAATGCATAGGTGTTATTTTGAAAATTACTATCTGGCAACCACCATAGTGAGCATGAATTCAGGCAAGAGTCATTAATGGATCCTAAAACTGGAGAGTGAAAGTTTTATGAGAAACATGTTATTTATGTAGTCACAAATTATCTCTTCATACGTTAGTTATTAAGTACAAAAAGAAAAGTCACTTTTTTTAGAGAGGGAAGGGGTGGAGGAGCAGAGGGAGAGGGAGAGAGAGAATCAAGCAGATTCCACACCCAGCATGGAGCCCAATGCAGGGCTTGATCACGACCCTGAGATCATGACCTGAGCCAAAATCAAGAGTTGGACTCTTAAGTGACGAGCCACCCAGGCGCCCCATGAAAAATCATACCTTTACAGCGGAAAAACATGGCGGGCATTTAACCAGTTAATCCAAGTTAACATCACCAACCATCATAGATGCTTTTTTATGTTTTGCTCATGCCAGAAATGTGCAACCTCTCATCATGAGGACACATCAGGCAAACCAACTGGGGGACATTCTACAAAGTAACTGGCCTGTATTCTTCTAAAAGCTGGATGTCATGAAAGACAAAGAAAGGCGGGGGGCTGTTCTAGATTGAAGGACGCTTGAGAGAATCAAGAGACATGACAACCAACTACAATGTGTGATCCTCGACTGCACCATGGACCAGAAGAGAAGTAGCTAGGAAGGACATTCTCGGGAAAATTAGCACAACTGGAATATGGCCTGTGGTGTATCCACATTATATTTCTTGAATTTGCCAACCTATACATGTTTGTCTAACAGAATGTCTTGTTCTTAGGAAATACATATTGAAGTATTGGGGGCAAAGGAATATGATTCTGCAACCCAGTCTAAAGCGCTTCACACGAAAATGTGTGTGTGTGCATGTGTGTGTGGTCATTTTAACAGGATGCTAACAACAGATGAATCTTGATAAACGCCACATGAAGGTTTTTGTTACTATTTTTGCATACAATTTTCTATATGTTAAAAGTCTTAAAATTGTAAAAACGACACATTTTGAACATTTAACCACGCGCCTGATGCTGTGCTGAGTGTGAGGTATTCAAGGGATCGTGAGACACAGTCTTGATCCTTAACCCAGGAGCTCATCGTCTGGGATGGAAGCACGTTCTGGTGTGCTAAAGGAAGCTGTGAGAGCGCAGGGAAGGCTTGCTAAACCCCGGCTGCCTGGGCAATGGGGCCAGAATGGGCTGTGTCCAGAGGGGTAAAGGGGAGGCTTCAAGTGGGGAGAACTAATTCAGTCTGGGGTGCTGGTGGGCTATGCAAGCAGGGCTGAATGACAGACTGTGGGACACCGGGAAGATGCCCGTGTCTGCAGGCAGCAAGAGGAAGCCACCTGCCCGCTGAGGACAGACAACAAGGCATGGGTTGGCAGGTGTTGGGGGCCAGGCCAAAGTCACCATAGCTTCTGAGGTAACAGAAGGAATGCCGACATAAGCAAAACAATTTCAAGCTGAAAGGCTGAACACAAGTGTGCTTACTGATGGCATAGGGTGAACTTGGCGGGGCCATATACTGAATGCCCCCGAGACATCAGCCCCCAGATTGATAACTATACGTAACCGGGATAAGGGCATGGCCCCAAATTAGTTAGGAGGCCTAATAATAGACCGCGAGGCAGGAAGAGAATGTCAAGTGATCGTAAGAAACTAAAGAAGTGCTTTTTTTGAGAACACGATGAGCTTCCCCAGCAATAAGGATAAGGTGGTACCCAATTAACACGCAACCAGATGGGGAGAGGTTGTTGTTAACAGGAAAACTCCCCAGGACAGTACAGGGTCCTAGACAAAGGGAATGAGGGAGGCAGCAGTGCTCTTTCAGAAGGTGATGGGGAATGGGAATTTCCACTCAATTACAAGACACAAGGGCTGGGATGAGAAAGAACGCGGATATCCCTAGCAAGAGCCTGGTGGGAGCTCATTTGTCTTCCTTTCTTTGGAAAACCTTTATATTAGGGAAAATTTACAAAAATAATGAGAACACTATTAGCTTAAACTGCACGAAAGGGTTGCGATGTGACCATTTTTGCCTTGCTAAAGGGGCTCATTCATGTTTCAGGTGAAAATGAACCTCCATATACCCAGCACCCAGGCTCAGCAATTATTTCAATATATGGTCAATTTCACCGCAGCCAAATTCCCACCCATGACCCTGGCAAGCTCACTGGTTTGAAGTAAAACCTCTCTGGTGGGGAGTTTTTGTTGTGCTTTTATTCGAATGATTTACTATCTTAAAAAAGAGCTCCAAATTACACATAGATATGTGTATACCTGTATATAATGTTTTTAGTTAATTACTTTATTCCCTCAGTAAGTAATAGACTCACATGGCTCAAAATGCAAAAGGCACGTCACATTGTACACCTTGAATATATACAATTCTTGTTTGTCAATTATACTTCCATAAAGCAAAAAGAAAGAAAGAAAGAAAGAAAGAAAGAAAGAAAGAAAGAAAGAAAACAAGCTATAATAAAAGGACAAGTGAAAAGTTGCTTTCCAAACAGATCCTGTCACCCAGCCAAGAGTTCTCCCTCCTCAGAGGCAGACTATATGAACAGTTTTTTTCTGTGTCCTTCGGGAGGTGTCTTATGTATGCGTTAGCAAAGAGACCGCGAACTATTCCCACTGATCTCTGTACCTGGCTTCTTCTACTGAATAAGAGAAACGTCCCCCTTTTCCCAGCTACCCGGCATTCCCATTGTATGAGGCGCAGTTTATTCAACGAATGCATGCTGGCTCGACTTCGGGCTGCTTCTGACCCGCGGCCATCCCAGACAATGCTGTCTTGGTTCAACGGGGGCCACAATCGTCTCGCAGCAAAGCAAGTAAGTGTATGTGGATGAGAAACCCCTCAAAGCTGATCTGCCGGCTGAGAGGTGACGGACATTTGCAATTTCGATGGATATTGCCAAGCTGTCCTCCATCAGCCAGGCTTACGCGAAAGCTCTCTTCACCATGTTATCCGCACGCTTTCCCGCCACGCTTCCCGCTTCCTCCCAGGGCTCCGTGGGAGAGGTTTCAGCATCTCAGACTCAGAAACAGCCCCCTGACCTCGGCCTCCTACTGGTCTCCCCCTACCCCGTCGGGCCCCCACGGCCACCGGGCTGTCCTTCCTCCCTTCTCCTTTCCCAGATGCCATCGGGAGCCTGCTGGCATCTCTTCCTCCTTCCAAGTCGGGCCCGTGAGCAGGAACTTAGCCATGCTAGCATTGACCGCTGGACTCACTCTCCCAGTGACCTTCTGCAGCACCTGCTCTGCCAATCCCCAGCCCTGTGAAAACCCCACCATCTATGCTCTCCAACCCCCACTCCCCGGCTGCTAGCTTGTGCTGGAGAAGGTCATAAAGTTGGCTCCGCTACAAAGCCAGGCCAGCCAGCCTCAGCGGGGCCCCAAGGGCTGTAAGGCAATCCTTTTATATATCTGTATCAAATTTCTCCCAGGGATTGTTCCAAATCCTCTCCCTCTCCTCAGATCCCCATACCCATCCCCCTCCACCTGGCCCCTCAGTAGGGGGCCCGCTTTGGATTTCAGCGGCAGGACTCAGATCATGGGGCAGGAACTCCCTCCCTTCTCCCTCTTCCCCTCACCCTTCCCCTGTTCTCTGCCTTTCTTCCACCCCTGAGCCTCATGGGGATGAGAGGCTTCCTCCTCAAGGTTGCCTCTTCCACTGGTGCCCTTGACCCTAGGTTCTCCTGCTCTCTCCTGCACTTGGTTCCAGGAGCCATTCTCTTTCCCTTGGGGCAAGCTCCCCCTCCCCACTGGTGTTCCTCCTCTCAGTCTAGAAACACTTCCCACAAATCTGTGTCGCTGCTCTACACTACCCCCAAACTTGCAAAATGTAGTCATCTTTAAAATTACACAAGTAATTCCTGCCTCCCGGCGGCACTTCCTCCTTCTGAGTCAGCCCCCAAATTTAACACAAAAATCAGAAAATTATAAGAAGAAAGAAAAGAAAAGCCACCCACAATTGCATCAGCTTACTGTTACTATTTTAATATATTTCTTTCCAAGCTTTTTATACATATATCTATACATTTATATATCTATATGTACTTTTTAAAGATATCTATACATCTATATCTATACATTTATATATCTCCCATCCAAGTACTAACCAGGCCCGACCCTGCTTAGCTTCCGAGATCAGACGAGATCGGGCGCGTTCAGGGTGGTATGGCCGTAGACTATACATTTATATATCTATATGTACTTTTTAAAGATTTATTTTTCAGAGAGAGAGAGAGAGAGAAAGCAAGCACGAGCAGAGGGGAGGGACAGAGGGAGAAGCAGGCTCTCCGCTGAGCAAGGAGCCCAGTGTGGGACTCATCCCAGGACTCCAGGGTCATGATCTGAGCCAAAGGCAGATGCTTAACCGACTGAGCCACCCAGGCGCCCCCATATGTATTTTTCCTTACAAAAGTGGATCATAGTGTACACATTGTTTGTCATAATACATTTCAGACATCTCAACTTTGCTACTTATTAGCTGTCTGACCCTGGATAAGTAAATTCACAAAACAGTTATCACAGTGCCTGAATTAATGCTAGCTATGACGGTCATCCCACATCAATAAACACAGCGTCACATAATAATTTAATGACTTCTGTCAGTGCTGTGTCTAATAGGAGTGAAGAAAGCACCACAATGAGTCACCAACACACACTCATTTGGCATATGAGCAAGTGTATCTGTCGGATAAACTCCGACAAGCAGAATTACTCATTCAAAGGCTACGCGCATCTATAATTCTGATAGATGGTGCCAAATTGCCCTCCAGCACGTGGGAGTTGCTGTGATTTCTCGAACTTAACTCTGATTGATGGATATCGAGGGTGTCTCAAATTTTTCACGGATACAAACTCAGACTGTGACAAACATTCTTATAACCAGATCTTTGCATAGATCCATGATCATTTATTCAGGGTGGAGGCAAGAGCATAAGTAAATGCACAGAGATGGGGGAGCAAATGGTAGCGCTCAGGACACTGCTGGCATCGGTGACATACAGAGAGAAAGACAAGAGGCAAGGCTGGAAAACAGAGCAGGACCAGATTATAAAGGATGGCCAATGCCACGGTCATTCAGTCTGTCGGTTATCAAGCGTCTGCCTTTGGCTCGAGTCCTGATCCCAGGGTCCTAGGATGGAGTCCCGCATTGGGTTCCCTGCTCAGCGGGGAGTCTGCTTCTCCCTCTAACACTCCCCCTGCTTGTGTTCCTTCTCTCGCTGTGTCTCTCTCTCTCTCAAATAAATAAATAAAATCTTAAAAAATAAATAAAATCTTAAAAAAGATTAAAATTGTGTGCTTTGGACTTGCTAGGTAGCTGAGCCGAATTGCACACAGCAATATTGTGAAGTCTGTCTTCACAATAACTCCATGCTACAGGTGCCACTATCATCCCCAGGGTGAAACTTGGACACCACATAACCCTCCCAAGTCTCCGCTTGCTCCTAAACAAATGGCGACAATAATGGGGATAAAGGAGAGAAGGCCCATGGCTTCTGTCCACTCTTTGTGGTGCTGCGGGAGCACTGGAGAGGGGGCAGGAAAGGGACAGAAGCTCTCAGCTACATCATCCCCTGACTACTGCCCCCCCCCACCAAATTCAAACGACTAATGTTAGAACTAAACTAATGCTTTAAAATACAAACAACCCTCCCTGGGGTTAAATTCACTGGTCACCTTAAATTTTCTGTGGAGAACTTTAATCTGAATGTCCCCATTGATTTCAGACTTGCCGGGATGGAAGGTTTCCTTTCTCATTTCCGTGTAGTTAATGTACAGTGTTGTATTAGTTTCAGATGTACAAGACGGGGACCCAACACTTCCATACATCTCCCGGGGCTCCTCACGACAAATGCTCTTCTCAATCCCCACCCCGTTTCCCCCAGGCTCCCGTCCACTTCCGCCCTGGTAAGGAGCAGCATGTTCTTTATAGTTAAGTCTTTTGGTTTGTCTCTTTGGTGTTCTGTTTGCTTATTTTGCTTCTTAAATTCCACATCTGAGTGAAATCCTATGGTATCTGTCTTTCTCTGACTGACTTACTTCATTATACCCTCTAGCTCTATCCATGTCATTGCAAATGGCGAAATCTCATTCTTTTTTATGACTGAGTAATATCCCATTGCGCGTGTGCGTGCCTGCGTTTGTGGGTGTGTGTATTCACACCACATCTTTATCCATTCATCTATCGATGGACACTTGGGTTGTTCCCACATTTTGGCTATTGTAGATAATGCTGCTATAAACATAGGGGTGCACGTATCCCTTCAAATTAGTGTTTTTGTATTCTTTGGGTAAATACCCAGTAGTGGAAGTACTGGATCATAGGGTGGTTCTATTTTTTTTTTTAAGATTATTTATTTACTTATTTAAGAGAGAGAGAGAAAGAGAGAGCATGAGCCAGGGGAGGGGCAGAGAAACAGACTCCCCACTGAGCAGAGAGCCCGACATGGGGCTTGACCACAGGACGCTGGGATCATGACCTGAGCCACAGGCAGATGCTTAACCCACTGAGCCACTCAGACACCCGGGTAGTTCTATTTTTAACTTTCTGAGGAACCTCCATACTGTTTTCCACACTGAATGTATGAGTTGGCATTCCCACCCATAGTGTATGAGGGTTCCTTTTCTTCACATGGGATAGGAGTTTTGATTAGAAGAGGGAAGAAGATGAGCCCCTGGAACATTGGCCCCAGCCCCTTTTGGCAGAGGGCAAATGTGGGCAGACATCAGTGGGGGAAGGGAGGCCAGCACCAGGGCAGCTGGAGGGAAACAGGCAGCAGAAAGCAAGGTGGGCAGAAACGGGGACAAACTATGTCAACTTCAATTTCCTCCACTTTACGTCCTTTGGGGGAAAGAAGCAGAATATAAACACACTAAACGATTCATCAGTACAGACACAGTGCCCGGGTTCTCTTAACCTGCTTGGTCTCTCAAAGCAGACTCCTGCTGTTGAACTTCCTGCGGAGGGTGCTCTGTTTCTAAAAAACAAAGCCATTCCGTTCACAGGAAACAACAGGGGACTCTGAACCACTCAATCGAAGAATCTGAACCAGAGGTATGTTTTTCCCTGTTTTCAGTGACCACTGACTAATAGTTCCACAAAGTCACACAGAAGAATCCAGGTTCTGTAACAGGCATACAACCAAGGAAAGGTCAATATAATACAGTAATTCCAGGACATGGGCATTGGGGCAGCCCTTCAACATTTGGTGTAGAATAAATAGTATATTTAAATGTCTTAGAGAAAATGGGAGATTAAAGAAAAGCTTCTCACGGAAACAAAAAAGCGAGGCGCAGAAGGGGTTGGTTTTCTGGTGCATGGCAGGCATTGGCAAATGACCCCAAATAGCCCCCAAATGTGATGTGTTAATGCGGGTCCTAGATCACAGAGGTAAACGGTACTAAGTCTGTTTTGTGCAGACTGTCTATGATCGGATAGAGATCCCTAGCGTTAAGCACACTACTCCTGATTTCGCAATGTAGAAAAGAAGAGATCAAAGTGCTTTAGTCGACGGTCTGGTGAATGGGGCACCACATTTTCTAGTACACGAATGGCTTCCTTTTCCTGCCCAGCATTCGAGGAGTCCCAGACAAGACTCAAACAACCCTGGCTCAAGTGAGATTAGCAAAGCTTGTTGCTTGGTAACATGTACTCTATAAACCCTTGGATCTTGGATAAGGTGAAACAGACCAAGTACATCGAGTGTTTTGTTTGGCTTTTTAAATAATTCCTTTCTCGTCACCAAGATCCAAAGGCTGATTCCATGCTTCACAGTTTTCCAGATACCCACAGCCCCTAACCAATGGGACACTGGCAAATATCTCTGAAGTCAGACTCTTCTCTTGCCGTTAAGTGAGGGAGGTTGGGAGGCCACATACATGTTTACTATGTCACTGGGAGCTTAGTAGGCCACAGCTTCTCTTTGAGTATGATTTATCTATGAATTTATCTCAAAATTAACTAAAAGAAGTGGGAGTCATATGAAGTTATTCCTAAGAGTTTTAGAAGACTCTGGAGAAAGGTCAGTTTAGGGGTGCCTGGGTGGCTCAGTGGGTTAAGCCTCTGCCTTCAGCTCAGGTCATGATCTCAGGGTTTTGGGATTGAGCTGCACATCGGGCTCTCTGCTCAGCAGGGAGCCTGCTTCCTCCTCTCTCTCTGCCTGCCTCTCTGCCTACTTGTGATCTCTGTCTGTCAAATAAATAAATAAAATCTTTAAAAAAGAAAAAAAAAGAAAGGTCAGTTTATTTTCTAAATCAACTGGGATTATCTTTTGAAGGAAGTATGCCCTTTAGCTGATCATTTTAAATGGTAATGAATAATTGCATTTGGCCAAATAACAAAACCCAAGATCTACAAGGTAAATTTTTTGAAAACAAATATAATCTGATGAAAACTTTCTATTTTTTATTTTTTCAATGAATATTTTTAAAAAGAAAATAAACATATTTAACCATATTTCCTTACTTTCACTGATGGTTTCCTATCTTAAGTAACTGTTAACACAACAAATCCTTTAGAAAGCAGGATCTCAAAATGAAAACATTTTAAATGAATCACACACATGAACTACTTAAATGAATATGCACTGCTGGTGGGAATATAAAATGGTGAAATCATGTTGGAAAACAGCTGGGAAAATCTTAGTAAGGTTACACATGCACTCACCATTATAATATACCAATTCTACTAGGTATTTACTCAAGAGAAATTAAAATATACATCCACACAGAAGTTAAAACTCAAATATTTATAGCAGCTTTATTCATAATGGCCCCCAATTGGAAACAACCCATATGGGCATCAAAAGGTGAACAAATTATGCCTTATACATAACAATGAAATATGACTCAGCAATAAAACGTAAAGAACTACTGATATGGGAAGTAGCATGGATGGTCTAAGGACATTCTAAGCAAAACCAGCCAGACACAAAAGACTACATACTACATGATTAAATATGCACATGAAATTTTATAAAAGAGAATCTAATCTATAGTGATAAAAGGGGGTCAGTGATGACCTGAAGCCAGCAGCGGGGGTGGACGGTAACTACAAAGGGGCATTTGCCACAGCAATGGAAGGGGTCTATACCTGGATTGCAAGCTTAAAATGGGTGCAATCTGTGATAAATATGTAAACTATATCTCAATAAAGTTGATTTTATGAATTACTGTAAATGAAAAACTCTTAAAAAGTTGAAGACTTTT
Organism: Mustela nigripes; assembly: GCF_022355385.1. Lineage (NCBI taxonomy): Eukaryota > Metazoa > Chordata > Mammalia > Carnivora > Mustelidae > Mustela > Mustela nigripes. Next base: position 16,250,724 of record NC_081575.1, read on the forward strand.
GGGGCACCTGGTGGCTCAGTGGGTTAAAAACCTCTGCCTTCATTTCAGGTTATGATCCCAGAGTCCTGGGATCAAAGCCCCTCATTGAGCTCTCTGCTCGGCGGGGACCCTGCTTCCCTCTCACTCTCTGCCTGCCTCTCTGCCCACTTGTGATCTCTGTCTGTCAAATAAATAAATAAAATCTTTTTTTTTAAAAAAGTTGAAGACTTTAAAAAATATTTTTCTGATTTTTAATTTATTTTTTATGTTCTTTAAATAATTTCTATGCCCAATGTGGGGCTCAAACTCACAACAAGATAGAGAGTCACATCTTGGGGCACCTGGTGGCTCAGTGGGTTAAAGCCTCTGCCTTCGGCTCAGGTCATGATCCCAAGGTCCTGGGATCGAACTCCGCATCAAGCTCTCTGCTCAGCAAGGAGCCTGCTTCCCTCTCTCTCTCCACCTGCCTCTCTGCCTACTTGTGATCTCTCTCTCTCTGTGTCAAATAAATAAAATCTTTTAAAAAAACGATAGAGAGAGAGAGTCACATCTCTACCGAACTGAGCCAGCAAGGTACCCCCAAAAGTTGAAGATTTAAAGTTACTTTTAGCAAGTATATGTATTAAACATCCTGTGTAAACTATGTACCAAGACATAGTCCCTACAATGGGGGAAACTATTCTCTTAAAAAAAAAAACAGTGTGGAGGCTCCTCAAAAAATTAAAAATAGTGTCTTTTGGTGCTGGGAAAATTGGACAGCTATGTGTAGAAGAATGAAACTCAACTATTCTCTTACACCATACACAAAGGTAAAATTGAAATGGATAAAAGAGCTCAATGTGAGGCAGGAATCCATCAGAATCATAGAGGAGAACATAGGCAGTAATCTCTTCAACATCAGCCACCACAACTTCTTTCAAGACATGTCTCCAAAGGCAAAGGAAACAAAAGCGAAAATGAATTTTTGGGACCTCATCAAGATCAAAGGCTTCTGCACAGCAAAGGAAACAGTCAACAAAACAAAGATGCAACCCACAGAATAGGAGAAGATATTTGCAAATGACACTATGGACAAAGGGGTGATATCCAAGATCTATAAAGAACACCTCAAACTCAACACACACAAAACAGATAATCATGTCAAAAAATGGGCAAAGACATGAACAGACACTTCTCTGAAGAAGACATACTAATGGCTAACAGACACCTGAAAAAATGTTCATCCTCATTAGCCATCAGGGAGATTGAAATCAAAACCACATTGAGATACCACCTTATACCAGTTAGAATGGCCAAAATCAACAAGACAGTAAACAACATGTGTTGGAAAGGATGTGGACAAAGGACAACCCTCTTATACTGTTGGTGGGAATGGAAGGTGGTACAGCCACTTTGGAAAACAGTGTGGAGATTCCTCAAAAAATTAAAAATAGAGCGACTCTATGACCCAGCAGTTGCACTCCTGGGTATTTACCCTAAAGATAGAGATGTAGTGAAAAGAATGTTCATAGAAGCAATGTCCACAATAGTCAAACTGTGGAAAGAGCCAAGATGTCTTTCAACAGATGAATGGATAAAGAAGATATGGTCCATATACACTATGGAGTATTACTCAGCTGTCAGAAAGGATGAATACCCAACTTTTGCATCAACATGGACGGGACTGGAAGGGATTATGATGAGTGAAATAAGTCAAGCAGATAAAGTCTATTATCATATGGTCTCACTTATTTTTTTTTTAAAGATTTTTATTTATGTATTTGACAGAGATTACAAGTAGGCAGAGGAGATTAGGCAGAGAGAGAGGAGGAAGCAGGCTCCCTGCCGGGCAAAGAGCCTGATGCGGGGCTCAATTCCAGGACCATGACCTGAGCCAAAGGCAGAGGCTTTAACCCACTGAGCCACCCAGGCGCCCCTGGTCTCACTTATTTATGGAACATAAGGAATAGCATGGAGGACAATAGGAGAAGGAAAAAAAAGTGATGGGGGAGGATATTGGAAGGGAAGACAAACCATGAGAGACTGTGGACTTTGGGAAACAAACTGGGGGTTTTGGGGGGTGTGGGTGAGTACGGTGATGGGTATTAAGGACGGCACAGATTGCACGGAGCACTGGATGTTATACACAAACAATGAATCATGGAACACCACATCAAAAACTAATGATGTACTGTATGATAAATAACATAACACAGTAAAAAAAAAAAAAAAAAAAGGAACACACAGCATGAAGTGGCTGAGTGCGGCAGCGGCAGTAGCTTTGTGGATCTGCGATGCAGATCTTTGTGAAGACCCTGATGGGCAAGATGGTCACCCTTGAGGCTGAGCCCAGTGACATCATTTCTTTAAAAAGATTTATTTGTCAGAGAGAGCGCGCATACACAAGCTGGGGGGAGTGGCAGGCAGAAGAAGAAGCAGGTTCCCTGCTGAGCAAGGAGACTGATGCGGGACTCGATCCCAGGATCCCTGGATCATGACCCGAGCTGAAGGCAGATGCTCAACCAACTGAGCCACCGAGGTGCCCCGCCCAGGGACATCATTAAGAATGTCAAAGCCAAAATCCAAGACAAGAAGGGCATCCCGCCTGACCAGCAGCATCTGACTTTTGCGGGCAAACAGCTGGAGGATGGCCACACTCTCTTGGGCTGTAATATCCGGAAAGAGTTCGCCCTGCACTTGGTGCTTCACCTGTGGAGTGGCATCACCTGGCCTTCCCTCCACCAGCTGGCTCAGAAGCAACAACTGTGACAAGGTGATCTGCCGTGAGTGTTATTCTCATCTGCACCCCAGTGCTGTCAACAGCCGCCAAGAAAAAGTGAGGCCACACCAACGACCTGCACTGCATGAAGGTCAAATAAGGCCCCTCCACTGGCTTAGTTTGCCTGCAGGCCAGCCTCTTGCCCAAGCTCAAGGCCCTGTGTCCTCAATAAAGCTTGACTTCCATTGCCTGGTGCAGTGAAACAAACCAGCCAACAAACAAAACAACCAAGCATACAGGCACAGGTGCATGGTGGAAGGCACTGGGCTGATGCTGTTTGGGGCTGGTATATACAGTTTGCCAGGATCTATTCAACAGTGCCTGCCACGTGGGAGGCATGCCACCAGGGTTAAAAGGCAAAGGATTCATTAGGCTGGAAAGAAGATCAATGTACAGACTAGGTTGGTCAGGGACCTGGGATCAGATCAAGGCCAAGAAATGATGTTCCACATCACCACGAATCCTGGCTTGTCACTGTCATCTTGTTAGGGGACTCTCAAGAGAGAGGATGCAGCTTGACCTTGTCCAAAAACTGGAACCAACGATTGGTGAAAAGAGTAGAAAATGGTATAGGACAAGAGGTTCTTCAACTCCTTGGCCACACTGCAGGGATTCTCTTGCTGTCTCCATCAGCATGAAATCGCTTCTCATACTCCTTTCAGTGCCTGATAAAAAGTTCTCCTAAACTTTTTAATAAATGCCGAACACTGGGTAAGGAACTGATCTGGAATATTTTATTCATCTATATAGCTTAGAAATTAAAAGATGGGAAAATAGCTAATTCAGTATCTCTCATATATAATCTTATGATAGGATTCCAAGTACAGTCACACTGAACTGGGAAGTATTCGGAAATTACTTTTTTAATTAGAGAAATCGAATATCACAGTTTTTAAGGAACCGATCATGAGATGGGAAAAGAAACGCGTGGAGTGTTATGGTCATTTCTGGGTACCACACTTGAAGGATATTGACAAACTGGAAAACGTTCAGAAGCCAATGGTGAGGATAGTACAAGGTCTAGAAACCATCTCATAAAGATTAGAATGGAAACCTAGAGGAGAAAGATGGTATTTGGCTCTTGCCAAATACCTGGTGATGGACATTTGGGTTGTTGCCACCTTTTGGCTATTGTGAATAATGCTGCAAGGACCATTAGCATACAAGAATCTGTTTGAGTTCTGGTTTTCAAGGAGTGGAAATCTTGGATCATATAATAATTCTATGTTTAATATTTCGAGGAACTGCCAAATTGTTTTCCCCAGTCACTGCATGATTTGACATTCCGACCAGCGATGTACAAGGGTCCTATTTCTCCACATCCTCACCAATACTTGTTACTAGGGGCTGGATTTTGTTTATTTTGCGGCATTCCCTGTGACAAATTGGGACCAAATGATGGAAAGTAGATTTCAGTTCATTATCAGGAAACATTTTTGAATGAGCAGAACTTTCTGATAGTGGAAAGGCCCTTTGACTCTCCTTCAGTGAAAGTTCAAACAGAAGTAAGCGAAGAGTCCAGTAAGAGTGGTGAGGAGTCCTGAGCCTCTCATCCCCTCCCTCGTATAATTAATAGCTGCAGATAGGTTTCTAAAATATACTTATTTTAACTTTTATTATTTCTTGATCATACAAGTAACCAATATTCCATGTGGAAAAATATGAAAATACAGACAAGCAAAGAGAAAAATAAATGAAAACAAAATCATCCATCTTCTCACCACCCAGAGACTTAAGCATTTTGGCATACAGCCTCACAAACCTTTTTCTGTTATATATCCATATAAAATACATACATATACTTTTTTAAAACAAAAATGAAATCCCATTAATCACACTGCTTTTTTACTTTACAATATAGTATAAACATCCTTCCATGTCAAGTGATATATGACCATGTCATCACTCTTAATGGGTACACAGATTTCCATGGAATGAATGTACTGTAATTTGTTTAACCCAGTGTTTTCCAAAGGGTCTACATAGCATAAATCTTACAAGATGACCCTCAAAAACAAGAACTTAACTTGAACAGTTTAAAAATGCTTCACACCGTATCTCTTTATCTCTTTTTTGGGGCTTTCACAATGCGAAAGAAATGATTTTAAATGATTTTCCTAAACCTACTTGACCATAGACTCCTCATGGTCTTCCCCTTCTTTCATTCTTCAGGACACTTACTTATTCACATTTGATAAAACACCCTGAGGAATGATGGCTTAACGCATCCTTTAGTGTTAAATACTAGGGTTTTGTTCTTTTACACAGAACTTGCCATTTTAAACACTTTTAAGTATGCAATTCTGTGGCATTGATTACATTAACAATGTGCCACCATTCCCACTATCTAATTCCAAAACTTTTTCATCATCCCAAGCAGAAATTTTAAACATTATGAATAACTCTCCAGGGGCCCCTGGGTGGCTCAGTGGGTTAAAGCCTCTGCCTTACGGCTCAGGTCATGATCTCAGGATGCTGGGATCGAGCCCCGCATCGGGCTCTCTGATTGGCAGGGAGCCTGCTTCACTTCCTCTCTCTCTACCTGCCTCTCTGCCTATTTGTGATCTCTGTCTGTCAAATAAATAAATAAAATCTTTTTAAAAATTAAAAAAAAGAATTATTCTCCATTCCTCCTCCCACCAGCCCCTAGTAACCTGTAATCTGTTCTATCTCTACAAATTTGTCTATTTTAAATAGCTCATATAAGTGGAGTCATGCAATATTTGTCCTTTTGCATCTGGCTTATTTCACTTAGCATAATGTTTTCAAGTTTCATCCATGTGGTAGTATGTACCAGAACGTCATTCCTTTTTATAGCTAAACAACATCCCATTGTATGTATCGAACACATTTTCATCCATTTATCTTGTGATGGACACTTGGGTTGTTGCCACCTTTTGGCTATTGTGAATAATGCCACAAGGAACACTAGCATACCAGTGTCTGAGGCCTAGTTTTCAAGTAGAATTGCTGGGTCTTATGACGACTGTTTGTTATCACAGAGTTTAATATTTTGTGGATGTTTAATATATTTTATGTGTTTAGTATTTTGAGGAACTGCCAAGTGTTTTCCATTGTCACTGCATTATTTTACATTCCAAACAGCAATGTATAAGGGTCCTCTATTTCTCCACATCTGCATGAATACTTGTTACTCTCTTTTTATTCTAGCCAACCTGGTGGGTATGAAGGGATCTCTCTCTGTGGTTTTGATCTGCATGTCCCTAATGATTTAAGAAGTGGAACATCTTTTCATGGGCTTATTGGCCATATGTATATCTTCTTTGGAGACATGTCTATTCATAAAGTTGTTTGCCCATTATTTTAGTTGGGTTCTTTGTCTTTTTGTGACTGAGTTGTAAGACTTCTTTCTATACTCAAGATTAAACTCTTCAGATACGATTTACGAATACTTTTTGTCACTCTATAGGACATCTTTTTCACTGTCTTGTTAATGTCCTTTCATGCACACAAGTTCTTAATTTTGATAAAGTTCCACTTATCTATTTTCTTTTGTTGCTCATGTTTTTAGTGACATAGCTAAGAATTCACTGCCAAATCCAAGGTCATAAAGATTTACCCGTTTTCTTCCTAAGAACTTAATGGTTTTAACTCTTAATGTTTAGGTTGTCGATCTATTCTGAGTTAATTTTTTGTATATGGTGTGAGGTAGGAGTCCAACTTCATTATCTGGCATGTGGATATTCAGTCGCTCCAGCACCATCTGTTAAAAACATTACATTTTTCACACCTACAAATAACATTACAGTAAACATCCTTTTCAACCTGTTCCATATTTTCCCTAAGAAAAAATTCTAGAAGAATTGCTATATCAAAAGATATGCACATTTTGAAGGCCTGTGATACATCCTACTAAACTCCCTCCAGAAAGGACATTAAGAACACACCACAGGGAATTCAAACACCAGTTTCACCAAACTCTCAACAGCCATGTGTACTACAAACAAATTTTAAATCTCTGCTAATCATTGTGGCATGGGAATGTATTCTAATTAAAGTTTAAGAGAGTTTTAGCTGAACTTGCCTTAACAGCCCTAACATGCTAGCCTCAGCACCTTCCTTTCCAAAGGCTTCACACTTATGAAAAGATTATCTAAGAATAGGACTCGATGTAAACCACTGCAGAGTTTAATATAAGTCTAGTTAAGCAAGAAAACTAAACCTCCCCTCTCGTAAGAGTGGGGTTAGAAATGGAAAGTATAATTAGGTTCCTCCACGGGATAATGTAATTTCAAAATATTTCCTTCCTCAGCACAAAGTCACAAACCAGCTGTTTGCAACTTTCAAGTGTGTCCTTTTTTTTTTTTGTTTGTGTTCAGGGGAGAGTTACCAAGCACAAGAGCAAGGACATGAAACCAACTAAACTGAAGTTAGAGGGTTTTTCTTAGAGCCATATAAAGACTATCATGGAAAAAGAAAAACGATTTTGCTGGTAGTCTGTTTTCATACTAGTTGAGCACTTCTGAATGTGAATTGTGCCTGAGTTTTTACAACTGATGTAGCTTTTTTTTGCCCTGTCTCTTTTGCTTCTCTGAAACAGACATACCAAGTGTATCTTTATTTTGTTTTGTCTCAAGCTGTAGTTATTAGAAAGAAAATTTTATGGTGAGTGCTTTGTCAGTGGGAACTTGTTATTAATATGGAAATCCTGAGAGGATCATTTATCCACACAAAACAAGAAACCAGGGGGAAATTAGCTTTCCACATTTCATCATAAAGCATGCATAATTCATAGAAGAGAGGAAACTATTGATGAGGCCGATCAAAATGAGTTTCTTGTTGCCAGAAAGAATAAAAATATTAGGCATAAAGCTCTCTAATTTCCTAAATATTTTCTTAAAGCTTTCTGAAGCTTAATGCCATCATGACTTTCACTGTTACAGTAGCAAAGATGAAGGCAGATGCTTTTACAGAATCAATAAAATTTTAAGAGGCAGAAAGGAGCTTGTAAAATACCTAGTTCGACTCTATTTTACTTATTGGAAATCTGAAGTCCAGATTGGTGCAGCGACCTGTCGAAAGTCACAGAGAGTGAGTGACCAGAGCTGGAGCCATGGGTCAGGTCTCCTGACTCTTGCACTCATAATGTTGTCTGGACATTCCCTTAAAAGGCTGACATAAGTAGCTGTGTCACCAGTTTACTTTGCTGTCACTGATGCCACAGAGATCTCCAATCATATATCTATATCTATATCTATATCTATATCTTATTGGTCAGTTTAGAGAATTCAATTAATGTATTAATTTTATTATTAATTTAGCACATTTCTTCTGAGAGGCCATGGTCATTAAGTCTCCCACTATTAAGAAAGTTGAGCAAGTTTCCAAGATTCCAATATGACAGATGACTCTTTCCAGCCATACGTTATAGACATTTTAAAAAAGATTTTTAAAATTTATTTATTTGACAGACAGAGATCACAAGTAGGCAGAGAGGCAGGCAGAGGGAGAGAGAGGAGGAAGCAGGCTCCCCGTGGAGCAGAGAGCCTGATGTGGGGCTCGATCCCAGGACCCTGGGATCACGACCAGAGCCAAAGGCAGAGGCTTTAACCCACTGAGCCACCCAGGCGCCCCTATTATAGACATTTTTAAAAAGCAATCTCATTGACTCTTGGGTTAAGAACCTCATCAAATCTGTGAGATATCATGGAACTTAAGGGAAACAAGGTTACCTTTTTTGGTCAGAGTATTTATTGTTCTTTTGCCTCTTCTAAATGCATAGTTTCAACTATCTGACAGGGAAGCCTACCTATATGATGGATTTTTCAAGCTCAACTTTTAAGATCTAAAATATTTAAAAACACTTGAGGCAAACTGTAATTAGTTTTCTCCATAGATATCCAAAGTACCATACATGCATTTTCATCACGGATATTTATATATAGTTGCTTCTAGGTGAATTTTAAAAATTCATTTAGGAGATGAGATTAAATATATCCTGTAGTGGGGGTAGTAATAATTCAAGGAGCGGGACAAAGATTAATGCCAAATTAGAATCTTAACTCATCTGCTTTTAATAGCTCATTTGATTTGCCTTGGTTCTAAAGATCCAGTGAAACAGGCCACCTAGATACAAATTCCCACTCCATCCCCCCCTTTTAACATAAGAGCTTTCTGATAGTGAGAGCTGACCAACAGCAGAATGAACAGTTGTGTGAGCAAAGTTCGTTCATTACTACTGAAAATTTCAAACTAAGGCTAAAAGATCATTTGTCTGGAATTCTTAAAAGGATTTCTGCATTGAGAGGTAGCCTAAATGGCTTCTAAAATCCTATCATTCCAATACTGTCCTTATCTCCTACTTTCCTAGTGCAAGGGTCCTTCCACATGTGTATCTCTAGTCATCTTATCTTAGACTGCCTGGTCCCACTATTATTTTTGTACTTATCCTGCTTGAAGAGAGGGATGGTATTTTCCTCATCTTCCTGTATTTTACAATTTTAAGTATAGCTTCCTGTACATAGAAAGTATTCATTAGACACTTAATTGAATATAATTGAAATTAGAAGCCGGATTGGTTGATTTACTTATTATAAATCTTCAGAACCATATTTTTTCCCCTGACCTGAGAATCTTATTACTACAGTGAGTCTTCGTGTTAGGATAAATCTGCAGTGCTGCTCTCTTTTTTAAAAAAGATTTTATTTATTTATTTTTCAGAGAGAGAGTGAGAGAGAACACAAGCAGGGGGAGAGAAAGGCAGAGGGAGAAGCAGACTCCCTGCTGAGCAGAGAGCCCAATGCAGGACTTGATCCCAGGACCCTGGGATCATAACCTGAGCCAAAGCAGACACTTGACTGACTAGCCACCCAGGTGTCCCATGGAGTGCTGCTCTTTTATAAAATTGTAAGTAAAATAGGAATATTTGATTGAACATGAATACATATTAAGGCTTAAAAAGGATGCTTTGAAAATATTTTAAAAATATACTTCCATTTTCATTTATCCTTTTATTGATAATGTGAAAACTAGCTTATCTGTCTATAAATATAAATTTATATTTAGAAATAAGCATATTTTTATAATATATAAGAAGATATACCAAAGCTATGTTCAATATGGTCACCTCTTGTTCTCATATATTTTTAAATGGGTTATAAGATAGATGATTTGAAAAACTAACTTAAGAAAAATGGAACAAGTAAAATAAAAATCCCCGAAGTATTCTGCTGTGGGTTAAATTTTTTATTAAATTGTGGGTTAAATTGATGTTGAAGTCTTAACCCCCAGTATCTGCAAATGTGACCTTAGATGGAAATGGGGTCTTCGCAGATGTAATCAAGTTAACATGAAGTCATACTGGAGTAGCCTGGGCCCTTAATCCAGTGACCAGTGTCTTTGTAATAACCACATGAGAAAACAGGAACACAGGGAAAAGCCTATACGATGACAGAGACAGAGACTGGAGTGATAGGCCTGCAAGGCAAGGATGTCTGGCACCTGCCAGAAGCTACGGGAGAGAAATGAACAAATTCTGCCTCAGAACCTCCAGAAGGAACCAACTCTGATGATACCTTAATCTTGGAATTGTAGCCTCCAGAACTGTGAGATTATCTACTTTGTTTAGGCTACCCAGTTTGTGGTACTTCGTTATGGCAGTCCTGGGAAACTAATACTTGTCTTTTTCTGTGAAAACTGACATGATGGCTCCTTGGCAAGATTAGGATGACAAAATACAGTCTTACCATAACTGAAAGTAATCAGCCACCCTGACAAGTGAGAGGTGATACCTCGTTTTGATTTCTGTTTCCCTGCCCAGCAACTGTACTACTAGGTATTCACCCAGAGGATACAAAAATACTGATTTGAAGGGGCATGTGCACCCTGATGTTTACAGCAGCATTATCAACAATAGCCAAACTGTAGGAAGAGCCAAAATGTCCATCAACTGAGGAATGGATAAAGAAAATGTAGCACATATATGTAATGAAATATTATTCAACCATTTGCGATGACATGGGTATATTAGGGTATATTATGCTAAGTAAAATAAGTTAATCAGAGAAAGACAAATACCATACAATGTCGCTTACATGTAGAATTTAAGAAACAAAACAGCTGAACACTAAGGGGAAATGAAAGAGAGAGACAAACCATAAAACAGACACTTAACTAACTACAGAGAACAAACTGAGGGTTGGTGGAGAGGAGGTGGGCAGGGGATGGGCTAAACGGACAATGGGCATTAAGAGGGGCACATGCTGTGATGAGCACTGGGTGTTGTATGTAAGTGATGAGTCACTAAATTCTACTCCTGAAATTAATGTTACACTGTACATCAACTAATTCAAACAAAAACTTGAAACAACAACAGAAGAGAAAAAAAAATCAACCACAAAAAATATCATGTAAAGGTTAGAACTACTTTGGTCTGAAAACCACTTAAGAAATGAAAAATCATTTAAGAAACGGATCCTCCTAAAACAAAAGCTCAAAAGGCAACAGATAGGAAAACCAACTACAAAATCCTTGATTCTGAGCATATTATAGTAAGTTGTGGCATCCTGGAATACAACTAAAACAACAAAAATTAATCAAATAGGGTGAAAGGAATTGTCTGAGTTGAAAGAGATGCATTCAGATTGTCAAGATTACCAAGATTTATTGATTAAAACTCTTTATGGGATGCCTGGCTGGCTCAGTTGGTTAAGCGTCTGCCTTCAGCTCAGGTCATGATCCCAGGGTCCCGGGATCGACTCCCGCATCAGGCTCCTTGCTCAGCAGGGAGTCTGCTTCTCCCTCTGCCTGCTGCTCCCCCACTTGTGCATGCACTCTCTCTTTCTGACAAATGAATAAAATCTTTAAAAAATAAATAAAAAAAAAAGCTCTTTGTACAACTGATTAGTAGTCCCACTCATGCTGTTCACTTTCTCCACCCTTGGTCTTTGTTACCTGAATATTTTGCAAATCTTTTTTTTTTTTTTTCCATTTTGCCCAAGTATCAATGACACAGGAGGACACTGGCTGCCACTGATCTACAGTCCCAGCAAGGAGCATCGCTGCGGTCCCACCTCATCCCATGAGAGCCCCCGGAGATGTTCATAGTTGGTCCAGTAAGGCTCTGGCCAGTATAGAAGCCGAGTTACAAAGGCAATACTGATAGTTCTCTTGTCCTTGGCCAAGTTGTAGAATCCTGTCCGACTTTCAGAGACTATCATGGTCCCAGTCATCTCATAAATATTCATTTATTCGTAGGTGAACAAAATCTCCCCCCACATATCTAGTTATGCTAATCATTTCCACTGGGGTCACTGTCAAACAATTCTCTCTCTCTTTTTTAAGATTTTATGTATTTATTTATTTGAGAGAGAGGGAGCATGAGTGAGCAAGAGAGACTGCTGGAGCACCAGCAGAGGGAGAGGGAAAAGCAGGCTCCCTGCTTGGGCTCCATCCCAGGACCCTGAGATCATGACCTGAGCTGAAGGCAGAGGCTTAACCCACTGAGCCACCCAGGCACCCATGTCAAACAATTCTCGACACAACGGTCTTTTCTCATGTGCGGTATACTTACATCCAATTTTCCTCATTCTGATTATTTCTAATGACAAGGAAAAACTTTTTATAAATATTTTAGATAACAATTCCTATTTCATTAGCTAAGGAAATTTAAACTAATTCTGAACTTAATGAGGATGCATTTCTATTTTTCAAAATGCTAATGCTATCCTCAATTACTTAAAGCACTGACTTTAGATTTTAAATTTTTAATTTTTCTTATTCGGAAAGCCTTTAAGACTTTTGAATAGAAAATTGAGGTTTAAACAAACATTTGTAGTCCTTAGGGGACAACTGGAAGTATATGATTCCTGCAGAAAAACTCTAACATATTAAGCCTTATTTAATCCAATCAGTAGTCATGATGATGAATAAAAAGTAATTCATAGAAATGTAAAAGACCACAATTTATCAACATTGTCTTTTTTCCACACTTAATTAGAATACAAAATTGATCAGGGATAATCAGGTTAAGTACAAATTGAGTAAAGCCCAATTACATATTATTTTCCTGCTATTCAATTACCTTTTATCATCGTTTCCCCTACCTATTTCTTCCCAGCCAATTAAATATCGAAGGATTCAGGTGCAATCCTTATATCAGCATAGTATGACTGGCTTATTTTTATTTTTTTTATTTTTTAAAGATTCTATTTATTTATTTGACAGAGAGAGACACAGTGAGAGAGGGAACACAAGTAAGTAGGGGGAGTGGGGGAGGGAGAAGCAGGCTTCCTGCTGAGTGGGGAGTCCCATGTGGGCTTTGATCCCAGGACTCTGGGATCATGACCTGAGTGGAAGGTGGAGGCTTAATGACTGAGCCACCCAGGCACCCACTAGCTTAGTTTTAAAAACTGTTAAGATAGGTGATTTTTCCTTACCAAGAGGAACTAGCAATTATTGAAAATATTAAGAACTAGCATGGGCTGGAGCACCTGGGTGGCTCAGTCATTGGGCGTCTGCTTTTGGCTCAGGCCATGATCCCAGGACCCTGGGATCCAGCCTGCATCAGGCTCCCTGCTCAGTAGGAAGCTTGCCTCTCCCTGTCCCACTCTCCCTGCTTGTGTTCCCTTTCTCGCTTTGCTGCTCTCTGTCAAGAAAGAAAGAAAAAGAAAGAACAAATGAACAAACTAGCATGGGCATTCAGGACCTAACCTAAAAAATTATTTTACTTGTTGATTAATGGAACAATAATATTTCATCAGGACTTACAGCTGTATCTACTTATTCATATAAACAAATAGTGCTCTCAATTTTGTTTTTAAAAAAATCGAAGTGCAGAGACGCCTGGGTGGCTCAGTTAGTTAAGCTGCTGCCTTCAACTAAGGTCATGATCCAGTGTCCTGGGATTGAGTCCCACATCTGGCTCCTTTCTCAGCGGGGAGCCTGCTTCTCGCTCTGCCTCTGCCTGCCACTCTGTCTGCCTGTGTTCGCTCTCTGTCTGTGACAAATAAATAAATTAAAAAAAAAATCAAAGTGTAGCATGTTTCTACACATTAGCAGCTTGAAGACATGATTGTATCTTTGATATGGTTCTTATTTGGAAAACATCTTTTTTTTAAAAAAGAGTTTATTTATTTATTTAACAGAGACACAGTGAGAGAGGAACACAGGCACGGGGAGGGGGAGAGGGAGAAGCAGGTCCCCCAGCCCCGCCAAGCAGGGCTCGATCCCAGGACCCTGCGACCATGAACCTAGCCGAAGGCAGACACTTAATGACTGAGCCACTGCTGGAAAACATCTTTGAAAGTATCACTACATTGGTTTTAAGGGCATATACAGCAATTAGATATGCAAATTCTGTACATAAACAGAATTTTAGGACATTGAGAAAATAAGGTAATAAGAAATAGTTACTCTAACTTGTGTATGTGTGTGAGAGAGAGAGAACAGAGAAGCAAACATTTTTCTCCACTGGTGAGAAAATCCTGGGATGGGGGAATCATTTAGTTAAAAGTTCATCCACTACAATACATGAAGAACGAGAATCAAAAGTTGATATGGGAGAATGTGACAGCGCTGATTCTTTTTTCTAAAAAAGATTTTATGTATTTATTTGACAGAGAGTGGGAGATCACAAGTAGGCAGAGAGGCAGGCAGAGAGAGAGAGGGAACCAGGCTCCCTGCTGAGCAGAGAGCCCCATGTGGGCCTTGATCCCACTACATAGAGATCAAGACCTAAGCCAAAGGCAGAGGCTTATCCCACTGAGCCACCCAGGCACCCAACAGTGCTGATTCTAACTGGTCAGTTACAAGAAGAGCCTGCACCACTACTGTTTACATCAAGAATATCTAGAGATAGACTAGGACAAGAAAATGCTATTCATCAATAACAGAATTCAAAAGATCTCTGTGCATTCTGCTTTGTCTACAAATAAACACAAAATATGTGAAGCCAAGAACTGGCACTAGTTACAAGAGCAATTTCACAAGAGCAGTAAAACAAAGCCAACGGTAACATTAAATAAAAATCCATTCACTGTATTTCCCATCTTGATTACTAAAACATGCTTTCTTGGCACGCTTTCCAATAATATGCTCAGCCTAACAAAGCACACAAAAATCCAAGGAAGAAAAGATGGGCCTAAGATGCTCTTCTCCAAGCTTGGATTTTTATATATTTCTCTAACACCTCTTTTTTTTTTTTTTTGAGATTTTATTTATTTGATGGGGGAGATGAGGAGCAAAAGGGGAGCGGGGAAATCTCAAGCAGACTCTGTGCCGAGCTCAGAGCAACCCCCTCCTCCACTGCAACAAGGGGCTTGCCTTCACAACCCTGAGATCATGACCCTGAGAGCATGTCCTGAGCTGAAACCAAGAGTCAGATGCCTAACTGACTGAGCCTTCCAGGCGCCCCTTCTCTAATACCTCTTAATCAAATGCCAAAACTCCACTTCTAAAAACGTATCCAGCATATATTAATGTCACACATAAATAAATGTGAGGGAGAAGAACTAAAGTTAATAGCATTCATTTGGGATATCAGTTTTATAACTTCTAAAAATATTTAATAATACTTCTGAATATATACTACTGTAAGAATAGGTTTAAAAGGCAAGTGAAAAACACCAATGAATGTTTAAAACCTCATGTTAATACTCACTACTCATTCATATCAGACTGTTGAGTAGTATCGGAAGAAATCATGCTGGTAGTGCCTTGGAAAAGTTTCTTTGGCTGATCTTCAAATAGCATTTCACCTATAACAAAAAAGCAGATCAAAGGATATATGTTTTATCTAACATGCTTTTGCTTTTAAATGCAAAGTAAAACTTGTTTATTGGAAATAATTTATAAGATACATAAAAACAAAGCAAAAAGTTTTATATCCCCATTACCCAGAGATAACCACTTTCTGGGAATTCCTAAAATGTATGTGTACACGTGACTGTTTTTAAACAAAATTTCATTTGTATCATATACAATACCAATATGGAACCTAGTTTTTGTTTTTAATGATTACAATTTTCTGTATTGTATTAACTAAATTCTACAATGTGATTATATAGAGCTATGTGGTATGGTCATACCATAATTTAATCTCATTCCTTATTTTAAATGTTTAGTTTGTTGTTATCTTTATTTTGCCAAATATATACAATGAAATAAATAGACTAATTCTTTTACAGCATTACAATAAACAAAATACATATATTTTTAAAGATTAAGGAGACACATCTAATCTCAAAAAATTGCATTGCTGTAATCTTTACCTCAAAGTAAATGCTAAAATCTACACATTATTTGCCATCATGCAGTAACCATGTCTGGATGAGAGAAAACTGATGTTCAAGTCCATAACTCATAGGGTGAAATTTGAATGATAAAACACTAAGGCCACCTACTCATTAAAAAAAATATCCCTAGATATAGGGGCACCTGGCTAGCTCACTTGGTAGAGCATGTGACTCTTGGTCGTGAGTTCAAGTCCAATGTTAGGTGTAGAGTTTACTTAAAAATAAAGTAAAATAGGGGCGCCTGAGCAGCTTAGTCGATTAAGCGTCTGCCTTCAGCTCAGGTCATGATCTCAGGGTTCCTGGAATTGAGCCCCACGTCAGGCTCCCTACTTAGCGGGGAGCCTTCTCCCTCTGCCCCTCCTCCTGCTTGAGCTTGCTCTCTCTCTCTTTCCCTCTCTCAAACAAAATCTTTAAAACAATAAATAAAATAAAATAGGGGGACCCGGGTAGGTCAGTTGGTCAAGCATCTGCCTTCAGCTCAGGTCATGATCCCAGGGTCCTGAAATAAGGCCCCAAGTCTGGCTCCATGACTGCTTTTCCCTCTGTCTCTGATGCTCTCTATCTCTCTCAAATAAATAAATTTTTTTTAAAGATTAAAAAAATATATACATCCTGGGGCACCGGGGCGGCTCAGTCAGTTAGGCACTGGACTTTTGGTTTTGGCTCAGGTTGTGACTTTGGGGTCCTGGGATTAAGCCCTGCGAGGGGCTCTGCGCTCAGCACAGAGTCTGCTGGAGATTGTCTCCCCTCTCCCTTTGCTCTTCCCCTGCTCACAAACTCTCTGTCTCAAATAAATTTAAATAAATTAAAAAATATATATATATAATCCCTATTTCTAGCGATATATATATATATTTAAAATATATATATAAATATAGTGGTATATATATATCGCTATGTATATATCGTTATGTATATCACTACATATATATCTATATCTATATATATCTCGCTAGAAATAGAGATCCCACAGACCTTCTCAGGAGTATAATCGTGGCTCATAAAGCTCCAAAGAGCATATCCTGGGTATCCTATCCCCTGCCAGATTATAATCACATCATTATAGAAAAACTACTCACCTTTCCTTTTGGGTTTAAAAGCCAGACATATCAAGACAAATTCATCATATAAAAAAATTGAAATTTTCTTTGCTGAAATCATTATTACTTATAAAACACTTTTTATAGCTGTGTGATTTCTACAGATTTCTCAGAATTCCCCCCTGAAGCCTCATTTGCTCTTACTTATTCTAGTGGAAGTGTACCTTATCACCATACAATCTGCTTTCATATGCTTGCAGATTCTAACTGCTATCTCATACCTCTCTCCCATTTTATAGAGTCCTCATTGTTTTTTCTCCCCCACCCAAGACCTCTTTGGATTTTTTTATATCTTCTTTCCCCACATTTCCTTCGTATTAATACGCTCCAAATAAGACATCATTTGTTGTTCCCCAAATGGATTCATATTCCTAAATAAATAAAATTAAGTTTCTGTTTAATCTGTTACTGTATCTAAAATTCCACATGAATTTTGACCAAACTTATACAGGCTGTGTTTGGAAAGGTCTGACTTAAAATACAGACCATGTAGTACATATAATTCTTAGGGATATCACAAAGAAAGGAGGCAGTCATCCTCCAGAGCAACTGAAAACCGGGTATAAGAGGCTTGTGTGAGACATGCCACATCCACCAAGATACTGCACAGAAACCAAGTGTATTGTGTAAAAATTATAATATAAAACAATTTTTTAAATCATAAATTCTAAGAAAATTCCAGGAATTTTCAATGGCATAGGACATTTTATGTGTGTCTTAGAAGAACAATTATTTTTATTTATTTTTTAAAATATTTATTTATTTATTTTAAAGATATTATCTATTTATTTGTCAGAGAGAGCACAAGCAGGGGGAGTGGTAGGCAAAGGGAAAGGGAGAAACAGGCTCCCCGCCAGGCAAGGAGCTGGATGTGGGACTTGATCGCAAGACCTGGGGATCACGACCTGAGCCGAAGGCAGACACCTAACTGAGTGAGCCACCCGGGTGTCCAAGATTTATTTATTTTAGAGAGAGAAATTATGCAAATGGGGGAGGGGCAAATAGAGAGGGAAAGAGAGAGAGAAGCAGACTGTGCTGAGTGTGGAATCCAATGAGGTGTTTGATCTCATGAACCTGAGATCATGACCTGAGCCAAAATCAAGAGTCAGATGCTCAACTGACTGAGTCACCCAGGCTTCCTAAAAGGAGAATTATTTTAATTTATTAAAATACTGTCTTTCATTTACACAAATTTTATTTTATTGTTTTATTTTTTAAAGATTTTATTTTTAAGTAATCTGCACACCCAACATGGGGCTTGAATTCACAACCCTGAGATCAACAGTCAGTCACACGCTCCACCAACTGAGCCAGCCAGGTGCCCTTATGCATATTTTATTTTAAATACTCAAATGACCCCCAACATTGTAACAGCTCTTAAACTTAATATATTTAAATGTTTTGTCAACACTAGCCCCTAACTTCACAGCACACGCAAAAGATCCCTAAGCTAGGTCATTGGTCCATCATCATAAAACAAAGTGCTTAGTCTGAAAGAGTGTTTTCCAGAATTGATCTAGTCTTAGTCTTAGAATATAATAAGGACATGCTGAGTTAGATGTGTTGTTAGGACAACTGCCATTAATTAATCCAGAATACACGCAACACTGAAGTACATTTAAATTTCAATTTCTTTCCCTATAGTTTTGCTCTCCTTCCCTTTTTCCTTTCCTCTGCTTTTTTCTTCTTCTTCTTTCCTATCTTAATGGATTTTTCACAAATACACATTTTAAAAGTTTAACCTCCTTTCCTATTTATCCATTTCCCCTCCCTGCTACAGTTAAAGTCAGTAGTGGTATTAACAAGAAAGGAAGAACAAACCTAGTGAGGCAGGGTTGGGATCCGGCTGTGGGAGTTAAAAACAAAAACAAAAACAAAAAGGAAAAACAAACAAAACAAAAACAAAAAAACAAGCTGTTTTTTTTTTTTTCCCCACTGTCCTTTTATTACTGGGAAGATGGGTCACTTTCCATATATTTAACCAAAATTAACCCCCATTAAGAAGTGAAACATCAGAGAACACACACCTCAGAATATAGTTTTAGTGTAGTAAGTGAATCTGATTTGTGTCAACTTATTCACATGATGTCAACAAGTAGATGTGGCAGCAAGCAGCGCAGGGTCAAGATTCAGTGGACTACTAGGACTGATTCATTGTTCATTCATTCATTCCCCACCTTGTTTCAGAAAGTATTTAAGGCAGCTAGCTTGGCAAATTATATAATAAAAATCATAATAGTTGACTAAACTGGAATTAAACTTCTCAATTCACATTAATATGGCATTTTACAGCTTTTAATATTGTCTCTACATAGTTTTTGTTTGAGTAAAACAAAAGGCCTCTTGTAACTTATCAAATATATTTAAACTAAATCCTTTAAAATTAATTTCACATAACACTTGATTTTATATGCTATTTTATAAAAATAATTCAAAGTTATATTTATTTTTGCTGGTAGATAAAAGTACCTTTTCTTTTTAATGATCCAGAGATACTTGGTCTAATAATGTTGGTGGGGTTCTGACTTCCTCTAAAATAAAATTATATAATCATTACAAGAAAAATTTGAACAAAATCAGCTATGTCTATTTCATTATAATAGAAGGGTATACACTAAAAAAGGACTGTTGTAGTATCACATCATTTTATTGCTCTTCTGTAAATCTGGGTTAAAAACAGGAATGCCTCAGGATAGCAAACTATCTCGTAATTTTTAAGGATTCAGTCTTCTTTGAATTTGTGGTTGGGGGGAGGCTAGAAAGACCTACAGTTCTGGTTGTGACTTGCCTTGAATCAAGGTGAAAATCATGGGTAAATGAGCAGGTACAGATGTTTACAATTTAAGAATTAGCTCTGATCCTTATCATCAAGCTTGGAGAGGAAGACTATGTTCGAACAGGGCTAATGAATTACTGATCCTTCATGGGTTCGCATGTTTTCACATGTTCTTATTCACTTGATTCTTTTCAACCCACAAAATAATAAATCAAAACAATCGCATTTTAATTTAGCTAAAAACACACAGCTTCCTTGGTTGTCACCGAACCTGGAGCTATCAGTTCTTGTACATTTCTTAAATTCTTATTTCATAAGCAATTTGGTATATTTTCATACAACAAAAACTTACATTGGAAATCGTGGCGTGGGACTAGGAACGGGACTTGAAGGCAAAGTGGTGTAATTCACACAAGTTTGTAACGATGGAGGAAAACATTGCTAAAATCAAATTAGAACAGAGGTTTTAAAACCACCACTCTTCTCAGAAAGCAGATCAGTGGTTTCCTGGGGTGGGTGGGGGGTGAGGAGAGGATATCAAGGGCAAAAGATCACGGGGCCATTGTTTGGAGTGGGGAACTGCTCTATATCTTGACTGTGGTTATGGTTACAGGATGGTGCACAGTTACAAAAGTTAATCAAATCATATACTTAAAAGTCGGTGACTTTTGTTATATGTTAATAATAGTTCAATAGATGAAAAGGGAGGGGAAAATATCATTTAGAATCAGATGTCCTATGGTAAAATATATCCCCCCAAAATGTAGGTGGTGAAACATTCACATTTTATAAAAGTTTCAAGGGACACAGATTCTTAGGTTCTCCTTTCTTACCTTCCCAATCTCCTGGGTGGGAGGAGCTGCTGGGGATACTGGAAGTAAATCGATGCTCTCTGAAGATGGTTTCTCTAAATTACTGTCACTCTGTATAAGCAGAAAGCAGTGTACCATTGTAGCACCAATTGCTTACCTATCACGTACTCAGGGAGATAGCTGCTGCCTGGGGAAGGGAATCCTTACTGAGTCAGTGTGTACTATGGTGAGGAGCTCCTATCATCCTAAAGCAAGAAGGGAACCCAAGATTCACTTCACTTTCTCCTTTTGGGAAAGAACGCTCATGGCAAGTTGAGGGGCTTCCCTAGTGTCCCCGAAAGGCCTAGAATGTGAGCACTTGATAACGAGTAATACTTACCAGTATATACACAAATCCTCAATTAAAATTTTTCTCTTGGTGTCTGACCTGTGCTTTGTTGTTGAAAATTGCAATATTATGCTCAGGGAACAGTCAAAAAGGATTTGGTTAGAACTAAGATACAAATGGGACCGCAAACGTAACTACAGCTATAAAAGATGTTTATAGGTTTTATGTGGACAAAATCAGTACTGCATAATTCAGGCCTTTATAATGTGCTCTTTTCTTTTCTAAGACACAGTACGTTATGTTATATATTCCCTTCCTCTTCCTAACATATTCACAGATTCACTCACTCGTGCCAACATGTAAAGCAATTATAATTGGGTTAATGGAGTCCAACAGTGTCTATACATTGTATTAGCACTAACATGAAAAGGGGCAGGCTTCAGAGGCTATCTACTCAATCTTTAGTACCTACTCCTAAATCAGGGATAGATGTCCATATAAGGCACTCAGGACTCAAAGGAAAATAAGATGTTACTGTTTCTGTTGATGACCCATTTCCAAATCTAGTGACTCCCAAATCTGGACACTAAGATCTAGCCAGAATCTGTTCTACCCAAATTTCAGCTCAATTCTCTGTCATTATTTGAAACGTCCATGGAAAAGAACCCTAAACATTGCTCAACTTCTACAACTAAGTAACCATAATGTGTAAAGAAACATTAAAAAATGTTAGCTGGGGATGTAACTCAATTCCAAATATATTCAAATTAAAGGCTGCATGTTAAAAATGTTAGTGGGAATGTATGTGCTACAGGCACAGAAATGTAGTATTTATGCAGAAACTCACTGTCTGTGGTTTGAAACTCTAATACCTAGTTAATAAATTACATAGGAAGGAGTGAAATCATTCATTGTTTTGTCAACTAAGCAATTTGACCAGCGGAACTGAACTTTTCTTAGACTCAGTAGGACAGAGAGGAGGCTGGTCCACAACATTGGTTTTGTATCAGATAACTATTTACTATGAACCCCACTTTCAAATGATGTCAGTTATTTTTATGAGTAAGTCATCAACTATTTCTCAGGAACAATAAAAAATTATTTATGCAGCATATAGATTTCAGTTTCAAATGAGAGCTTGAATTTCTAGAAATTATAGCAAAACTAAGTAGTGCCAATACTGAAAAGCAGCAAAAATTTCAAACTGTCTATAAAATTGAAGTGTTAATACCATACCAGGTTCAAACTCTCTTCCCAAGACCGACTTATCCGTAGTGCAGTTTGTACCTCCCTGCAAAAGAAGAGGTATCAGTACTGGCATTTGCCTAACAAAAAGAAAAGAAGTGACTGAACACAGAGATGATCAGAATAGTAATTCAAAGTACACTACTCACCATTCATGCATTGCTTCTCTAGTCATTAAGTTCATGCCTTCCTCCTGAAAGGCAGAACATGAGACTAAATGAATACCAGATCCTATGGTTTTACAAAATTATTTGATTTGGTTGTACCTTTATTATTATTTACTGGGACATACAAGAGCTAAAGGATAAACAAATCTCTAAACAAGTGTCTAGTTCTCTACTTTTAATCGTCGCACCTACTACACCAAAGATCTATTAGTAATGCATTACAGTACATCAAATATGGAGAAACTTTCTAAATGAATAACTCTGTAGCATTCTTCATTCAAAAAAGCAAACATCAAACATTCATTATTATACTATTTTTCCTACCATTAATACTATGATATTAATAAATATTACTCACAGTCCAAAGCAAACTAAATGTCTATCAACATTGGTTTGTTTAACTAAATGATGGTAAAACACGATTTATTTTTTTGAAAAGATTTCATTTATTTATTTGTGTGTGAGAGAGCATGCATGAGAAGGGGATGGGGCAGAGGGAGAGGGAGAAGCAGACTCTCTGCAGAGCAAGAAGCCCAATGCAGGGCTCGATCCCAGGACCCTGGGATCATGACCTGAGCTAAAGGCAGACACTTAACCAAATGAGCTGCCCAGGCTCCCCTATGTGCAAACATGATTTAAATCTAGTCATTCACATTGAAGAACATGTATTACATAGCAAGTAGGAAAAAACCTCAGATGCTATTTATGTAAAATTATAAACAAGAGATGTTCAGAAGGATGGTCACCAAAAAGTTCACAGTACTTATCAGAGTAGTGAGATTTAGAGCAATTTGTTCTTTCTTTGTACTTTACCATATTGTTGACCTTCTTTTTAAAAAATAAACACAAGTGCCATTTCTCACATAAATTGTTATTTTAAAAATAACCTACATATAGAAAGATATCCTGTGTTGGTGAATTGGAAAAAGTAATTTTTAAGACAGCAATGCTACCCAACATGATTAACAGATGCAATGCAATGCTTATCAAAATCCAAGTGGCATTTTTTGTAGAAATAGAAAAACCCATACTGAAATTCACATAGAAGAAAAAATAAAATTCACACGGAATCTCAAGGATCCCTGAATAACCAAAACAATCTTGAAAAAGAAAAGGCATATATTTGGAGGACTCATACTTTCTGATTTCAAAACTTACTATAGAGCTTCAGTAATCAAAATTGTGTGGTACTGGCATAAGTACAGACATATAGATCAATGGAATAGAACAGAGAGCCCAGAAATGAACACCTACGTACACTGTCAATTGATTTTCCATAAGGGTGCCAAACCATTCAATGGGGGAAAGGATGATCTTTCCAACAAATGGGGCTGGGAAAACAACATCCACATGCAAAAGAATGAAGTTGCATCCTTTCCTTACACCATGTATAAAAATTAAGTTGAGATGGATGAAAGACCCAAACATAAGACCTAAAATTATAAGACTCTTATAAGGAAACATAGGGCAAAGGCCTCGTGAATTGGATTTGGTAATGATTTCTCAGATACAATAAAAAAGCACAGGTAACATGAGAAAAAAATAGATAAATTGGACTTCATAAAATTTAAAATTTTCATGCATCAAAAGATACTATATCAAGAGAGTGAAAGACAATTACAAAATTGGAGAAGATAGGGTGCCTGGTGGGGGGGGGGCTCCGTCAGTTAAAAGCGTCTGACTCTTGATCTTGGCTCACATCACAATCTTAGGGATGTGGGATCAATCCCCACGTCTGGCTCTGCACTCAGTGTGGAGTCACTTGAACATTCTCTCCCTCTCCCTCGGCCCCTCCCCACCATGCTGATGCTCTCTCTTTATACATAGATAAACTAACTGGGTGCCTGGGTGGCTCAGTTGGTTGAGTGTCAGCCTTTGGCTCAGGTCATGATCCTGGGGTCCGGAGATAAACCCCTGCATTGGGCTCACTACTGAGCAGGGAGCCCGCTTGGCCCTCTCACTCTGCCAGTCTCCCTGCTTGTGCTCTCTAGAGCACTTTCTCTCTCTCTCTCTCTCTCTCTCAAATAAATAAATAAATAAATAGACTCTTTTAAAATATAATTAATTTTTAAAATCTTTTGAAAAAAGAGTTGGAGAAGTTATTTGCAAATCTTATATTTTATATATCCAGAATATATAAAGAACTCTTATAATTCAAAACAAAAACAAGATAAACAACCTAATTACAATAGGGGCAAAGGACTTGAATGGACATTTTTCTGAAGAAGATATACAAATGGTTAATAAGCCCGTGAAAAGATGGTCAACATTCGTCATTAAGGAAATGCAATTCAAAACTGCAATGAGCTAACACTTCACACTTACTAGGATAGATATTATTCTTTTAAAGATTTTATTTATTTGACAGAGAGAGATCACAAGTAGGCAGAGAAGCAAGCAGAGAGAGAGAGAGAGGGAGGAGGAAGCAGGCTCCCTGCCTAGCAGAGAGCCCGAAGCAGGACTTGATCCCAGGACCCTGAAATCATGACCTCAGCCGAAGGCAGAGGCTTAACCCATTGAGCCACCCAGGCAGCCCCGGATAGATATTATTTTTTATTTTATTTTAAAGATTTTATTTGGGACACCTGCGTGGCTCAGTCATTAAGTGTCTGCCTTTGGCTCAGGTCATGATCCCAGGGTCCTGGGATCAAGCCCCATGTCAGGCTCCTTGCTCAGGAGGAAGCCTGCTTTTCCCTCTCCCAATCCCCCTGGTTGTGTTTCCTCTCTCACTGTGTCTCTGTTAGATAAATAAATAAAATCTTTTAAAAAATAAAGATTTTATTTATTTATTTGGGTGAGAGAGAGAGCACAAACATGGTCAAGGGCAGAGGGAGAGGGAGAAGAAGACTCCCTGCTGAGCAGGGAGCCCGATGTGGGACTTGATCCTGGGACTCCAGGATCATGACCTGAATGAATGCAGACGCTTAACCAACTGAGCCACCCAGGTCCCCCTAAGATAGCTATTATTTTAAAATGTAGAAAGTAACAAGTGTTGGCGAGAATGGGGAGAAATTGGAACTCTTATACATTGCTGGTGGGAATGTAAAGTGGGGCAGACTCTGGAAGACAATTTGATGGTCTCTCAAAAAGTTCAATATTGTATTACCCTACGGTCCGCCAATCCTGTTCCTATGCATATATCCAAGGGTATTAAAAAAGGGACTCAAACAGGTCCTTACACACCAATGTTCATTAGGAGCACTATTCACAATAGCCAAAAGGTGGAAACAACCCAAGTGTTCATCACCAGATGAATGGATTTAACCCACTGAGCCACCCAGGCGCCCCCCCCTTTTTTTTAAAAGATTTTATTTATTTATTTGACAGACAGAAATCACAAGTAGGCAGAGAGGTAGGCAGAGAGAGAGGAGAAAGCAGGCTCCCTGCTGAGCAGAGAGCCCGATGTGGGGCTTGATCCCAGGACTCTGGGGATCATGACCTGAGACCAGATGAATGGATTTAAAAATGTGATATATACAATGGACTTATCATTTAGCCATGAAAAGGAATGAAGTTCTGACACATGCTACAACATGGATGAACACTGCAAGAATTATTTTAAGTGAAATAACAAACACAAAAGAATGAGTATTGTATGATGCCAATTTGATGAGGGTACCCAGAATAGCCGAATCTTCATAGAGACAGAAAGTAGAACAGAGGTTACAGGACACTGAGGTTCAATAGGAAATTATAGCTGAATGGGTATGGAGTGTCTGTTTGGCATGATGAAAAATTTCTGGAAACGAAAAGTGGTGATGGTTGCTCAACATTGTGAATGTACTTAATAACACTGAATTGTACCCTTAAAAATGGTTGAAATGGCTTTAAGAAATTGCACAGTCCAAATTCATCCTAGTATTTTTAAAAACATAATTCACATATAATAAAGTATCTAGGATAGTGCTGGGCAAATAGGGTGCTAAATATTATGGGGAACAGAAAATAAGAGGATGAGCTTTTCCTAAAATGGCCTAGAATCACGTTTGAGAGCTAAGTTTTATACGCATTAAGTTGGTGCTCTCCAAAGTAAGCATGATCATAGTCCAGGAAGTATACAAGGTGATCCACTGAAAAGCAAAAAGCAAAACACAGAAATTCAATTTATATATTTTAAAATCTAGGATAGTAAGGAATTCAGGTTTGCTAATAGTCTACAGTTTGACATAGGTGCCCTCACTCAGCCCAGAGGGTTCCAAGATCTTGCAAAACACCAGCATGTTTTTGGTCTTTAGCTAATTATAACTAATTGCAAGTTAGGTGGCCATATGGATATATTACCCAGTTTTAATTAAACCAAGTTTCACAAAACAGACAAGTATCTTAACAAGATTTCTATAAAGAAATGTTGGACAGAAGATATGTAATACAAGTCTAAGCGAATGACAAGGAAATGACAAAGGTGAAGCTCCTACCTAGCACAGTGCACATCATCTGCCACCTTCCTCTAAAAACACAATGCTGAGCTAATCTCTATTGAGGCACAGGCTAAAATAATTTTAAATCATGAAGACTACTGGAAATATGAACTCATATTGACTCTCAATGATGAACTGTAGTTAATAAAATACAATTTAAAATGTTCCAAAAATATCATTTCATCTTTAGTTCATCCTTTTTACATTTGTATTTTGCATATATTCAATGATTCACATGATATACTAGCTTAGTAGTATATGTCCATCATGTTTTGGAAGGATATATTATTTACATATATTGGAAGGATGTGTTAAAATATTTTGTACTGTTGCAGTATATGATCAAAAGAATTTAAATATTCTTGTCAATATAAGCGATACGTGGGGCGCCTGGGTGGCTCAGTGGGTTAAAGCCTCTGCTTTTGGCTCAGGTCATGGTCCCAGGGTCCTGGGATCGAGCCCCACATCGGGCTCTCTGTTCAGCAGGGAGCCTGCTTTCCTTCCTCTCTCTCTGCCGGCCTCTCTGCCTACTTGTGATCTCTGCCTGTCAAATAAATTAAAAAAAAATATATATATATATTTAAAAAAAATATAAGCGATATGTTATGGGTAGTCTGGAAGAGAAAAGTGGCTTGAGTTGTGTGAATTAAAATGTGATCTAGGGGATGCCTGGGTGGCTCAGTTGGTTAAGCGTCTGCCTTTGGCTCAGGTCATGATCCTAGGGTTCTGGGATCGAGCCCCACATTGGGTTCCTTGCTCAGTGGGGAGCCTGCTTCTCCCTCCGCTGGCCAGGCTCCCCCTGCTTGTGGTCTTTCTCTCTCCCTCTCTGACAAATAAATAAATAAATAAATAAATAAAATCTTAAAAAATATAAATAAAATGTGACCTAGGCCTTGAAAGTGGTTTAAAACATGGACAAACCCAGGGAGAAGGGGAAGGTATTCCAAGCAGAAGGAACCATGTGAACAAAAGCTTAGAGGGAAAGAACATGGCAGGTTTCAGGGTAGTGAGACTAGGTTGACTGAAACGGAGTGTGTTACGAAGTAATGAGAGATAAAACTGGCCAAATTTCTAGGATCTTAAGTAACTGAAGGGTTTGAGCTTAAAGAGTTTGGGCAGAATAGGATAGTTGTTAGGACCACAGGATTTGGAGCCCAATAGAACTAGGCTGAATCTCAACTCTGTAACTTATTACCTGTGCAACCCTAGGCAAGCGATGGAACTTGAGCCTCGGTCTCCTTGTCCACATGAAGATGATGAAAAGAACTGAGGATAATGACATGGGTATACCGTTCTTTTCCACAGTGCCTGGCAACCTGTGTAAGCAAGCACTCACTACAGCCTAGCTATTCTTAATCTTACTCCTATTCGATAGGTAATGGGAAGCCATTATAACTTTTTGCACAGGGGAGAAAAGGTGAAAATGATGTCTTCGAGAAATTATCTTGGTGTTGGTTGTGGAAGTTGGATTATACTGGCAGAGATAGGAAATCTCCTAGAATATTATTAGGGTAATCTGGACCCAAGGGACAGAAGGAAGTGGGAACAGAGAGGATGTTGTCAAGGAAGAATTAATAGGATTAGATGCCTAATTAGATACAGGAGAAAAATAAGGAAGAACTGAAGGTGAACCCGGAGCTTCCAGTTATTTTGATGTCATTACTGAAAATGAGGGAAATCAGGAAAGGAAGTTTAAGAAGTTAGTCTTTTAAAACAACAGAATAACAGTAAATCTTTCCAACAAAATGTAAGGTTAGTATAGTCTTTCCATTTAAGACTTATGTAGGTGTTTTCCTGTAGTGAGAAGCTCAAAGTATTTTGTAATTTACTTAATCAACAAGAGCAATCTTTCCCAAAGTAGGACAAGATTTTGCCCATTGTTCCTCCCATGGAAAGTTGGGAGCATTAGCCAACATCAGCTATTTTGATGGTTGTTAGTAAAGGTAGGCTGACTCTTTTATTGTTTATATTTTAAGGTCAAGAGCCATGTAACTGTCAAGGGCAAAGAGTACTGTATGCTAGAAACCCAGCTTAAGGAGAATTGCTACACTTGAGCGCTAAGCTTAGCTTTCAGGTTTTTAGGCTCCAAGGTAAAAATGGAAACAGTAAGTTAGCCACTAGTGCTCTCGGAAGGTGAGTATGCCTGAGAGATTTGAGTTGCCCAGTGCCGGCACAGTGCTTAACAAATGCTTGCTGGAAGAATGAAACGATTTGTAAACTAAGACCAAATTAAACATTTCTTCCTAAAAAAGACTAGGTACTTGGTAGGTTTCAAGGAAGACTGAAAAAAACGTATCACTGAAATCTAATGCCTCTGCTTTCCTAGACTGTGGAAACTAAACTGTGGTATCTGAATGGTCCCTATCAAAATCATGCCTGGCGCTCCTAGCGTCATCTGTTTCCAAAGCTTTGTTTCATAAAGTTCCCTTACATTTGTGTCGAAACCCAGTTTAATTTATCCAAACCAGGTAAGATAAAACAAAGACTGTAGTATGTGTTGCTAAAGTTTACATTTGTGAAGGTGTAAAAGCAAGAGATGCTAGAAATGCAGCGGTAAATATGGAAGTAGATGATTTGCCTGATCACTTAAGGCACTGCAGAAAAAAGTCACATTCTTACTGGGTATTGGTGATTTTATATCCTCCTGAACAAGGCAGGAAATAAGGCAAAGTTTTAGAACCATATACTGTGAACAAACTGTTGTGGGTGGAATTGTGTCCCCCTAAAATCTAGTATGCTGAAGTACTAACCCCCAGGGCCTCAGAATATGACTTCATTTGGAGATAGGGTATTTGCAGAGGTAATCAAGTTAGAGCAAGGTGATGAGGATGGGCCCTAATCCAGTACATCTTCATAAAAAAGGAGACAGACATATGTGAAAACACCATCTGAACATGAAGATGGCTATTTACAAGCCAAGGACAGAGGCCTGGAACACATAGGCGCTTCTCTCACAGCTCTAAGAAACCAATCCTGCCAACACCTCGATTTCACACTTCCAGTCTCCAGACCTGTGCTCAACTAAATTTCTGTTGTTTGAGCACCCCTGTTTGTGGTATTTTGTTGTGGCAGTCCTAGCAAACTAATACACAAACTACTTCAGCAGGGTGGTTAACTTATCTTTAGTGTTTCAGGGTAGGGAACTAAAAGCTGAGTGCTTCCAAACCTCTTGAAACATAAACTTGATTATTACTAGGAAAGGAAAATTACATAAAAAGAACAGTTCCTGAACACTTAGCAAAGTACTATGTGTTTAGAGAATTAATTTCCATGGTCACTACCTCACAATATATACATAAATCATCATGTTGTGCACCTTACACTTAGACAATGTTATATGTCAATTACATATCAATAAAGTTGGGGGGGGCAAAAATAACTTCCAACTTCATTTTCTCAAGCTCCCTAAAACCTAAAAACAGCTACCAGCCCCAGTTGAGAAGAAATTATCCACTAACTGCCTGCTAGGAAAGGGGCAACCTAAATCATACACTGACTTAAATGCTAACCCAAAACCTAATACTGACTTGCATGTGTGTTTATTTAAAAGTAAAAGAAAATGTAATCAACTCAGTTTATAGCAAATGCAGGGAACAAAAGAGCCTATTAAACACCACATGGAAGCAGAATCAGAATGTGGGGCAGTCTACAGGACAAATGGCCTCGCTTCTTCAATAAGTAAGTGGCGCAGAACAAAAAACAGGAGGGGAAAGGAATGTTTTAAGTAAAAGAGAGCTCCTGGGTGGCTCAGTGAGTTAAGCATCTGCATATAGCTCAGGTCATGATCTCAGGGTCCTGGGATTGAGCCCCACATTAGGTTCCCCACTTAGTGGGGAGTTGGTTTCTCCCTCTGGCCCTTTCCTGCCTTGTGCTCTCTCTCTCTCTCTCTCTAATAAATAAACAAAATCTTAAAAAAAAAAAAAAACCAGAGATCTGAGAGATCATGGTTGGAACATGTTTCAATCAGTAAAAAAGACATTTTAAAGAATAGTGAGAATTTTAACATGGACTGCTTATTAGACGACATTAAAGAATAACTTAATTTTGCTAGCTATAAGGATGGCATGGTGATTATGTAAGGAAAAAAGTCCTTCTCAGAGATTCATACTGAGTGTTTGTGGGTAAAAAGAGATCAGGGATTTACTTTCAGGCATCCTCTTCCCCAAAAGGTTAATAAGTTCAATAGCTAAAAAGAAATCACGGTTAAAGAATGCATATAAAGAGGGGGCGCCTGCGTGGCTCAGTCTGTTAAGTGTCTGTCTCTTGATTTCAGCTCGGGTCATGATCTCAGGGTCATGAAATTGAGCCCTATGTTGGGCTCTGCCCTGGGCATGGGGCCTCATGGGGCCTACTTGGGACTCTTGTTCTCCTTCTTCCTCTGCCCCTCACCCCTGTGTTCATGTGCTCCCTCTCTCAATCTCAAAAAAAAAAAAAAAAAAAAAAAAAGAATGCATATAAAGAAATACGCAATTTAAGATATCTATCAGACCATTAAGCTGCTAAAAATAAGTTTTGGTTTTCCATTCAATCAGTACCCAGATTGAAAGCCAATATTATTTCTGTTTTCCCATTTAATTCACATTCTACTTGTGTTTCATTTAAAATGTTTGTAACAGGGCGCCTGGGTGGCTCAGTGGGTTAAGCCGCTGCCTTCGGCTCAGGTCATGATCTCAGGGTCCTGGGATCGAGTCCCGCATCGGGCTCTCTGCTCAGCAGGGAGCCTGCTTCCCTCTCTCTCTCTCTCTCTGCCTGCCTCTCCATCTACTTGTGATTTCTCTCTGTCAAATAAATAAATAAAATCTTAAAAAAAATAAATAAAATGTTTGTAACATATATTATGTCACTATGGAGATAGATTGCTTTATAATTTACTGACCAGTTAAAATTTTCTTGGTTTCAAGCTTCATAACCAAATGGCAACATGTAACCAATTTTCAAAAATTTATCTTGATTTCAAGCTTTATAATCAAATACCAACATGCAATCAATTTTTAAGTATTGATCTCATTTAGGGGAAGCAACAAAACAAATTGCACAGATAAACCAGAGGTCATCCTACCTACTAACTTAAGGTTCTTTCATTAAGAACATCTAAAAGAGCTTCCTATTCTCAAAGACAGTTAAAGAACGTTTATCTACTAAAAAGCAAAAGGATCTTTTTACCATACTTGTTTGCTCCTGGATGACAGGCTAGAATTTAGGGAAGCCATGGTGGGAAAGGGAAAGAGGGAAAGAAAGCAGGAGCTGGAGTCCTAAGCCCCAGGCTCATGAGATACTATGGCTTTTGTGCCACTGAAGTAGGGAAAGGGTAGCTGGAAAGGAATCCAGTAATTTAGGGCTAAATCTGGCTCTGACATTCACTAACTCTAAACATTGGGTAATTTATGAAATTTCTCCTGTTGTTAATTTCTGATCTTACGTTGTGAGATAAAATGAGAGCACAGATGTAAAATACGTATTTTAGCGCTAAGTGAACAATAAGTGCTTCGTAACAGTTAAGCCCCCCTTGAACAAAAGTCTGTTTGTAGTTGGGTCAGAAAAATCCTACCACCTGTGGCAGAGTGGCGATTCGATCTTTTGAGTTCTGTGGCTAATCTTTGGATAATTAAAAGGTTTAACTGTGTATTAGGCATTTGCTTTTAAACACACACACACACACGCACGCACGCACACATACAGGCCTGCACAAAACATAAGCCAGTAAGGTACAATGTGTCCCTGAACTCAGATCACTAAGCAATTACACAAAATGGTAACATAAAGGCCATTTCATCCATCAAAAAAATTTCACCTGATGGTTTTTAGAAAAAATGATAATTATGGTCATTATGAACCTAAAAATTAATAATCTTTTTTTCTTTGTGATCTCTGAAAGAGGCCAGATCTGAGGCAGAAGAATATATCATCTTTCTGGAAACTATCAGTTTATTAAAATAGGTAATAACCCAAAGAAATACAGGACTTCTTAGTTGTTTTTATTTTAGAGGAACCGTTCCTGGAATTAGAATCATTTGTGACCTCATTTAGAATTACGGAACCATAAGTATTTTTTCCCATAGGTATTTTTTTAAGGAAAAATAGTTTTCTTTTTACTGAACAGCTATCAGTTTTGAAAGTCTTCTTACCTGTTTGATTTGATGAAGGCGACCAAAGGAAGCATGGATGGGGATGGGAGAAGGTGGTAAAAGCTGAAATTTAAAATATAAAAGTCAATACCTGAAGCTAACATAACACTGAATGTTAATCATACATCAATAGAAGAATAAATAGAAGTTGAGCTGGCTCTAATGTTTCTGATTAATTATTTCTAAACATTAATTAAGTCAATGTTGAATCACCACCTAAAATGTCTGAATGTCTAATGCACGTTAGCAACAGTATAAGTTAGGTTTAAAATTAAATATTAAAAGATCCAATTGACTCTTGACTGAAAATTATACTAGCCAAAAGTATGTGTGTGTATATATATACATATATGTAGGTATGTAGATGTATGTGTGTATGTGTGTGTATATATGTGTGTGTGTGTGTACAGAACAAAATAACTGTTAACATAAAAGGTACTGGGCAGAACATCAACAGAACATTTTGTTTATCTCTACTTTTCCCTTTCTCAAGGCACTGGATCTTAAAACCACTTCATTTTTTTCTTGCCAGATTTACCTTGCAACAAACAAACAAAGCAACCCCATCACATATCTTAGAACCTAGCTGAAGAAACCATACTTTCATAATATAAAATGACTTAAGGCGGTCACTTCCAAGTAGCTCAGTACATTTTCTCTTGCTTGTTCAGATACTTGTCATCTAGATTACTTTCTCCTGTTCCGTCTTATCGCAAAGCTTATGAGGACCCACGCAAGAGGGGAATGAAAGAATGGACAGATTTAAAGCTAAGTGTGAAAATGAGTCTTGAAAAGTACCTTTAGAATTCATTTATCCATTCTACCTGTATCCTGGTTAGTTCTTGAAATGCCAGATAATGAATCTAGCATATCTTACTTTTACATTATATCTTAAGAACACAATGAGTTGTGCATTCAGAAATATTTAATGAGGCAAACCACTGTGCTAGACCTTGAAGATCTAAAGAGAAATAAAACATTTTCCTGTCCTTGAGAAATTTAAAGTGTAGGTAGGGCAAATTAGACCATAGGTCAGTGTTAGAACTAGTTATGATTTGTGTGAAGTCAAGGAACAGAGGCTGTATCTCCATCTGGGGTTCCTGGGGAAGGCTTCACAAAGGAGGGTAGGAATTCGACAGACAGGGAAGAGGTAGCAGGTTATTTCAGGGAGTGGGAAGAGATGCTCAGGTAGAGGCATGTTTGGGGAACAGAGAGATTCAGGGTGGCTGAAATTTGGTACATGATAGGGCATGAAAGGATAGGGCAAATTTGGGGAAATTCAGCTGAAACCAGATTATGGATTTTGGATTTTAGCCTTTTGAGCCCAATAGGAAACATAAAGCATAGATCCTTCTGAGTTCTTAAAACTCAGAACTATTTTATTTTTAAAAATTTTATTTACTTATTTGACAGAGAGAGAGAGAGAGACATCAGCGAAACAGGGAACACAAGCAGGGGGAGTGGAAGAGGGAGAAATAGGCTCTGCACTGAGCAGGAACCCCCATGCAGGGCTCAATCCCAGGATCCCAGGATCATGACCTGAGCCAAAGGCAGGCACTTAATGACTGAGCCACCCGGGCGCCCCAATTCAAAAGTATTTTAAACAAGATCAAATCTGATTTAGAAAGGCAACCCTAGCAACATATACAGAACAAACTGAGGATGGAGGGAAGAGGGACTAGAAGCAGGGTCAAAGGCCAGGGAAGAGATAATGAGAGTCAGAATGAAAAAGAGCAGGATAAAGAGGAGGTAGACAGGAGAAATGATGAGAAAGTGTAAAGAGGGGTGCCTGGCTGGCTCAGTCAGTAGAGCACATGACCCTTAATCTCTGGGTTGTGAGTTCAAGCCCCATGTTGGGAGTAGAGATTACTTAAAAATAAAATCCTTAGGGGCGCCTGGGTGGCTCAGTCAGTTGAGTGTTCAACTCTTGATTTTGGCTCCGGTCATGATCTCAGGTCGTGGGATTGAGCCCTGAGGGGGGCTCCTAGCTGAGCACGGAGCCTGCTTAAGATTCTCTCTCTCCCTCTGCCCCTCCCACACTGCACTCACACATGCTCTCTCTCTAAAACATAAAAAAATAGATAAATAAAATCTTTAAAAAAATGAATGAAAGAGTGAAAAGAGCTCACGATTGGTCTGAGGTAGACTGGAAAGGCAGTAAGAAGAATGAGTTTGGGGGCGCCTGGGTGGCTCAGTGGGTTAAGCCGCTACCTTCGGCTCAGGTCATGATCTCAGGGTCCTGGGATCGAGTCCCACATCGGGCTCTCTGCTCAGCAGGGAGCCTGCTTCCCTCTCTCTCTCTCTCTGCCTGCCTCTCCATCTACTTGTGATCTCTCTCTGTCAAATAAATAAATAAAATCTTTTAAAAAAAAAAAGAAGAATGAGGTTGTGTGTGGGGAGAAGATGAGTGTTCAAAAAGGTGTGTTGGATATATTTTTATGTATTTTTTACATAAAATTAAGTATTTTTATGAACTAGCTAGTGTGAATTTTTATTAGATTTTAAATCTTTCACTAGTTACATTTTGCTTAAGACAGTATTAAAACCAGTTTGTTTTTTCTAATCATTTGCTATAAGGTGGGGGAAACAGCCAAGGTTATAGAAGTAATAATGGAAAATTCATATAAGGGTCACTGAAAATTCACTACATTTAAACTATATTAGACAATGAGCCATAATTACTTTATCATAACAAAGGGCTAACTCTTAAGTATTTCAATATTTATTGGGCTCTTATTATATTTAAGAAACTGTTTTTCTACTCAGAGGGGAAGGAGAAATTAAAAGAAAAGTAAGCCATAGTTATTACCCATAGACATCTTACAGTCCAGACATGAGAGTTAATGATGAAGGGAATGGGAGATGGGAGACAGGTAAGGCACAAGGTGGTGGTGTGAGTTGGGCCTCATAGGGCAAAGAGTTTGACAGCATAAGCAAGAGAAAAGGGAAAGTGCTAGGCATGTTCTAGGAAACATGTTTTAGGAAAGGTTGTTAGTCCTGTGTGAGTGCAATGCGAGGTGTTTCTAGAGGGACAGAAGATTCTGAGGCCAACAGGGTCTTCACCCTTGAATGCCACACTAAAAAAAAAAAAAAGCCAAACAACTGAATTGTGGCAAAATGATCTACTTTGGTAGACACAGATAAGCAGATTACACCTAACAGCATGGTCTATTTAACTTTGGAAGAGACACACATACTCATAAGCCCTGAGCCTGGTTCAGGCTCTATCCAGAGGACGGGTATGAAGAAGGAGGTCATCAGACAGCTAATGACTGCTAACTGGCCAGACATTCAGACTAGCCTGTACTAATCATGTCCCAGGGTTGACATTTCAAGAAAATTCCTAATTTGGAGCACCTGGGTGGTCCAGCTGGTTAAGAATCAAACTATTGATTTTGGCTCAGGTCACGATCTTAGGGTTGTGAGATCGGTTTCCACATCAAGCTTTGTGCTGAGTGGGGAGCCTGCTTAGGATTCTCTCTCCCTCTGCCACTGCAGCTCTCCCTGCTTGCTCTCTCTCTCTCTCTTTCAAAAAAAAAATACAGTTTAAAAAAAGAAAATTCCTAATTCAAATCAATAAGGCTACTAGTTGACCTTTATCAGAAAAGTCAGCAAACTCCTCCATAAAACTTGCATAAAAGGTTTATATTGGACATATGATTTGTTGCTCTATGGAACAGTGCTATGAACGATGTAAAAAGTTTCTCTTTCAAGCGTTGCCTTGTATGAAATATGATAATGGTGATAATGCATGTAATATGCTTCACACAGCACCTGGCACAGAGTACATGCTCAGTCAATGGTAACTATTGGTAACTAATGGTAACTATTACTATGGCTACCACCATTATCACCACCATCATCAAATATTTCTAGAATTCAATGTTTAACGACATATAAACAACAACTAGAATTATATATGGTAGCTTTACAAGACTTAGATATCTACTCCTTGCTAGCCAGCATTCTTTATTCTTTTTCCCATCCAATCTTTTAACTAATTTACTTTTAACAGACTCTATTTTTTAGATCAGTTTTATGTTCACAGCAAAATTGAGTGGCAGGTACAAAGATTTCTTCAACTCCCACATAAGCAGAGCCTCTCCCACTATTAAAAGCTGAACAAAAGTGGTAAATTATTATGATAGATGAACCTACATTGATACATCATTACTACCCAAAGTTCATAGTTTACACTGGAGTTCACTCTTCATGTTATACATTCTTTAGGTCTGGACATATGTATAATGACCCATATCCATCATTACAGTATCATACTGAATAGTGCCACTGCCCTAAGAACCCTCTGAGTCCCACCTATTCATCCTGATCTTTTTTCCCAATGGAAACTGACTTACTTTTTTCTCATTATAAAGCAATACACGCCCAGTATAGAACATAATGAATGGGGAAAAAAACAGCAGCACCCACCATCCAGAGATGGCCATAGTAAATATTTCAGTGTTTCCTTTTCCAGACCTGGATCCTCCCACACATTCTATCCTGCAGTTTGGGTATTTTTTTTTCCTTTATATTTTAATACATTCTGGCTCTGCATCTTGGGATGCTAGCAGCTTTCAACTTATGGGCCAGCATCTTCCAAAATGTCCACTGTTCACACTCCGCTGACAGGGTGACCACTCTATACCCCCAAATACATACAGGTCAGTCAAAACATACACCAACTTTGAAATCAAGTGTAATGCTTTGAACACTGAAATGGTATCAATGCTAAAAGTGTGGATGAGGTAACTGTCATCAACATACTGACCAACCACAGTAATGAGGATAAACAGGATATTGCCTTCACCTACCAGACAAGGATCAAAAAGGAATCTGCATCAGCATTGAACTCAGCCTTGCCTAGATGCCTGGCCACATGGAGAAGGTGATTTGGGGCCTACTGAAAAAAACACCTGCTCAGTATGCAGCTTCCAAGCTGAAAGCCTCGCTGATGAACATGCTGAGGACTGAGGAGAGTTCCCTTACTGAGATCATCTGCTCCAGGGCCAATTAGATGCTAGAGGAAATTAACAGTTTATAAGGAAATGTACAAGACTGATCTGGAGAAGGACACTGTTTCCAACACATCTGGTGACTTCTGCAAGCTGATGGTTATCCTTGCGAAGAGCAGAAGAGCAGAGGATGGCTCTGTCTTTGATTATAAACTATTTGACCCTAGATGCCTATGATCTCTAATGCTGGAGTGAAGAGGAAAGAACTGATGTTCCCAAGGCAATCGGCATCTTGACCAAGCGAGTATGCATCACATCCAGAAAGAATCTGAAAAGTACAAGAGCTACAGCCCTTATGATCAAGGAAGAGGTCAAAGAGACCTGGAAAATGCTTTTCTGAACCTGGTCCAGTGTATTCAGAACAAGCTGTTCTATTTTGATGACTGAATGTGTGATTCCAAGAAGGGTAAGAGGGGTCATGATAAGGTCCTGATTAGAATCACGGTCACCCACAGAGAAGGAAGGGGACATGTTGAAAATTAGGTCTGAATTCAAGAGAAAGTATGGCATGTCCCTGCACTATCACATCCAGGAAGACAGTAAGGGCAACGACCAGGTGTGGCTGTGCCTGGGGGCAGAGCGGAACAAAGTGTGAGTGTCCGAGTGGTGCTTCTGTGCCTCCAGCCACCAGTTCTAGAAAATCAGCTTGCTACAAACAGCCCCTTGTGTCCATCCCTGTGAGGATGGCATCAGCATTGCCCCTCAACCCAACTTTATTTTACTTGCCTAGGCATTGCCTGGCTTTCCCCACTAGTCTCTCCTTTTAGCAAAAGAAATGACAGTTCAAGGAGTTAAAAGTGAAATCTATGATGTGAAACACTTTGCTTCCTGTGTATTGTGTTATAAGCAGATAAATAAACTGAATTTTTACTGTAGAAACAAAACAAAAATAACTTCATACATTCCACATATCGCTCCATGTTAAAATTTACCTGCAACACCATTTTTATTTTGATTTTTTTATATTTTATTATAAGTAAGCTCTACACCAAATGTGGGGCTTGAACTCATGACCCTGAGATTAAGAGTCACATGCTCTATCGACTGAGTCAGCCAGGCACCCCACCTGCAACATCATTTTTCAAGGCTGAATATTATATCATCTGAATGTACCATAGTAAGAAGCATGCATTAATTATGTGCCCAGCATATCTTATCTCACTCAATTCTCACAACCCCATGATGTAGCCATTATTATTGTCCCCATTTTATTTTATTTTTAAAAAAGATTTTATTTATTTATTTATTTGTCAGAGAGAGAGAGAGAGTGCGCACACACAGCAGGCAGAGTGGCAGGCAGAGGGAGAAGGAGAAGCAGGTTCCCTGCTGAGTAGGGAGCCCAATGCAGAACTCGATCCCAGGACCCTGGGATCATGGCCTGAACCAACTTCAGCAGCTTAACCGACTGAGCCACTCAGGCGTCCCTATTATCCCCACTTTAAAGATTAGAAAACTGGGGGCCAGAGAAATTAGGCAACTTATTCAAGTGCATAGAGCTAGTAGTTACCAGAACTGGATTCAAACACGGATAATGAAAGCTCATTCACTTCATCTATCCCTAACCATTCATATTGTTGCCACATTTTTTTGCTCACTCATAATACTATGATAACAACTTTTTTTTTTAAGATTTATTTATTTATTTATTTGACAGAGAGAAATCACAAGTAGTCGGAGAGGCAGGCAGAGAGAGAGAGAGAGAGAGAGAGGGAAGCAGGCTCCCTGCTGAGCAGAGAGCCCGATGTGGGACTCGATCCCAGGAACCTGAGATCATGACCTGAGCCGAAGGCAGCGGCTTAACCCACTGAGCCACCCAGGCACCCACTATGATAACAACTTTAAAGCTAATCTTTGCACATATCCTTAATGAGTTCTTTAGGAGAAATTCACAGAGATGGAATTTCTGAGTCACAGTGCTATTGATATGCATTGCCAAATCGCATTCCAGAAAGCTTATACAAATTTACTTTCTTTCCTTTTTTTTTTAAAGATTTATTCATTTATTTATTTGACAGAGAGAGAGAGAGAGAGGTCACAAGGAGGCAGAGAGGCAGGCAGAGAGAGAGGCAGAAGCAGGCTCCCCACTGAGCAGAGAGCCCAATCGATGCGGGGCTCAATCCCAGGACGCTGGGATCATGACCTGAGCCGAAGGCAGAGGTTTAACCCACTGAGCCACCCAGGTGCCCCACAAATCTACTTTCTAGCAGTGTATGAGAATATCAATTTTCTTCTACCTCTCCAACATTAGATATTATTACTAATTAAAAAAAATTGTACAGCCATTCTTAAAGCATG
The DNA here is from genome assembly GCF_022355385.1 of Mustela nigripes. Taxonomy (NCBI): domain Eukaryota; kingdom Metazoa; phylum Chordata; class Mammalia; order Carnivora; family Mustelidae; genus Mustela; species Mustela nigripes. The sequence continues at coordinate 16,290,995 of NC_081575.1, forward strand.
CTAATAAAAATAATCTATTTTCCAAAGCAAGTAGAAAATATTGTGATTTATCCACAGTTTGGGATATTTCCCCCAATGCTTCCCTTTATTAGCATTGATCACTGAGAAGCTGTTATACAGTGACATGCACCAAATCTGAAAAATATAGGTTTTCCCTGGAAAAAAAAAATCAAATACACACACACACACACACACACACTCACATCTTTCAAACACACAGAATTTTAATAAATCTAAGTCATGCTACTGATGCTCATGATGTTATCATTCAAACCCAGAAGTTCACCATATAAAATGTGAAACATTCTAATTGCAAAGACATGCTAACCTGAACTTCAATATATACATATGCTCTATAAAAAGAAATGATGGTACTTTAGCTATATCATGATGACATGTTATAAAAAACAAAAGAAGAGAATTGCATGGTGTGGCAAACTGTCCCAAACTAACTATGAAAGACTTCCTGGAAGAGATTATCTTTAATTGAAATCTAAGGGATGGGAAGGAACTGGTTAGTTTTAGGTAAAGTTTTAGAATTTCCTATTGGAAAACGTTATCTTGACTCCACTCCAAATCTGCTAGAACTTGTATAGGAATTCAGTAAAGTGTCAGGATATAAAATCAATGCACAGAAATCAGTTGCATTTCTTTACACCAACAACAAGACAGAAGAAGGAGAAATTAAGGAGTCAATCCCATTTACAATAACACCCAAACCCATAGGATACCTAGAATAAACCTAACCAAAGAGGCATAGAATCTATACCCAGAAAACTATAAAGTACTCACAAAGGAAATTGAGGAAGACACAAAGAAATGGAAAAATGTTCCATGCTCATGGATTGGAAGAACAAATATTGTGAAAATGTCTATGCTACCAAAAGCCATCTACACATTTAATGAAATCCCTATCAAAATCCCATCCATTTTTTTTCAAAGAAATGGAACAAATAATCTTAAAATTTATATGGAACCAGAAAAGACCTCGAATAGCCAAAAGAATATTGAAAAAGAAAGCCAAAGTTGGTGGCATCACAATTCTGGACTTCAAGGTCTATTACAAAGCTGTCATCATCAAGACAGTATGGTACTGGCACAAAAACAGACACATAGATCAATGGAACAGAATAGAGAACCCAGAAATAGACCCTCAACTCTATGGTCAACTAATCTTCGACAAAGCAGGAAAGAATGTCCAATGGAAAAAAGACAGCTTCTTCAACAAATGGTGTTGGGAAAATTGGACAGCCACATGCAGAAAAATGAAACTGGACCATTTCCTTACACCACACACAAAAACAGACTCAAAATGGACAAAGGACCTCAATGTGAGACAGGAATCCATCAAAATCCTTGAGGAGACCACATGCAGCAACCTCTTTGACCTAAGCCATAGCAACTTCTTCCTAGGAACATCACCAAAGGCAAGGGAAGCAAGGGCAAAAATGAACTACTGGGAATTCATCAAGATCAAAAGCTTTTGCACAGCAAAGGAAACAGTAAACAAAACCAAAAGACAAATGACAGAATGGGAGAAGATATTTGCAAATGACATATCAGATAAAGGGCTAGTATCCAAAATCTATAAATAGCTTAGCAAACTCAACACCCAAAGAACAAATAATCCAATCAAGAAAGAAGCAGAGGACATGAACAGACATTTCTGCAAAGAAGACATCCAGATGGCCAACAGACACATGAAAAAGTGCTCCACATCACTCGGCATCAGGGAAATACAAATCAAAACCACAATGAGATACCACCTCACACCAGTCAGAATGGCTAAAATTAACAAGTCAGGAAATGACAGATGATGGCAAGGATTCAGAGAAAGGGGACCCCTCCTACACTGTTGGTGGGAATGCAAGCTGGTGCAACCACTCTGGAAAACAGCATGGAGGCTCCTCAAAAAGTTGAAAATAGAACTACCCTATGACCCAGCAATTGCACTATTGGGTATTTACCCTAAAGATACAAATGTAGTGATCCAAAGGGGCACATGCACCCTAATGTTTATAGCAGCAATGTCCACAATAACCAAACTATGGAAAGAACCTAGATGTCCATCAACAGATGAATGGATAAAGAAGAAGTGGTATATATATATACATACACACACACACATACATAAAATGAAATACTATGCAGCCATCAAAAGAAATGAAATCTTGTCATTTGTGACAACGTGGATGGAACTAAAGGGTATTATGCTTAGCGAAATAAGTCAATCGGAGAAAGACAACTATCATATGATCTCCCTGATATGAGGAAGTGCAGATGCAACATGGGGGGGTTGTGGGGTAGGAAAAGAATAAATGAAGCAAGATGGGATCTGGAGGGAGACAAACCATAAGAGACTCTTAATCTCACAAAACAAACTGAGGGTGGCCAGGGGGAGGGGGGTAGGGAGAGGGTGGTGGGGTTACGGACATGGGGGAGGGTATGTGCTATGATGAGTGCTGTGAAGTCTGTAAACCTGGCGATTCACAGACCTGTACCCCTGGGGCTAATAATACATTATATGTTTATAAAAAATTTTTAAAAATTATTTTTAAAAAATGTTATCTAGGAAATCCTGAGAGGACTGCCTGACTAAAATTGATGAGATCAACAGGAATGTAGTGTGAAATGTCTGGGGAGGGTAGGATTTGAACTTGAGCTATAGACTCATAAGCCATAAAATGTAGATTAAATATTGAACTTGGCTGATTTTTTAGGAATAACATGGAAAATTCGTTGGAGAAAAGAAGGTTTCTGGAAGACAATCTCCCACAGGTTAAGCACTACAGGTGGTGTTTGCAAGGGAATTACCTTAGATAACTTTTTAAAATATATTTTTTGAAGATTTTATTTCTTTATTTGTCAGAGAGACAGAGACCGCACAAGCAGGAGGAGCAGCAGGCAGAGGCAGAGAGAGAAGCAGGCTCCCGGCTGAGCAAGAGGCCGGATGCAGAACTTGATCCCAAGACCCTGGAGTCACGACCTGAGCCAAAGGCAGACGCTTAACTGACTGAGGCATCCCTAGATAGTTTTTCTACATGAAATCAAGTATTAAAATAGAAAGAAAGCACTTCTGAGACATCAATAAACCTCACTGGTGTCTTTTATGTAAAATTCTCATTGCGCCTGTTTATCACACTCTAGGAGCGGAGAGGAGTTCTTGGGAGGAAGCAAGAGAAACCGCACCAAGGAAGGAGGGCATGGGGCTAGGGAGGAGTGGGGGGCATTGGGGAGTGCGCTGGGTGAAGCAGATTCCCAAGCATTATCCTCACCGAAGGAATTAAGAAGGGAAAGATCAAGCTTAGTTCCATTTAAAGGAGAAACCACAGAAAACTAATACTGTAAAGACCTTAAATTCTTTGAAAACAAGTTTAACTTTACTATGTTTGCTATTTTTAACCCATTCCTTCTGTACTTACTAGAGCTAAAGCACTTAGCAAATCCAGAACAGGAGCTGTACGCTATGTTTCTCAATGCCTCTGTCTAGTTCCTGCAATGACTGACCCTGAACATGAACTGAATGTAGGCCAGCGGGATGGAGCATAAAGCAGGGCCAGGAATGTATCACACACTTACTACTGGGTGGGCTGTAAATTAAGTTTAGTTTGTAGTTGCCACATGAAAAGCAAAACCTAATCAGATAAATATCGGTAGCCATAAAATTAAAAGGGATAAAGTGTTCAAGAAGAGCACAATCATTTCTGCTAGGAAGAAGAAACATTTCTCCTGCTTTTCTTGGAGTAGGAGGGGGTGGAGATGGAGAAGAGATGTGGCTGCCCCAAATTCAACAGAGGTGCCAGGAAGAGAACTCCTAGTGGAAGAGTGGGGAACAGGCACACCAACCCTGGAGTTCTTAGGAAACACAGAGAAGGGATAGTCAGGGGAAGGCACGGTCCCTACGGTCAGAAGAGGACTTTGGGTTTCTGCTCATCAGAAGTGAGGTGGAGTGATTTTTTGAGAGTGTGGAGGGAACTACTGGAGCTTAATTAAGAAAATAATTGTGAGAGAGCAGATTTTTACAAGGACTGGAAATGTGCATCTTTATCTGCATGTTAAATGGCTCCCGTGGTTCTTCAATGACCTCTACCACTGCATTTTTTTTTTCTAAAACACTTTTACCCATATTGAAATACACGAAAAGCAGTCCTGATTTTTAAGAAAAATTGTGATAAAATACACATAAAATTTGCCATATTAACCATCTTAAGTGTACAGTTCAGTAGTGTTAAGTATATTCATACTGCCGTGCAACCAATCTCCAGAACTCTTTTCATCTTGCAAAACCAAAATCCTATACCCATTAAATCACTCTCATACCACCCCCAGTCCCAGCCTCTGGCAACCACCATTCTACTTGCTGTCTCTATGAACTCTGGGTTCCTGCGGCACCAATTTTAAGGACAGTCTAGTATGGGGAAAGCACCCTTACACTTAGGATTCATGTTATTACTCAACCGTATGTGCATTTTTTCCAAAACAATTTCTATTTTGTAATGGGATATATCGGGATTTTGTTACTTCTGCTGAAAGCACTCTAATTACCATGTCATTCTCACAGACAATTCAACTTATTTATCCCGAAAGCAAGTAACAACCTACGTAAGTCTTAGAATAATAACGAAGTGATATTTCAAACAAAATAAAAGCCTAAGGGGTGCCTGGGTGGCTCAGTAATTAAGCTTCTGCCTTTGGCTCAGGTTGTGATCCCAGGGTCCTGGGATCGAGCCCTGCATCAGGCTCCCTGCTAGGCGAGAAGCCTGCTCTCCCTCTCCCACTCTCCCTGTTTGTGTCCCTCACTTGCTGTGTCTCTCACTGTGAAATAAATAAATGAAATCTTTAAAAGAAAAAAAAGCTTATGCATTACACTGTTACAGCAAGCTAAACCATTAAATCTTGAAACTCCCATCATCAAGTCAGTGTGAATGACATCAGTTCTGCCAAACACAACCGTTCTGCAAGATGGTTTTTTTGAAACATGTCTTATATTAAATTGAACCTTATGCCAATTAAGAGCCTAGAATTCCTAAGGAAAATTATGCATTTAAAAAATTGTCAGGTACATGTTTGCGCTCTATATGTACTATTGCTAATTAAACATCTAGTACTTATTGAGTACTTAGTATGTGTCAATACAGTGCTGAGTGCCTTATGCTGATTTTTTATATGCTGTAAGCATTTTTAAATTTTTTTTTGTAAGAGCGAGAGCATATGAGCAGGAAGAGGGAGAGGGAGAAGGAGGCACTCTGATAAGGAGGGAGCTCAATGCTGGGCTTGATCCCAGGACCCCGGCATTACGACCCGAGTTGAAGGCAGATGCTCAACCAACTGAGCCACCCAGGCGTCCTGCATTTTTTTTTTCTCTAGACTATCGTAAGATACACATAACATAAAATGTACCATGTTAACCATGTTTAAATGCACCAGTGCAGTGGTGTCAAGTATATTCACACTGTTGTGCTATGTGCTCTTCATATTTTCTCTTTTTCTTCCAGTTTTTTTGAGATATTTTGCACTGATTAATGTACTCACATTCCCATCTTGCAGAAGAGGAAATTAAGGCATAGAAAGGGTAATGTGCAAGTGAATAACCAAGCTGGTCTGTATGACGCCACTTAGAGGCCCCCACTTCTCAGGCATTCTTCAGCCCAATCCAATCCGGCTTCATCTCACCCCACCCCTCTCTCCAAAGAACTTGTTTTTGAATATAAGAAATTCATTAGTAATCTCCATTTGGGTAACTCAAGGGACATATTTCGGTTTTTATCATGTTTGACCACTTGATAGCATACGACTTAACATTTTCCTTGTATTTTCATGGTATTACTAGTGATCTCTAAAGCCATTTCCTGTAGCCTCTTTTTTTTTCCTTTTTTACTCTCTCCATAAATCATATTATTCATTCCCATAGCTTTAAATAAGGATCTACTGATGATGCCTAAATGTATGTCTCTAGCCCAGACCGTTATTCTGAACTTCAAACTAGTATAACTAACATGTCTACCTAGAGATCTCAGAGAACTTCAAACTGAACATGTCCAACACTAAATTTATCTTCCCCTCTAAATCCACTCTTTTGGCAAAGTTACCCCTCTTCTGTGGCCTCGCCAGACCCATCAGTTGCCCAAGTCAGAGGCCTAGTAGTCATCTTCGCCACCACCACGGCCCACCCTCCATCCAGTCTACCAGCAATTGATTCTACCTTTCAAATATCTCATGAATCTCCCACTCTTCTCCATGTCCACGGCCATAACAATAGCCTGGGTCACTGTACTTGCCTCCTCTGCGATCATCTCCTATCTCCTTTTGCCCAGTTCCAATCTACTTACCCCTTTGCAGCCAGAATAATCTTTTGAAGATGAAAATGCGGTCATGTCAATCACAGACTTGGAACTCTTCAATGGCATTGTATTGACCTTAGGAGGACAAAGCGAAAAATCTTTAGCATGACTTGGAAGGCCCTACAAGATCTTATACTAATCCCCATCTCCAGTCTCATCTCTCACCACTTCATCTCTACTTCCACACTGGCTAGAATGCACTTCTTTGAAATTCTCTACACACTCTATTCTCAATGTACTATACTCTCTTCTGTTTCTAGGCCTTCACACATGCCAACTTTTTAAAAATATCTTGTCTGTCCCTATGACCCACATCCCAAGCTAGTGAACTCCTACATATCAGTAAGATCTCAACTAAGGGAGGTCATTTCCTACCTATGCCTCTCATACTAGGTTAGATCTCTCTGGCAACTAGATTAGGGCCCAATACATAGGAGATTGCTTTAAAAAAATTGTTGAATTGGCTGAGTAGAAAAGAAGAATGACTAGGTATGGAGGTCTTTGATAGACAAGCAAGTGCTCAATAAATACCATTAAATGAATGAGTAAATGAATAAGTAAATAGAAGGAAAATCTGTTTAATGAACAATTCTAACTTTTTCCCAGAATAATATTGCCTTTGTGGAAATAATATTGGATACCATTCTACAAAGAAGAAAATATCCAGTTTCTTTTTTAAATAAAATTTTAAAAGGTTTATTTATTTTAGAGAGAGAAGGAGGGCATGTGTGAGTGTGGAGGAGGGGCAGAGAGAGAGGCAGAGAAAGTTTCAAGCTGACTCCATGCTGAGCACAGAGCCTAGCGTGGGGCTCAATCTCACCATCCATAAGATCGCAACATGAGCTGAAACCGAGTCAGATGCTTAACTGACTACACCACCCAGGCACCCTGGAAAATATCCAGTTTCGAGATTAGGAGGCAATATTTTAAAATGGGTCAAGCTATAATATTTCACTAAAAATTCATGTAAGAGAAATCTATGAACAATTATATGTCAACAAATTAGATAATTTAGAAGAAATGGACAAACTCCTAAAAAAACACACAAATTACCAAAATGACTTAAGAGAAAGGAGATTTTTCAACAGATCTGTAAACAAGTACAGAGATAGAATTTGTTTCAAAATGCCCCCAACAAAGAAAAGTCTAGGGCCGTATATGGCTTCACTGGTGAATTTCACCAAACATTTGAAGAAGAATCAATACCAATCCTACTCAAACTCTTCCAAAAACAGAAGAGGAACATTTCCTAACACATTCTATGAGATCAGCATTACCCTGATACCAAAGCCAGCAAAGATATTATAAGAAAAGAAAACTATGGACAAATGTCCCTTATGAATACATATGGAAAAATTCTCAACAAAATAATGGCAAGCCCAATCTAACAGTATATTAAAAGGATTATACAACAGAACCAAGTGGGATTGATCTCAGGAATGCAAAGGTGGTTCAAAATAAGAAAATCAATGTAATGCATCATATTAACAGAGCAGAGGGGAAAATAACACATTATCATCTCGACAGATGCAGAAAGTATTTGAAACAATTCAACAAGCTTTCATGATAAAAATAGTAAGTAGGAATGGAAAGGTATTTCCCTAACACAATAAAGGGCATTTGACAAAACCTATAGCTAATATCATACGCAAAGTTAAAAGACTGAAATCTTTCCACCTAGGGAACAAGACAAGGATGTGTTCTTTTTTTTTTTTTCTTTTTTTGAGGGGAGGATGAGGGAAGGACAGAGAGAGAAGTTCAAGCAGGCTCCATGCCCAGCACAGAGCGACATGGGGCTGGATCTCACGACCCTGAGATCATGACCTGAGCCAAAATCAAGGATCGGATGCTCAACAGACCAAGCCACCCAGGCACTCCAGGATGTCTGCTTTTTGAAAGAAAAGAGGGGTGGTCACTGAACATTGTAAATGCGCTAAATGCCCCTGAATCGTACACTTCAAAATACTTAGCTGTATCTTAAATGAATTTCACATTAATAAGAAGATTCACATAGTGAATCATTTGTTCGTTTTGGTTTACTGATCTACAAGCATATTTCGTATGTTTACAAGATAATTAGTAGATAAGAGCTATAATTTAGAGATTACATTATAACACCATGAAAAACAAACCTTATTTTCAATTCAAGATAAATGAGAGATAAAAGTTGAAGTAAAAGCCTAAAAACTACTCTTAGGAGAGCTTGCAAATTTTCCTCTCAAAATTAGAATGTTCTTTTAAAAATTGGAAGCCAGATGGTCTTATACATAATAACAAATCTCAATGTTAAATCCAGATGGGATTTAAAAGTTAATTCTGCCACAGCTGCAGCAAAGTAATCATAACTGTAGTTAACATATTTATTTTTCTTTCAGTGACGTTTAGATCCCTGTTGCTCAAACTGGGAACTTGTTGGAAATGCAAATTCTCAGGCCCCGCCCCAGACCCCCAGAACCAGAAACTCTGGGGTCGAGGGCCAGCAGTCTGTTTTAACAAGCCTTCCAGGTGCATCCTCAAGTATGAGGACCACTAGTTAAGACCAGTAGCACAAGTCTTGGCCAGTGAAGCTGCTACAAGCATTTTCTTACCAGACAATGTTGTGTCATAAGCGTTGGGTCATTTCTTGGAGTTACCATGTCAGCTTGGAACACCTGTGAGTTATCACTACAAAGAAAAAGAAAGCATTTGAAATCCATTACAAAAAAATTTTTTTTAAGAAATAAGATTTCAAATACTTAAACAGCAATGCCGTTAATGTAAATGGATTCTTTGTGGAGACAGCTGTGCAGATGGAGAAATTAGAACGCGCATGCATGCACACACGTGCACACACAAAGCCTTAGTTGGCTGAGCCTAAACAAATCTCCGTGTAAGGAAAGGAATTCTCAAGCATGCCACTTTACCGCTAATCATGCTACCAAGAAGAAGTATAATTTATCGTAACCTTGGAAATGCATCATTTTCTGTATAAACCTGTAACTGATTTAAATTTATGATTGAAGCTACAATGTGCAGTCCCAATTCCCTCTCAACTCTGAAGTTTTCATATGAACAAGAGGGATAATCAGCAGCAGGGGTCACCAGAACGGAGATTTTTACAGATATGTTTTGTTTGATCTCTTCGGTATTAAAATGTTTTTAAGTTCATTGCACACACTCGAAATGCTGAGAGGTTTCCCACAGATAATCCAGATTCCAGATTTCTAGCTTCTGTTGAGAATTTGCAAGCTGTGTCCACACTGGGCCACATTCCCACATGGCAACAACAGACGGGAGCTAAGCAACTGTCGCCTGCTGAAGCAGAGTCTGGTCTTCCTCAGCTTCTGATGGTGCCTCGGCCCTATTTGAGTTTGGGACCCTGAAGAAGTCTTTTCCTTTTTATGTCTTGTTTTTGTTTTAACTTTTTATTTTGAAGGAGTTTAAGATACACAAGACATTGCAAAAATACAGAGTTCCCATGTAGTTTTCATCCAGGTTTCCCTGATGACGGTAAGAAGACAGTGTTAACACTTCCTTTTTTTTTTTTTTTTTTGCCATATCCAATCAGGTGCTAGGTCTCTCTTATAGCTATCTTTTTATTTATTTTATTTTTAATATATTTATTTATTATTCATATTTTTATTATTTATTAGATTTTATTTATTTGACACAGAGAGACAGCCAGAGAGGGAACACAAGCAGCGGGAGTGGGAGAGGGAAAAGCAGGTTTCCCGCTGAGCAGGGAGCCCAACTCAGGGCTCATCTCAGGACCCTGGGATCATGACCTGAGTGGAAGGCAGACGATTAATGACTGAGCCACCCAGGTGCCCCTCTTACAGCCATCTTATCCTTTACAGGCTCCTTGCCAAAAACCAATTCCAAGCCTTTTTACTTTCCTACAGACTCTGCAATAGTCTGATTTGTCCCTTCATCTCGGTTTTGTCCCTATGGCAATCTACCTGCTCACAACTTTCAGTAAATCTTTATCATGAGCTGAGTTCCATTCTTTACTACAACATCCAAAGCCCACCACCATTTAGCTCTAGACTTTTGGATTTCGTGGACTAGAAAAATTTCAAAACAAAATCTTGGCACAAACATAGAGTTGCTAACTATCTTTCTTTTGCCAGTAAGGTCATTAAAACAAAAATCCTACCATCTACCAACACCATTGTTTCATTTATGAAAGGACAATTTGGTATTAAAAAAATTATAACTGACAATCTCAGGATAAAGTACAGTCCTGCCCAGGAAAGGACAATTGGCCAATTATATCACAACATATTTAAGTACTCTGCTCTTAACTTTAAAAAAAAAATATAGGTGGTGAAAAATTCACTCGGGGTCAGCACTGGTCAGCAGATGAATGTCTGGGAGCTAGTGATCCAGGCAGAGTTGACCAGCTCTCTGGAATACATCTGTTTTTCTGTCTGCAAGCTTATTCCATACACTCGGAATGCTGTCTGAGCTATCTAGCTCCCTTCTCCCCATCTGCCTCCTATCAATCCTTCAGCACCCATCTCATGCTTCTTCTCCAAGAACATTCTCCTTATTTCTCACCAATCCTGCTGTCATTTCTCACTCCGTTCTTCGAATCTCCCTAGCACTTTCTTTCTGTCCCTAAGCCTAGATCTTACTCTATCATATATTTAAGTCCTTTGATTACTTATTTGCCCTACTAAGTTAAAAGCTTACTGAGTCGAGATACAACTTTGCAGCACGGTCATTTGTATGTAACAGGCAGTTATTCAGTATTTTATGAGCACATAGGTGTATATATGGGTCTAAGTTTTACTTCATTTTCCAGTCATTTTCTCCTATAAGAACAGGAATGGATTCTAGCAGTCATTTATAAGAAAGCTGGAGGGACACTAATGAGTTACATATTTCCATTTTTTTGTATGTTGTGGGGGGAATTCTTAAGGCTGGCACAATTATATTCTCCACTAAAATTTTGTCTGTCGATTTTAACAGGACTATAACTGAAAAAAATCATTGATGAAGTATATATTTCAATTGGTAGGTGTCATTCAACATGAATTCCTAAAATCCTAGTGATATCTACAACTGAGTTAAGTGCTACAGCTTAGAAAAAGTGAAGGCACTATAACTAGACACATGTTCAAGGCTCCACATCAAATGATCAATAAGCAGCTCTAAATATCTAAACTGTAATATGTTTATGTCAGTTATATTGACAAAGCAACCATTCTCTATGGCCACTATTCTCTTTCCAGGTTTGTAAGAATTTAATAAAACAGATGGTCAGCAAACTTCTGCAAAGGGCCAGATAGTAAATATTTGAGGCTTTGTTGGATATCCAGTCTCTGTGCCAACTACTAAAGTCTGTCACTATAGTGGGAAAGTGGCCCTGGACAATAAGAAGCAAATGGGCAAGGCCATGTTCCAGTAAAACTTTATTTACAAAATCAAGTTGCAGGATGGATTCGACCCACACGTAGTTGTTTCACTTTCAAACAGTAAATGCAGGGTCAGGCTAGAGGTATTTATGGAGGGAGGAAGACACTGGCAGAAATCCTAGAACTTGCTCTAATCCTCCTAAGAGCCAGAGAAACGAGACAAAAAACAAACCTACTACCTTTAAACAAAGTTATTGACACCAGTAGTGAAGTCAGGTAAGTAGAGGGCTAAAGAGGATAAAGAACCAAGAGGTTCAAAACTTTTGACATTGGTTATTTTTATTAATACAAGATGTACACAAAACAGTGCAAGAACTTCTTTAAAAACAGCAATACTTGTATTAAAGAGTTAATATTTAAGGAACAAATTCTCCAAATTCTGGCACGAGAGATTGTATGTATATACAGGAAGCATGAAGCAAAACTGGAAAATTACTTGAAAGAAGTGCAACAATTATTTAGTGAGCAGTGAAAGAAACAAAGCAACAAGTACCGGAGGCTCTGTTAAGTGAAAGTGAGGGAAGTGAGCAATGTGCCTAAGTAACCGGAAGGAATGGCGGTGAACATGAATTCAACCGAGATGAGACAGTGTGTGATTCTACTCTAGATTGTTCTTGCTTCCCTGACCACACCCTAAACTGGCCACAACCGCACAAAATCTGCCCTCAGGAGATCATTTGGCCAAGTTCCCTGACCTCAGGCATGTCATGTATCATCTTTATGCTACCTCCTTTTGACAACTGGTCCACCTTGCAGTTTCTTGACCTTGAACTCCTACTAACTAGGTATATATGCAATTGCCTCTTACCTTTCTGTGCCAATTTTGCTTCATCCATCAGGAGCGGAAGCTACATAATTTGACACTGTAACTATGCTCTAATATGATTTTTAAAAATTTAAGTCCTTTGCAGAACAAAACAAAGCATGAAGGGATAACTGCCATCATTCTGTTTCTTGTTTGCAGCTTTTTTTTTTTTTCATTTCATAAAGGCTTCCAATAAAACCAACATTCTCCCCCAAGTACTTTCTTCTAGCAGAGCAGGTTCATAACAATTCATGTTTTCATACAACAGGATTAGAGTCAATCCTGGATTTATAGAATGTTCTTGTTTTCAGCCCAACATGCACAGCTGTGGCCCCTTTATTTCTCTATTTTAAAATATCATGTATTTTTTTTTTTTTGCTTAATCTTACTTTGCTTTTCCTTTTATACAGTATATTCTTCTTTATCTCAAATGACCAGAAAGCTGCATTTGGTTAGTTAGTAAGCTTAGAAGCTGACAAGCACCTGGGTGGCCGTTTGTTAAGCGTCTGACTCTTGGTTTCGGCTCAGGTCATGGGATCAAGCCCTGTGTTGGGCTCCATGCTCAGCACAGAATCTGCTTGAGTTTCTCTCTCCTTCTCCCTCTGCTCCTCCCCCCAAACTTGCACTCTCTCTAAAATAAACAAATCTTTTTTAAAAAGCTTAGAAGCTGATTAGTAGTGGACAAATCACTAGCTTAGGAATCAGGAGGTACAGGTTCCTTGTACTGACTCTGTTACTTGTCATTTTAGAGACTTATGGGCCTCAGTTTCCTCATATGTTAAATAAGGAGGGTAGGTCTGGTATCCAAGTTCACTTCTGACAGTTGTGATTTGTACCTATCAATTAGAAAGATGCTAGAAAAGGGAGGAGCAAAGTTACTAACACAGGGATTGAGTGAATTTTTCAAACACTTTTACAATACTGATAAAACTTTATGATACTGCGATGTGTGATCCAAAATCTTACTTTCAAATTCTGTTTTAAGAAATTATAAGCACATGTCATGCCAGACTTTTGGGTATGTGCAGGAAATCGTTAACCATCAGTTAGAATGGTGTTTCTAAATCTTACGCTTTTCATTATCAGCATTCTAAGGAGCTGTTTTTGACACCACCCCCGCCCCATTACTCCCTCTTGAAAATTTTCACGATATTTTTGTATTTATAGCTGTGGCTCATACATAAAAAGAGCAAGATTTTTTTTTTCACATATCCCCAAGAACCAAGTTGGGGGCAGTATTGGCCATTGAGAATGCAAAATTTAGGAGATCAAGTTTCTGTGGTACCTAAACTTTTTGTTCAAATAAAAACTGGGTGTAAAACAGGTCCAAGCTAAAAAAAAAAGTCCAAGCTTTTTCGCTTGTCAACCATTTTCATTTGCTGGAGGTGAAGGTCAGAGGTGACAAAGCAGCTGAGAGAATGACAGAAAATTACAGTCATCACAGAAGATCTCGAGGCGAGGGTAGGGAATGCTCAGCTTCTTCAAAGGAGTGGGTAAGAGGTGGGGTGAAGTTAGAAAAGTGGTGCTCCACACCAATAGGTTGCTGCTTTTGGGTCCTGGTGGACTGTCAGAAGAGGACGTCCAGGTTCACATGTGTGTCAGCCTCAGGGTAGGTGTGCGCTCTCCCTTCAGCCAGCCCATCCCACTCCCCCCAAAGCTGAGGGTGAGATCTCCGGCGAGCAGGAACAAGAGAGATACCTGTAGAACCCCGAGGGAGAAACGCATGGGAATGCTTTATCTGAAGTCTCTTTCCCCACCTCCTGCCACCCACCCCCTGCTTGCTCACCCAAGCCCACTGATCAAAGGGGCGCTGTTGGATCTTCTCAGCATGTCATCTTTGGTGGCTGAACTCGACAGCAGCTCCAAGTCTAGTTCCATTTTCTCTTGTGCCATGTCCGCGTCGAGGAAGAAACCACTGCTTGGTTGGAAGTTCTCAAGGTTTTCTGGCTCCCATTCACACAAGGACAAGTCAGCTGGGTGAGGAGTTGTGGACAGACAGGAAAGGGCGGAAAAGAGAAGAAAGGAGGAACCTCTTAGACGTGTGAGGCGCTCATTTTTGCAGTCCTACCTACCATCCCTAATACCAGTGGGCACAAAGTAGGGGGCAGGACTGGCTCAGAACCTCCTACCCCCCAACCTCGGGGTCCCTAACGCTGAGAAGATCCTCCACCTCAAAGTCCATAATGAAAATGAGGAATTTATCTTAGTCACCCCCGCGAATCGTTCTTTATTTCTCTCAGCAGAGGAAACCCCAAGTAAGGCTTTCTGGCCAAAACAAAAACTACAACCTGTCGCCTTAGAGAATCCGTCGGGTGCCGCCCCACTGCGCCTGCGCCCCGTGCCCGGTCCGCTGACGCATGCTTATTACGCAAGCAATGAGAGTCAATGAGGGCGCCTTTGTCGGCCTCACCCGGGGCGCACGCGCAGTCTTAGGCGCCGCCTTTTTACCCCAAGCCCAGTCTTCTCTTTATTCCTAGTGGAGATTCACCGTGGTTGTTCCTCTGCTGCAGTGTGAATCCTGGGATCATTTCACTGACCGTTATTCAGGGAAGAAAGGGTGGGGAGGAGTAAGCTGTATGGGAGCGCTGTCCTTCCTGCGCTATGTCTAATACTCAGTCTACCCAGTTTTGATTGGCCCATTATCCTCTTGTAACTGAGGCCGATAAGCTTGTGAACTCCCATGACGAATTTTTCCATTCTGTTATAGCCAACACTACACAATTGTCATTTTAAAAATGCTCTACGTCTGGGGAGAAAAAGCAATCCAACCCAAGCCCTGCCACCTGCTCCTAAAGTGCCCCGGTAGGGCGCCAACCCGATTGAACCAATTGTGCGGACGAATCATTGTTTTACATGTGATCTCATTGTCTGGTTTTAAACCATAATCGTAAGTGTATTTTTACACTAACTAAAATTTAGCTTCTCAAAGCTATTCATCTAAGAACATGCTTTGAGTTAGAGAAGCTTATTTACTTAAAACAAATAACTCAGAATTTAGTACCGTCCAAATCAGGGTTTCCATTTAATAATGCTGTCATGGCTCAAACATTGTAAGAATTGCTCTTTTAGAATTTTTCACCACCAGTTAGTGAGCCACAATGAGTACTGAAATCTGAACTGCATGCTAATAATTTTGTAAAACCATACCTTTTAAAAAGGAACCATTTGGAAGACTGGCACAGAAGGCAAGTGTAACTACTGAAATGAGAGTTATTAATTAAAGTAATCATTACGTGGTATAGCACTTTGCAGTTTAAAAAATGTCTTCACATATTTATCTCAATTGGTTCAATCATGAACCCTGCTCAGCTAATCAGTGGTGAACTTAAAATAATGGGATTATCTTGAAACAGTTCAAGACAAGTTATGACATGAATGATCATAATCATTCCTCATTCATTCTGAGAATAGGATAAGAAAAGCTTAATTATATTAGGCAGAATTGGGTTATCTAAATTCTAGACATGAGGACGATTTGGAGTCTCCTTTCCTGATGTAAGACAGGTTAACAATAGCTACCATTTTTCATACACTTAATTATATGCCAGGCACTGTCCTAAGCACTTTAAATATGTGATTACATTTAATTCTTACAGTAACTCTGTGAGGTGGTCACCATCACAATGCCTGTTTTGCAAAGGAGGAAACTGAAGCCCAGAAGGGTTACCCAAGTTATAACTGCTAAGCAGCAAAGCCAAGTTTCCCCTGCCCTCCTGTTTAAGTGAAAAAACAGATGAGGTGCCTCTGGATATTTCTCTGGATACTATTTCTGTACTCATAAACACTTTGATAAATATTTATTAGATTAATTTATGAATAAACGCAGGTTTAAATAACCTGACATTCACAGCTATTGTGTAAAGCAGGCAAGTCATTTCTGTTTCACAGCTGATAAAATTCTAGAGAGATTAATGGCATGTAATTAGGTAGCAGTAGAATCTGAGCTGATACAAAGATCTGATCTGTTAAAGTTCCCAGGGTACCTGGAAAAGTTACAAAAGATGACAGTTAAAGCTGAGTAAAGGCAGGGTGAAGGTAGAAGGCTGTGGTAAAATACAGAACAGAGGTCAAAGCCAAACTGAATAGCAGAAAAATGGTGGGTCCACCAGAAAACAAGTAAATCTTCCCTCCATTCTACTGCTCATTTTACTTTTCAAAGAGTTTGTTAATATTCGTGGCAAGTAATAAGGTTTAATGGATATATTTTGAACGGATAGACAATCTCATCATGCCTATGCATCACAAATATTAATTTTTAAAAATCTAAGTACAAGAACACTAAGAAAATAGATAATAAAATGACAAGGAAATAGCAACGGAGAGACTTTCAAGAAAAGAGGTCATAATATGAAATGCCTACATGCTTGAGATGGCAAGAAGTATTCAGCTATTATCAAAGAGGAGGAATTCTCTAACTAAAGTGTAGCCGAATGCCAGGAATCCGTAGTATGTATACAAATTAGAATGTCTAAAGGAACAAGTACTGGAAAAACAATTCTATATACTACAGTGGCAAACAACATTTAAAGAAATTATTTTTACTTCTCCCCCTCTCTCTTCATGCATTATTATACTAACCGAGCTCTGTGTCATGATCATTTCCTGCTGTTCCATAGCAATATTCCATGATCTTAGGTGGCTGGTTTACTTAGATCTATACTTTGCTGCTTATGCTGCTCCTGTCTTTGCTTGTCCCAGTCTGCTGACATTTGCACCAGGCCTCTTACTTATGAAAGGTGTCCCACAAATATGTCATAATCTGTTGTTTAGTTTGTCAGTGGTCATGGCAACTTTTAAGCAACTGGTTAACCTTTAGTTATCATAAGAGCAAGTCAAAGACAAGTTGAACCCAAGCCCACAAAACACAAATACCCCAAACCTCCCAATGATTTACATGAAGGGTAAAAGAAACTAGGTAGGCAAGAATGATATGAATAGAATCTGGAAATAATGGCCAAAATAGCATCCATCTTCTCACATGTCCTTGAGTTTCTCCTAATTGTTAAGCTTCCCAAGAGTTAGGGATTATTTTTTTAAAGATTTAATTTATTTATTTGAGAGAGAACATACATGAGAGAGAGCATGAGTAGGGGAGAGGGGCAGAGAGAGAGGGGGAAGAAGACTCCCAGATGAGCAGGGAGCCTGATGCGATGCAGGGCTTGATTTCAGGACCCTGGGATCAGGACCTGAGCCAAAGGCAGGTGCTTAACCAACTGAGCTACCTAGGCACTCCTGTAAGTTAGGGATTCTACTAAATTGTTTGACTCTTCAGAGTTAGGAACTCTGCATGTGGGCAACAGATGATTATTTACTAGCTATTGTGAACAATAGAATGTACTACATTTTTTTGAGCAGATGAGGAGGTTGCTGAGATCTTGAGATAAAAAGAGCTACATAGATTGATCAAAACACCGCTTGCTTTTCTAATTCAGTTGACAGAAAAATATAGGCAATCTAAAGGAAACGATCCAAAAACTCTTAAAAACTCTGTATTATAGGCAGCAAATATTAACACCGAAGAATAAAATGATTAGGCTTGGCAAGTTTAATACGGGACAACTAAGTTGAAGAGGCAGGAAAAACTCTTTTTGTTAAATTTTGAAACCAATTCTATAACTATTAAATTTTCTACATTTCTCCGTATGTATGATTAACACAATATAATACCATCTTTATCCCAGGGCCATTCAAGTAGTGAAGATTATATTTCTAAAGCTCTTAGAATGGAGCCTAGCACACAGTAACTGCTATGTGGGTGTTTGTTAAATAAAATAAATTTAATTCCAGGCCTCACACATACTGAATGGCTATTGTTAGGGTCTCCGTAAATCCTGGAAAGGAAAAAAAAAATGGCTCTGTTCCTTGTTCTTCAGGACGTTTCCTAATATTGTTGAAGCTAACAGTGCTTGTAAACTGGAGATGAGTGCTTGCCACTCGTTATATGAACTCTCATTAGAGTCTCTTTATTTTTACACCATTGCTTTTGTTTTTTCATTTCCTTTGGTCTAGTGCATCCAAATGGATTATCTGAAAAAGAAATCAGCACCTCTAAAGACCAACAAAATCAAGGGATTTAAGAAACGGGCGGAGATCAGAGTTCAGAGCAAACAAATTGGCACTGAAAAAAACCTCCTGGATACCACAAGTTTCTATTTCCCGTGAATATCGGCCCAAACTCCTCTGAAAGAAGATGCTCCAGGTCTCCAAACTATTGGTTCTTTTCAAAATCGGGCGCCAGGGTCCCCCGGCCAATGCCAGAGAGGAAGGCGCCGGGCCCCCTGGAAACGCTCCTCCCCTTTGGAGGAGGTTTGCTGGGCGGGGCTCCCACGCATGCTCCGTGCCCGCGGGCTCATTGGCGCGGCCGCCGGGCGCGTGCGCAGGACCCGATGGGTGCCCGGACGCGGAAGACCTGGCCCCGCGGAGGTTCCCGCTTCTGAAGCGTGGGAGGCGGAAGAGGCGGCAGGTTGTAGATTTTGGTCTTGGCCCCAAGGGGTTCC
The DNA here is from genome assembly GCF_022355385.1 of Mustela nigripes. Taxonomy (NCBI): domain Eukaryota; kingdom Metazoa; phylum Chordata; class Mammalia; order Carnivora; family Mustelidae; genus Mustela; species Mustela nigripes. Next base: position 16,310,037 of record NC_081575.1, read on the forward strand.
TCCGGGCCATTAGAACCCAAGAGAGGAAGAGGAGGCACCGCGGCGGCGGCTGAGGGGCCGAACCCCCCACCTGTCCTCCAGGCGGGGAGGGGGGGTAGGGAGGGGAGAAGCACCCCTCACAGGGCTAAGGAGCCTCCGGGACCGGGTCCCAGAGCATGGGGGGCTGGACCGGGTCCCCGAGCATGGGGAGCTGGAGCCGTCGAGGCCACCCGGCCGGGCCCTGCCCGACTGTCAGCTTTTCGGTGCTAGGGCTGCCCGGGCAGCCGCGGTGTTTGTAGCCCGGCCCCGCTTGAGGTCGTCGGCCGAAAGATAGCAACATGAGTTCCGCCGCTGCCTAGTTTCCTCCCCCTCCTCTTCTCCCTCTGTCCGCTTCCTTCTCCTTCCTCTCTCCTCTTCCCCGCACCCCGTCTTTTTCTTTCCCTCCCTCGTGTTCCTCTTTTCCCTCCACCCTGCCCTCCTCCTCCCCCTCGGTCCTCCTCCTTACCCCCATCTTATTCCTTTCCCGATCCTGCCCTCCTTTTACCCTCTCTGTTTTCCATCTATCCGCTTTTCCTGCCTCTTGTTCTTTTCCTTCCATCCCTCTCTTTCCTCCATCCTCTTCCTTTAATCTGTCATCGTCCACCACCACCACTACCACCTCCCCTTCCTCCGCCCCTCACTCACTATCATCCTCCCTTCCTCATCCTCATCCTCGTTCCCTCCTCCTCCTCTCCTGCTTTTCTCCGCCCCAGCCCCCGCCCCCAAGCCTCCGCCCCTTAGCCCCCGCCCCCAGCTGCCAGTCCCCAGCAGCTCAGTCCTGCAGTGAGAGTCTTGGGAGTCCATAGCTAAGCACCAGGAGCTGAGCCCTGTCCGCTGTGCCTGCCTGCAAGTCTCCGACATGGCTCAGGAGAAAATGGAGCTGGACTTTGAGCCCGATACATCTGATGGGGGCACCCTGAGGAGATCCAGCAGCGCTCCCCTGATCCATGGGCTCAGGTGAGGCGGGTTGGGGACGGTGAAGTACTGGGTTCAGGGGCTCCTCGACCTCGTGCAAGCAAGCTTCCTTGCCTAAAGTGAGAGTTGGCGCTCGTTTGGGCTTTCTAAACTGAGGGGGTGGGGACTTGTTTGCTTGACAGCCACTTGGGTCCCAAGGTGGAGTGAAAGTTTGACCCCAAACTCTGGGAACTGTGGGAAAAATGGGGCCCTCTTTACCTGGAGCTCTGTTGGCCCACTCTGAAAGGATCTACAAGAAGCTTCTGGCTGTTCTAACAGGTTGCTTGCCCTGCCTAATTTACACCACTGAATGTCAGACTGAAGCCCCTGGAACTAGACTTGCAACTTGACACCTGTCTCTAAGAGCTGCTATTTCTAAGCTTAGTTTAGGAACCCTGGCATTAACAGAGCATTTACTTTAATAAATCACAATTTATCTAATAACTTGTAATCAAGTAGTGTGTTCATGGCACATTAAGTGATTTGCATTTGTCATAATGTTTTCAGATTCTAAAACTGCCAGAAATGCATTCCAGTGAATTAAAAAAAGGAAGGGTGTTGTGTAGCTTAGGTCAGTGAAAATAACAGGTTTTAGAAAACAATGGAAAGAATTACCCCTTGAATTTTAGTGGTAAGGTCTTATATTTTTGTTTTAAGTCACCAGAGGGTCTATTTTAAGGTAGAATCTTAGGATAGTGAAGGTTAGGTTGGAAAACCTCCTGAGCCTATTACATTTCCCTCTTATAAGTAGATAATTCATCTTAGTAGAGAGCTAATTTGCGAGACCCTGTAGAAATGGAATTAGTCCAAAAAAGGGGATGGGAGTAGAATTAGCCAAAATCATTACTTAAGCACAGTGAAAGCAAAGAAATAGGTAATTCTTGTCTATCAAACTGATTATAATATCTGTATTTTGGGGGGAAATGGAATGAACTCATTTTCTTTTATTAAATTTTGAAACTGAGGGAATGATGGAGTGACTGCTTTCCTAATGCTGTCTTCAGCTCTGCATTTATTTTTGATTCTGTAGGCATAAATCGGTCTTTGGGCGTTTTTTAAAAATCTGGTAAGCAAGCAATTGCTAGGGACTAGGGTGATCCTGCTGACCTGCGCTTAGACTGTTGTAGAAATAACACACTATTTTTTTGAATCAGAAATCAAATAATTACTTGCAGGGTAGCATGATGTGACAGAAGAAGGGGTGAGGAGACTAGACCTAGTCCCAATATTTCTCCCTGTGATCAGGAGTGACTCACTTAGCCTTTCTGAGTGTTTTCTCATTTGAAACTTAGGAGAACTGAATTAGGTGATCTCAGTGGGCCCTTGAAGTCCAATTCAGTTCAGTCCTGAAAATCTTTTTTGACCTCTTATCACGGGCATGGCACTCTGCTAGGCACTGCAGGGACGTTATACAAAGAGGAACAAAAGGCCTCCACCACAGAGTTTAAGACACAGGCACGCTTTTCTTTAATAAAAGGTAAAGTGAGTGTCTCAAGAAGCATCTCATTTCCCATTGTGCTCTTTGGACTCAAAGGAGGGAATGCTTGCATTCAGTTTGTGGATTGAAGAGAGGCCTCATGGAGCGGGTTGCGTTGAAATGAGGGCTCGAGGAGAGGAAGGATTTGGACGGATGGTGGTGGGAGGGAGGACACTGGAGGCAGAAGAGGCAACGGGAGCAAAACTCCAGGCATATTTATCTAATGGCACAGCAGGCTCACGGGCAGAGCACATATTTAGGGCAACAGTGGGAGATGTGCTGTGGAACAGGGCTCTTCAGCCCTTCTCGCCCTCATGGCACGCACAGAAAGCAGTAATATGTTTAGGTCTTCTGGGGTAAACAGATGAGGCTGCCCCTGTCTGGTGGGAACCGGTTTGGGGGCGTGTGTTCTGACCAGAAGCAGCTGGAGGCAACCAGTCTGGAGCTCCGCCCCATACCTCTCAGCTGCCCCCCAACCACTGAGGAGATCAGTATCTGGGCAAACCTGTCCTCCACAGCACACCACCACCGAAGCTCTGAAGAGGCTGGTGAGGTATTTATTCACTACGCAATGAGGAGCATGGAAGATTTCATTGTTGACTAGAGGCTTGGCAGTTCCCTTAAACGAGAAGACCTTATTAATTTAATTTTTATTTTTTTAGTGACCTTTCCCAGGTTTTTCAACCTTATACCTTTAGAACTCGGAGGAATAGTACAACGATCATGAGCCGTCATAGCCTGGTAAGTATAGAAGTAAGTATTTTTCGTGGTATGGGTTGGGGAAAACACTTTCCAATGTAGTCTCTCGTTCTCAAGACGATGCGCTATGCACCATTGTTCACAAAAGAAAAAAAAAATTATCTTACCTCCTTCGCTCATGAGTGGCCATTGTCAGCTTTCGGTGCCAAAAAGAGATCTGGTTAAAGTTTTTTCCTGGCTGTGGGACTTTGTATTTAAAAAAAAAAAAAAAAAAAAACTATTCATTTTTTTTTTTTTTTTTGTCACTGCTTGCATCATGGTTATGAGGTAAATCAGGATTGACTTCTAAATATAGCTGAAAAAGTGGTCTTTATTTGTCCTAGGAAGTAAAATCATTTAGACAGTAGCAGAGTGTTTATTTCTGGCACATAGCTGTTGGACAATGTTATTTACCCAAAGTAAGCGCTCCTTTATAATGCCTGTATTTATATTCCCGGTAGAGTTGCTAATAGTGACTGTTTTATATAGCCAGAGCTGTCAGGGATCATCTTATTAGCCGGTCGCATTGGGAGAAATTATGATGAGGTTTTTTATGTAGTAGCACTTCACATGCGGACCCCACTTAGCCAGTAGCTGCAGCGCTCTGGAAGACATCTGAGATGTAAGCAAACAGACCTGTGAATGGCTGTGCTTGATTTCCATAGTCTGTGCACAAAGGTTCGTCATTTATAGGGAGCCTCTCTGACCTCTGAATCATCTAAAATTTATGCACAATTATAATAAGCTTCCAACTCGGTAGTGTGGAGAAGCAGCAAATCAGAAGAGGTACATTCGGGTTTAAGGTATACTAATAGCTGCTAGCAGGGGAGGAGAGGGAAAAACTGAAAAGCAGAGAGAGGCTTTTAAAAAATTAGTCCGTGGCTTAGTACAAGGGCTGAGAGCCCGTTAATAGACCCTGAGGACCTCGCCGGCATAGAACTGTAAAATACTTGATGTTCTTAAAGATACCCAGGTCATTAACCTTTGCTTAAATTATAGTAGTACCACCTATGCTTATGTGGTATTCTACATGTTACAGAGTCCTTACACACTTGTCATTCTCATAGCAACCCACATGAAGTAGGCAGGACAAAAGATGTTTTTCCCAGTTCAAAGAGGCAGCAGCTAAGACTCAGCCGATAGAAGCGACTTGCTTAGAATCACATAATTGGGAAGCGGCAGGGCCGGGATTAGAATAGAGACACGCCAGGGCCATTCTGTTTGGCAAAATCTGTTTAAGAAAGGGGGGGGGATTACAATGCTTTCCAGAAAGATTTCCAGCCGAAGTGGCTAAACATACTTAAAGGGGAAAATGTTAGCGATCTGGAGGTTTGATTCATGTCACCTTCCCTGAGGATGCTGGAAAATAGAATTTAATTTTGCTATGTTTATGAAAAATGTTTCTACTTGTTACCCAGCTGTGTTCCTGATCTCAGTAGTAGAGCAAAGAAGGGAAAATGAATTTGCCTCTTTATACTTGACTTTTTCTCTTTTCTAAAACGCAAAGATTCTTATCCACTCTGTCTAGGCTCATTTTTCCCCCCGCAACAAATATCTTTTTCTTGGGCGGCACTACAGTCCCTAGGTTTGCTGGAGGAGCCATGTTGATTCACTGCTCTGTGGTGATGCTTACGTGCTTTTCCCTCCATCCCCTTTTCCTTTTGAGCTTCCTGTTTCAGGAAGCCTTCCGCAGCACCTTCTGGGTACTTCTGTTGTCACTGATTACACCTTACATGTTATATCAGAGTGTCCTCTATAAATCTTTTAAAAAATATTTTATTTATTTATTTGACAGAGAGCACATGAGGAAGGGGAGTGGCAGGCAGAGGGGAGAGAGGGAGAAGCCAGCGCCCTGCTGAGCAGGGAGCCCGACTTGGGACTTGATCCCGTGACCCTGAGATCATGGCCTGAGCTGAAGGCAGACACTTAACCCACTGAGCCACCCGGGCCCCCCCTCTATAAATCTTAATACACTTCCCTGTGTCTTGTATTAACCTGCCAAAAGCAAGGTGTGGAGCGAAGTGGAAGGGAGGGGACTGGTACATGAAGATGTGCAGAGATCGTTTCTTCATGATTTGACAACGGATTACGTATAAATGCAGGGAGAAGGAGAACTCCAGGGGACTGAACCTTTACTTCTTAGTGACCAGGGGAAAGGTGTTGCCTGTATACGACGAGTAGGGAAATTTCAAGGAATTGGTCATTTGAAGGGCCAGGAGATAAATTCTTCCTGGGCATTTTGGGTTCCAGGTGCCACTTGCTCCATGCTGTTCTCCAAAGCAATATTCAAACTTTGAACAAAATTCTGCAAGCTTCCTACACCTTTCACTTTGGGCAGATGACCCTTCCCTGTTTACAGAGTGTGCAGATGGCCATCTCGTATACATGTCAGCTTTCTTCTCCTGAAAACGTCTTTACCTTCACATGGGGCACTTTTTCCTAATGGTTCCTAGATTTTCTGAGTCTCCTGTCACTTTGCTCAGGCTCTTGTCTACCCTCTAGTCCCTTCCTCCCTGGCTTTTTTGCTCCCACTTTCTTCTGACTCACATATCTAGTATCTGGAACACAAGTTGTCTTCCTTCATAGGTCTCTCTTTCCCTGTTTTCCTTCCACCCCTCTGAGCTTTCCCAGAGCTTAATCCACAGCACACTTCCTCTCATTCCTCGTCTCTTAGTTTCTTGCCAACCACTCAGCCAATTTGTGATTGCACTACCTCTATCACCACACTATTAAAAAACTGTTCTCAGGGGCTCCTGGGTGGCTCAGTGGGTTAAGCCTCTGCCTTTGGCTCAGGTCACGATCTCAGGGTCCTGGGGTCGAGCCCCACATCAGGCTCCCTGCACAGTGAAGAGCCCGTTTCTCCCTCTCCCTATGCTCACCCCCCGCCCACTCAGCTCCCTCTCTTGCTCTCGCTCTATCACAAATAAGTAAAATATTTTTTAAAGAACCTGTTCTTGTAGGGTGCCTACGGCTCAGTCAGTTAAGTGTCCGACTCTTGATTTTAGCTCAGGTCATGATCTTAGGGGCCTGGGATCGAGCCCCATGTTGGGCTCTGTGCTCAATGCAGAGTTGGCTTGTCCCTCTCCCTCTGCTCCTCCTCCTGCTCTCGTTCTCTCTAAATAAAATCTTAAAAAAAGAAAAAAACAACAAACCCTGTTCTTACGAAAGTCACCAGTGCCCACGTGATGCTGGTGGCAGGGGCCTCCTTTATCACCCCACTTAAGCTCTTTGCTGTACTTAATGCCATTAACCAGCATCCTATCCTTGAAGCACTTGGCTTTTTTCTCAGCCTGTGCATTAACACTTGTTTCTAGTACTAGCCACAGCATTGTTCTTCCCCTTTGGGTCTTCTTTCCAGTTCTGTGTACGTTGACAAGTTGGACGTCATATAGATGCAGCATCTCTACTTCTGACTTTATCTGCCATCAGCTTTTTGCAATCTTTGGCTTTCCTGCAGATTTCGCGGCCTTCGGGGTTTCTTTTGTTCTCTGACAGAAACATCTGTGCTCTCTTCTGTGGTATTCTCTTAGTCTTTCCTCTCTTATTTACTTGCCTAGTAGCTTAGTGTTTTTCTTTCTTTCCTTTTTTTGGGGGGAAAGATTTATTTATTTGTGAGAGCGAGGGAGAGTGGGCACCAGTCGGGGGAGGGGTCGGGGCAGAGGGAGAGAGAGAATCACAAGCAGATGCCCGGCTGAGCACGGAGCCTAACTCAGGGCTCCATCCCAGGACCCCAAGATAATGACCTGAGCTGAAATCAAGAGTCAGCTGCGTCACTGCCTGCGCCCCCGGGCGCCCTGCTTCGTGTTTCTCAAATGGCCTTCATTAAGAACTTACCTGTAAACATATATTTGTTTTCTAGTGGGGGAAAAAAAACCCTTTTATTTAAGAGGACTTTATTCGTAAAGTTTTTTTTTTATTTTCAGAGCCTAGGAGAGGAAAAAGTAAGAGGAAGGGGAGGGTACTGAAGAGATATCCTTTGAGGTAAAATCCTGTTTCAGTGTATACCTTTAAAAAAACTTTTTTTTTCACCTGACTTCGCTTTTGCTTAAAAAACTTGGAGCAGTTTATCACCATTTTGTACGACTCACCACTTTAGGATTTTTAGGCGTTTTAATCGGATAGGGCCTCTTGTAACAGGGCTGGTGTCTTATTTGGTTTTACGGCACTACAGGTTTATTTGGATTTAATTAGGGGCTAAGTAGCAGTTGTTTACATTATGGCTGTTAGAGCCCTGTAAAAGCTGTTGAGAGGAATTGTACCTTTCATCTTGTGATTAGATTGTGATTATTTTGCGGGACCATAATTTGGGCCCCCTCCCCCAAATCATTTTAGTTTTGTGTTGTCAAAAAAGCAATGATCTAAGGGAAAGCAGAAGATATCTGAAAAATACACATTGCCTTCCACACTGATTTTTCTTAACTAGTAAGTAGGGTTTGCGGTGATAGCGGTGATGACCAAATTTTAGGATTGATTTAGATCACACAAGCAAAATCTTATGGCAGCTTTAAAATGTTTTCGATCGACCCTAATCATAGACAGAATATTATACTGGGCTTCTGAGCCTGTGAAGACATGTACCATTGGTACTTTGGTGTTAAAATGACTAAAATCAGGTTTTTTTTCCTTTCCCTTCTTACCTAGTTCCTTATTTTAGATAAGTGGGGTAATGGATATTTCCAAGGCCTGGAATCTTTTTTTTTTTTTCTCACATAAATGTACACAGCCCTGCATTCATTTGGGAAAAGTGTTAAAGTCAGTGCCTGTCTAGTGACAGATGGTGCTTTGAGGTTGGACACCTGGTGTACTTCCCAAAGACTGAATGTCCTGCCTCTAGTGTGCTAATGTTCAGTGATCTAAAGAGCTACATCTCTGAGAAGAGTATGAAATCTTATCTGGGAGGAGGTTGGACACCAGGACTGACAGCAGACTGCTGCTCTGTGCTTCAGAAAATAGTAAATGTTTACTTTTCCCTTCCAGTTGCTGTCGTCCTCGCCTAACCGTGTTCCTAGCAGCAGGCTGCATCAGATCAAAAGGGTAAATTTTCCTTCCTAGCTCAGAGCTACAGTAGTCTGAATTGTCCACTTCGCTTTTATTTTCATTCTGAAGATTGGGCCATTAAACATGAATAGCCACAGGCAGCTGGAAATTCTTCTGAGTGTGCAGGTGAAACAGAGATGCGGCAGGGGAGACAATCTTAGAATGTTCTGCTGCGCTGTGATGATGGCAAAGAAGGCAGAAAAGTCTTTTAAGATTTTCTTCGAGGTGGAGAACCATGTGGATGTGCATAAATACTGTGTTTTCAGCATGTGTTTGTCTTCGCAGGAGGAAGGCATGGATATGATGAACAGGGAAACTGCACACGAACGGTTAGTGCTCCATGAGAACATGGTCTAGCTTGATGTATGTCTTGTATATATGTCTGAGCACTGAATGGCCTTTCATTTCTGTTTGTTTTAGGGAAGTGCAGACAGCAATGCAGATAAGCCAGTCATGGGATGAGAGCTTGAGCCTGGTAAAGTTAATCCCATGTTTGCTTGTTGTTGTTGTTGTTGTTTTTCCTGGAAACCTTTATGTTGTTCATTGGCTTCATTCATTTTTTTGGTACCCTTCTGTTCCCCCCACCCTGTTTCCAAATTTGTGTTCATTTCTGATCTCTCCATTTCCACCAGAACATGAGAGTGCGACTTTTAGAATCTGTACATTTCTATTCTAAAAACGTAGGTGTGTTTGAGTAGTAAAGAGCTGTGATGTGCTGGATTGTGAATTATGAGGAAGTAACACTTGTGTGTTTACAGAGTGACAGCGATTTTGAGAAGCCGGAGAAACTATATTCTCCTAAAAGAATTGACTTCACCCCGGTGTCTCCAGCACCATCGCCCACTAGAGGATTTGGAAAGGTCGGCTCGTTGAGAAGATGTTAACTCTCTTTCACACACTAAGCTGTTAACTCTCTAAAACACACACACACACAAACACACACACATGCATGCATACACACACACCCCACCTCATGTGTAAAGAATCCGATGATGAGAAGGAAAATGATTGAAAGTCTGCGATAGTAATTTGGAAAAAAAAAATGGTCTGTCAATACATGTGTATATTCTCTCTGTCTCTCTCTCTCTCGTGTGTGTGTGTGTGTGTGTGTGTGTGCGCGCTCGTGTGCATATAGACAGACAGCTAAGTAATTCTAAGGATGTTGTTTCTGTTATCTTGAGAACCTTTTGAAAGCTGGAGCACTAAAGCTATGTTAATATGAAATGTGTTTTTTCTAGCAATGTTTTTCACCATCCTTACAAATGTTTGTGAGCAGCAGCGGGCTGCCCCCGAGCCCTGTTCCTAGTCCAAGACGCTTCACCAGGTAAGTGAACCTGCTTTGCAAAAGCTTGTCTCTCCTGATGCACTTTTTCCCCAACGTTTTCTTATGGAAATTATCGAACAGACAACAAAATGGAACCAAATGAGCATCCGCATACTACCTGTCACCTATATTCTACCAGTGACATTTTTCCAGGCACACACCCACCCACACAAACACCCACCCACACACACCCAATAACATATCCTTTATAAGGATAAGGAAAAAAATATAAGATTGTAGACCAGTAAAATCAAAATACCTTTTTAAAAATATATATATATATATTTTTTAAAGATTTTATTTATTTATTTGACAGAGAGAGAGAGAGAGAGATCACAAGTAGGCAGAGAGAGGGGGAAGCAGGCTCCTGCCTGAGCAGAGAGCCCAATGGCGGGGCTTGATCCCAGGACCCTGGAACCATGACCCGAGCTGAAAGCAGAGGCTTAAACCACTGAGCCACCCAAGCGCCCCTCAAAATACCTTTTTAATAAGGTTTATCTTTAAAAAAAAAAAAAACTGTTGTAGATACCTTGTCTTATAGAATGATTTTTTAAAATAGCTTGAAATGCCACGTTGTCTCCGATTGCTGTAGGCCAGCTCAGATCACGTTTTGGCATTTCAGTTCGTCAACTTTCAACACGGGCATTTTCCACCGTTTTCTAGATGACTGTCAATTTCATTGATTTATTTGGTGGGCGCTAACATTTATCTTGCATCTTAGAAGCACTTCACATCCTGTTTGTTTATTCTTTGAAGCAGGAGGAGTCAGAGTCCAGTCAAGTGCATCAGGCCCAGTGTTCTTGGTCCTCTGAAAAGAAAAGGCAAGTGTCACACTTCTGATACTAAACCTAGTTGAGCTTGAATGACAAACTAGAATTTGTCTGAAGTTAGCTCAAGGCATGAGTCCTTTTTTCTAAAGAAATGGGAAATATTCTTCCCAACATATGCTTTATGAATTCTAAATTTTGTAAATGAGTTATCTGATACTGTCTATGTTTTTTGTACTTATAACTGAATCTTATTCATATATTCATATTACCAATATATATTCCAGAAATTTTTGCCTCTCAGTGATCTGAATAGAAAGTAGATGCAAGTTAATACATTGCAGAAGTACATGCTTATGTCCTGGTAAATAGGTCTCTGAACACGCTGCATATTCAGATATAAAGCCATCACCAAATTATGCCTCACAGAGAGAAACTGCCTCATATTCTAGTCCATAGGGTTTTTGATACGATGGCGTGCTCTTAATTACCTTATTTTAAACCACAGGGCACTCTCACTCGATGCTAGTTTCAGATACATTTGAGGGTCCCTTATGGAGTCTGTTTTAAAAAGGCGCAAAAAATAAGGAAAGGTTGAGTCATCCTTCCTGGGGCTATACCCGTATGATTCCAAGTGTTGGGTGTCATTTTAAAGAAGAGTTTTAACCATAATTTTGAAAAAGCAACTCAGCAAGTAGTTTCTTTGTGCAGATCACCTTTGGGGCCAGGAAAACAGTCCCACTCCTAATACTGGGTAAACAGGTACTTGGAGCTTTGGTGGAAACTTTCCACCAATAGCACCATGCACAGAGTCAAAAAGTGTGATATTTCAGATATCACACTTTTTCTGGAAAGTAGGTTTTGATATGGTGATGATGTTTGCATTTAGTGAATAAATTTTTTTATAACCTGGTAGTCTTTTACCTTAATGCTGCAAGGAATTATTTACAACAAATTATTTAAATAATTTACAATTATTTACAAGTAAAGCCATTATTATTGTTATTATTAATTTTTGATTCATTGCAGGAAGTTGGAATTAGTATGGTTATTTAGTTTCAAAGCTATTCCAAAATATACCAGCAGATGGGGGAATTCTTTGATAAAAGGGGCTAAAGTCTTTTGCTAATGGGGTGTCGAAAGTCTGGCAGTAGCTTTTAAAAGCTCCATATTAAAGCATGGCAGAAGCAAATAAAAATACAACTTTTCCGGAGTTGGTAATTTCCAAAGTAGCTCCAGAAGAAAGATAATATGAATTAATTGATAATATGAGGGAAAAAAATAAATGTTACATTTGTTCTTGCTTGATCTTTTTCCATGAGAAGAATCTTGTATGGCTGTAAATTCACAGTTACTAATTTCCCATTGGAACATATAGTTAGGCCCAAGAATTAAGTTTTATTTAATATTCATTTTAAAGCTCAGATAAAGAGCCTCAAAACTAAGGTATTTGTGTGTTTTAAATCATAGCTTATTTGAAAAGGGGCTTTTTTTGTCTTAACTGAGGGTTTTTAGTCTTTGCACTCCTGGTAGCAAAATGTTATTCCGATTAATGCAAAGTTTTTCTGCTACCTTGAAGATATTTTGAGATAGTCTGTTAGAGTGAGGTGTTGCCAGTACAACACCAATTTCCTGAAAGGATTAATGATTGCTTTCAATTACAGATGGGCATTCAAAGTCACTTTTTAAAGTGTTCATTTTCCCTAAGTAGTCTAAAGCAACCTTTAATTTATACACCGTTAGACTACATACTTTTTAATCCATTTGACTTTGACTCAGGAAATACTCCAATATATTAAAATAATATAAAATCAGTAGTCTTTGCTAGTTGCCTGGGATAAATCATTATTCACTGTGAGCTTCAGCTGTTTGGGGATGGTTCTTTATTTCTGCTGGGGTAAGCCTTGATTCATTTTGCCTGATACAGTCCGTGTTCTGGTTCTGCTCTTCGGTTAAAGAACAGGACTATATCCATACCATGCTAAATAAGGGGTGTGTGTTTTTTTTTTAAAGGGCCGCTTACTTTTTGGTTGAGGTTATATGGAAGTATTATTTCTTCCACTTTAAAGCCTGTGGAAAAACAGCTTCGAAGTAATGGCTTGACGAAGCGTTCTGAGCTTTAGTTGAACAAAGATCATCCCATTTTTGCCCCGTGCCTGTATTTGTAAAGTTGTTTTACGGTAGTATTCATCTCTTCTGTTGTAGGTGAAATGGAGACAGAAAGCCAGCCCAAGAGGCTCTTCCAAGGCACTACCAGCATGCTGTCTCCAGAGGCTGCACAACTGTCTGATCTCAGTTCATGGTAAAAAATGAAATCAAATCCGAAGGATGTTAGGGGATGATCTATTAAAAAAGAGCCACATCCGAAGTATGTTGGGATCATTTGGAATAACATTTGGCTTTTTATTCATGCTCTATAGAGGGGAAAGCTCCAGGGAGGTACAGAGAATGTGAAACAAAGCAGATCATTTGAAAGTCATTGAGTACTCCTTCAGAAGTGTGTGTATGTTTCTGGCACCTTCCCTTTCCTCCCTAGCTGCTGTTAGGTCAGCCTCTCTCAGTAGGTGGTAATGGTGTGGGAGCGTGGCAACAGCTGGATGGCGCGAGAAAGAGTGTCCGGGTTGGTGTGGATAATGTGCATTGATTGTAGCTGCTCTGCCTGCATTTTGTATTATATCCTTTGACTTAGCAGGGAACACCAGCATCCTCTGAAGCATGGCGTTTTCTATAGCGTTATAAAGTGTTTTTGAAATTTGGGGGGTGTTCTGTCACAGTCCTACCCAGGTTTTGTCTTTTAGTATAAAAAGAAGTGTTAGTATAAAAACACTTCCTGATTCCTGTGGTCTAGTCACATAATATTTTTTTCAGCCATACTCATCTAACTTAAGGCCCTTCAATGTTTCGGTGCAGAAGTTAATATCTTTTCATGTACCTGAAGTCGAGTACTTGAATGCTGACATACATTGGAAGGAAGGGGAAGGGATAGTGGCAGTGGCCAGGTAATACTTTGAATTCTTTCAGTATTTACTTCTTTTTAAGAAAATTTTTTTAAAGATTTCATTTATTTATTTGAGAGAGCGCGAGTGAGAGAACACAAGCTGGGTGGGGGTGGGTGGCAGAGGGAGAGGCAGGGAGCCCGAGGTGGGGCTCGATCCCAGGACCCTGGGATCATGACCTGAGCCGAAGGCAGATACTTAACCAACCAAGCCACCCTCGTGCCCCTCGGCACCTGTTTCCAATCAATTCACTGAGCGTGTGTGTTCTAGACACAACTGTGTAGTGCCTTTCGGTACTTTTTGTTGCCTGAGTTTTATAGCTGAGGATCTTTTTTAAGAGCCCCAAAGTGCATTCACTTTGGAAATGTAAGGATGGTGTCCTCTAAATAGAGGAATTGTGCACGCCACTTACAAGGTATAAGGATTAGTGTTTCTTCCTTTCCAGATCACATATCTATTGTTTTGTGTAAGATAACTTGCACTTGTAGTTGACCAAGAAGTCACAGATTCTTCTAGTTTATTAGACTCGTTGATCAGTACTGTTCTAACCTTGGAACAGATGCCTTTTAGATTGTTCTAGCTATTTTCAGCCCCACAGTCCCTCCTCTGTCATCTATGTCTGTCCTTGGTAGCTCAGTGTGCTAATTTTGGGATAGAGAGCCTTTCCAGGTATGTAGATGATTGCAAAGAGAAAACTTCTGAAGCTTGTCAAGAGGACTATTGGATGAAACTCTACACTTAGTGGAAACTGTCTATCACTTTTATGGTAAAGTGTGTTTTAATATAGGCACATGACAGTATAAATAGCTTTGCTTACCCAGTTGCTAACCAAGTAACCAAGTTAGGGAGAAGATAAGGAAGCATTTCGCCAAGCTGAAAACACAGAGGGTGAGGCGATTTAAGAAAAAATATTCTCATAGACTGTACAGGATGCCATAAAACAATAAAGAAGGAAGGAAAGCAAAGGGTTTGGGACTTACCAAGGGTCCTCACCCCTTGTCCAGATGTTTATTCCTCTGAATAGCAAAACCTAAGTTGTCAACGATGGTGGCTATGGTGAGGGTCCTGTTTCTGTTGCCACCCCTCCCATTCTTTCTCCTTAGAACCGTCACTAACTATGAGAGCACTGGAGACATCGACATTGGTGATTAAGGGCATTTTTGATCCATAAAGACAAAAAGCATTGCCTCACACTGGAAAGATTCACTTCTTTCATGGCTAGTCAGAGCAGTAACAAGCCAACGTGTGGCTCAAGTAATAGGTTGAAGTTTATTGTCCAAATTCACAAAACTAAGTGTAAAAGATATTTAAGCAATTGAACTTTAAAAGGTATTTTCAGTAAGTTTGTAGCATTTGGACTCCTGAGGATATTAAAGCTCAAGATTGCTCTGACTTTTGGGGCACCTTGTATCCTAATATTGCTGACCTTTATGTTTGCAGTGAAGAGATTTTGAACAGGAGTTATTCGTTATTTGTAAAAATTGGATGCTGCTTTTGCAAAACCTTTTTTTCCTATCTCTATAATGCAGTTCCATTGATCAGACTTTCTTTCATTGATCAGTATTGTTAGAAATGGGGAGAGAGACAGATACTACCTGTGTTCTGGTTTCTGTTGTCAAGGATAGCCAATCTATGTGATAACGAAGGAAACCATTTTTATACATTTTAGGGAGCAGAAAAGGTACCGGGTTGATCATTACTAGATGGCATCTCATCTCATCATTTCAGTTGTCTTCGTTTGGCCCCCTTTCCCACCCCACAAAGGAAAGATGGGTTTTTAAAACTTGAAGTTAAACTTCATATGTTAGATAACAGTCATTAAAATCTGACATCTTGGGCCTCCTGGGTGGCTCAGTGGGTTAAGCATCTGCCTTTGGCTCAGGTCATGATCCCAGGGTCCTGGGATTGAGCCCCACATTGGGCTCCTCGCTCAGAAGGAAGCCTGGTTCTCTCTCCTCCCCCCCTCTACCTACTGCTCCCCCTGCTTGTGCATGCTCTCTCTCTATCAAATAAATGAAATCTTTTAAAAAATAATATCTGACATCTTTGAAGTGTAAAATAAGTGTGAAGTTTGAGTAGAGACCTATGTAGGGTTTGTGTCCAATGTGGTGACTGCTGCCCAAAGGAATAGTAGGCCCGCTCTTGATACCATATTTTTTTACTAGATGAAATCTCTGAAATCTTTGCCAAGCAAATCCAGGGAACGTTGTCAACCACAAGGCAGGAATTATGTCATTCTGCATTTAGTTCTTCCGAACCTCAAGAATTTGATTGTAGCTTGGTAGTTCACTAGTCCGTGGTGCTTTGATTCCTTTTGTGTGCTGGGGACTCTTGTTCTGTTCCTCGTTCTTATGGGAACAAGATTATCTGTTTTTAGGGCCACTAGCCACATAGGGAAGATTCAGTGATAGTCTGTTAATCAGACAGGAAAGGAAAAGTTCTCCCATGAGATTCTTGCCCAGTGCGTCAGTGTTAGTGTGACTGCTGACTTAACCTTTATATTTTAAAATTTTTCACTGGGTTTCACTTAGTGATTTTCACATTATTTTTAGTGGTATATGTGTCACGGCAAGAAAACTTAATCAGGAATATGTGAGGTGTACAAAGAATGAGATTTAATCATGATTTATTTAATCTCTTGATTGTGTTTAAGTGAGCAGCTTAGACATCTGTGCTGGTACTTAAAACTCCTATCCCCGGGGTGCCTGGGTGGCTCAGTGGGTTGGGGCCTCTGCCTTCCGCTCAGGTCATGATCCTGGGTTACTGGGATCGAGCCCCGCATGGAGCTCTCTGCTCAGCGGGGAGCCTGCTTCCTCCTCCCTCTCTCTCTCTCTCTCTGCCTACTTGAGATCTCTACCTGCCAAATAAACAAAATCTTTAAAAACAGAGAAACTATCCCCAAGGTGACTATGGAAGTGATTATATTTAAATATGTGATCTTAAAAACTTAGAAGTTATGCAGAAATATAATGTTGGATCTTTCTAAGATAAGATCGTAGAGACCAGAAAACCTACCCTGTGAACCACTTTAACCCACAGCAAGGGGTAGTACCAGAATCTATGTGGGGGTTGATAGGGCTATGATGAATTGGGAGTACATTTTCCTGCCTGTCCTTAGTCGGATAGAACTCAGTTTATTGACTGCACAAGGCACAAAGTGACTCCGCCAAATGAGTAATAGCATCAGTTACACTGGACATCCTGATTTTGTTGTTTATCATTTGAAGGTTTTAATAATTCTCTTATACTTTCCCTCTTACTTTTTTTAGACCGAGGACACTACCTTAATAGTCATAAGTATTTTTGGTTGTGTGGTTCAGATATTGTATCATTATGTATACTCAGAAGCCAGAATGAATTAGAATTAGTTTATTTAAAAAAATATATTTTTTTATTTTTTATTTTTATTTTTTTTTCCTCTACATGCACTTGAAAAGAATGTGTATTCTTCTGCTTTAGGATGAAATTCTCTGAATATATCTGTTAAGTCCATCTAGTCCACTGTCATTCAAAGCCAATGTTTCCTTGCTGAACTTCTGCTTAGATGATTTTCTCCATTGATGTGAGTTAGGTGTTAAAATCACCTTTTTTTTAAATTTAATTTTATTTATTTTATTATTTTTAAAGATTTTACTTATTTATTTGACAGAGAGAGAGGTTATAAGTAGGCAGAGTAGCAGGCAGAGAGAGAGGGAAGCAGGCTCCCTGCTGAGCAGACAGTCCAATATGGACCCTGGGATCATGACCTGAGCTGAAGGCAGAGGCTTAACCCACTGAACCACCCCAGTGCCCTGAATTAGTTCATTTTTTGATGCTTGTACTCCTGTGTCCAGCTTGAACTGTCTAGGTCCTTTGCTTTCATTGCATTGTCTGGCTTTCAGTCATTAGTCTGAGGTCCATTAATACCTCCATCAGAGTTTCAGCTAGGAAAGGAAAAAGATAAACTTGAATTGGACCATTCTTTGTTGCTTTTAGAAGGCCTGACAGAAGGTTTAGTAATGAACGCTGTGAAAGTCACTTTTATTCAGGCATCTCTCTGCGAATTAAAAAAAATCACAGAAGTCTTGCTCTGCACAGATTTACTGACAGTGGGTAATCTGTGACCTGTAGTCTCTGCTTCCATGATCAAGTGTAGTAGTGTCAGATTTATTAGAATAGAAACTAGACCTTAGTTCAGAGAAAATACCTGGTTAACGGTTTACCAAGTTCTGAATCTAAATTATGCTGGAGGCTAAATTTAAGTATGCTATTTTACTATTAATGAACATAATTTTTCATATGTTCATATTTAATAATAGAGAAAAAATCCCTGAAAAGGAATATATGAAACGAAATGTTCAGATTTGTATTCTTTTTTTCCCAGTAACGTCTTGGAATTTCCCTGTTAGCTTATTTCTCTTAAGGTAATCAACTGTGCTGGATGAGAGGTTTCTCCTCATGAGCCATGTTTGTGTTTTTGAGTGAATACAGGATTCACCTAAGCAAGCAGGTCTTGTTACAAACGGAATCTTTTAACCCAGGGCTCACCATAAGGCTGGTGGTTGGAATAAGAAAGTCTTTATTTATATTCATATTATCTGCTCGGTGGCCAAATTTTAATCAAGGCCTGTTTCTTCTTGCCAAGTAGCACAGAGCGTGTCCTTCGGCTGCCTAGCCAATATGTGCTTTAGGAAAGTAAATTCATTTTAATATTAGTCTAGGCAAAGTGCTGCAGGAGGAAAAATCACATATGTTCCAAAGGCAAATATAAAGGTCTTTTGATTTTCCAATGCCTTAGATTATCTGTGTAACTTTCTTTCAGTAGTTTGAATAATTCATATTTTAGACCTATTTTACCAGTGGGTTGAAAAACAGCAGTGCCAGCTAAATTTTCCGAACTTCTTACTTAAAAGTGCTGTTATTAATGATGCATTTCACAGCAGTGAGCGTAAATGGGAGTACCGTGGACCATACTGTTTCCCTTTTTATGTTTACTTTTCCAGAGTTTATTTGTTTTCTGTCTCTGCCTAAAAACAATCCACAGGCAATAGAAAAAATAACAGAGACGTTGGGGGAAAGCATTACATGTCTTTGAGGTTGGGGGGAGGGTACAGGGCCCAGAAACTTTGTGCCGTGGGTTGCTTAACACCAGGAATGTATTAACCTGGAGATCTATAAAAGTTGATCATATTAAAAGTGAAGCTAATATTTAGCCTCAGAGCATATTAGACCAGGGTCGGCTTTTGTAGAAGAGCTAGTGACCAGACTTCAGCTAGAACCCATATTTCCTGATTCATGATTCCTTTTCCAATTCTGTGCTTGCTTCCCTTTTCAAAATTAAAAAGTGTGTCTCTGTAAATCCTAAAACCACCCGACGACCTCTTCGGCTTTGTCTCTCACCGTGTCCTCGCTCTCTCTACTTAACAACCGCACTAGCCCTCTTTCGGCTCCTAAAACCACCCTTGCTTCCTCCCAAACCAGACCTAGTTAATACCTACTCAGCTTTCAGATGAGCAGCTCAAGTATCACTTTTGGGGAACATGTTCCTCCCAGTCCCTCCACGTTGGATCAGATTACTCATGCCACACATTCGCAGAGCCCTTTGTATCTTGCCTGTGCTGCTTTGATCCCAAATTACACACGTATCAGCATGGTTCCTTAAATGTCTGTCTTCCGGACTGTACTTCGTAAGTTCCATGAGGGCCAGGACCATGTCTGTCTTAGACGCCGTCATATTTCTAAGATCTAGCATACTTCCTGCCCTTGGCAGATACTCGGTAAATATTAGAATAAGTGAGGGAGTGCATTCAGGCCAGATATATAGAGCATAGGACTTACATGTTGGACTGATGGGACTCAGAGCCAGAAAGGCAGCCTGGTGTGAAATGGTGACTACTGAAGCATTAAGCTGGGTTTATGACGAAGCGGGCCAGATGGATGGTTGGCAGCCATGAGAGCCTAGGCTGGGTGGGTAAGGAGTCCCTGGGCTGGATCCTAGAGGCTCTGGTGCCCAGATCGGGAGTTTTCATGAAAGGATGGGAGTAGAGGCAAGTGGAGGGTGAGGGTATTGGGCCCGTGGCTCTAGAACATTCCTTCTAGCAGTCTAACTGGATAGTAACTGAAGGAGGCTTGTAGAGATACTTGTAGATTCTAACAGCAAGAGAAAAGGAAACAGTGTCAGAAGTTCATCAGATGAGAGGAATATAAAAGACAAATGGTGGAGGGAGAAATCAGAAAAGAGAAGTGTTTCACTTGAAGGCATCTTGGGAAGGGGGTGCGAAGGGGGAAGCAGTCGGATCTAGAGTGGTTGAAGGACTGTGTTCTGGGGTAGAGGAGCCACGAAGCAGGGAACGTACTAGAGTACTTCAGATGGTCCAGGGTGCCTCAGTGAGTAACCAGTCCTCTTACTCGAAGGCTGATGGGAAGGGAAGAAGAGAAATCTAAGGATAGCGATCTTTTGAGCTGAAGGTAAGGGAACTCCCTCACCAAAATCTTGACACGTCAAGGAATGCTTACTCTGTGTTGGACATTCTGGTGCCTCCAAGAGAGCACCAAAGTGGTACAGAATGCCCTCTGGATATCTGTGACCTTGTTTTTGCAGGTATCTGAATGTAGCACCTTGTGTAGGTCATTGCTGTCGCTTATGCTTTTTATTATTTAAAAATGCTCTTACCGATGTGTGAGTTCTTGGAACTATGTCGTTGCATGTTATGTTTACCTTTATCCTGATAGATGCATCTGCTTATAATTATTTTTGCTTTGTCCTCAGTTCAGATATTTTGGATGGCAGTAGTAGCAGCAGTGGCTTATCCTCAGACTCATTGGCTAAAGGCAGAACAACCACAGAGTTTCCAGTAGCATGCTCCAATCCATGCTCTCCATTCATCTTCACAGATGATCTCTCACCCAAGTGACTTACCCATTTCTGATTCAGCATTCTTAACTGCCGTTCCTTACGTAAAACTTGCAGTGAGGAAGACAGAGAACTTTGATCCATAATGAGGATTAAAGTGTGACAGGCTAAAAAAAAAAAAAAAACCACAAAAAAAAACCATTCCGATGCCATTCTGTGTGGCATCTCTCTTCTCTAAAAGTTCAATTTTACGAGTGTAGTGACCTTACGTATGTCCTTTTTTGCTGATCTCATTTTGGATCTAGTAACTAAATCTCCAATACTCATTTTTGATTGCCCAGTATATATATACATATATATGTGTATATATACATATTCCTCGGTGCCTCAAAGCGCACCTAATATAGAGCCTATACGTTTAAGGAAAGCACTGATGTGTATTTTCAACAGTGGTTCTTTTTCCCAGCAGCAACACGACAGCTAAAGTTGATCAGAAATTCTCTTGCTTGAGAGATTTGGGTTTGTTTTTTTGTTTTTGTTTTTTTTTGGTTCCTGTTTTGTTTTGTTCTGTTGACTACATAGATTCAGATCTCTTTATTTCACAATAATAGATGGACTGCTTTCGATTATATTAAATTTTTATTTTTCTGCATCAGCTCTAAGTACATCATTTTGTTTCCTTTTCCTGTTTGAGCTGCTTACCTGCCATTTCTCACAGAGGGGAAGAAACCCGTAGTCGCTCTCATTACTACCCATATCGCTTCTTTGCTGGTGGAGTGTATGACGTGAGGATTGATTTTAGTGCTGAGAATGTAAATGGACTTGACAGGATGCCTGGATGACTCTCCACAGGTTCTTATGCCTTAGCCACCACAGTTGATATTTTTCTCCCCAAACCTGTTGCCCGAAGGAATATATAAAATATTGTTGATGTTTCTAGGTGGTGTTATCAAGGAGAAGAAATCCCTGCCTTGACCAGATGTGTGGAGCATCTACAAATGAATGAATAATGTTATTTACACCCAAAGCACTGTGTAGAAAAGCATGCATGGGGCGTGACAGCTTGTCTCGGGTGGTATTACGAGGCCTGAGGTGCCTTGGGGTACAGTGTTGTGCTGTAAAGATGGATGTCTTAAGGTAGGGTAAAAAGGGGGCTTTAATGTGTCTGATTGCCACATACTGTTTTGATTGCTGCTTTTTTTTTTCTGATTATTTTTCTGTCCTTGGATTTGTTGGTTTTGTCGCGTGGTGAGTGTGTGCTGCCGCTGACTCTGGGTTAATCATGTTGCCACCAGAGTCCAAATCCAGTTCTTGTCGATGCTGCCTCCTAGTAAGGGCAATTTAATATCTGTGAGGAAGCTTTTAGGAGCTGAAAAAAAGTCGATGTTACTGTGCATTCTGCTTTTAATGGAGCTGTTTGAGCTGTGAACAGTGTACATGATAGTAAGTCCGAGGTACCGTAAGTTATTTAATTTTTAAAAGGAAAATCCTGATAGAGCTATTTAAAAAAAAACAAACCGAGTGTAATCTATCGTTGTATTATTTATTATTTAAAACTGTGTAAAAATGTCTGTTGTGCTTGGTTGCTTTTTAATGTTCAGACATCGTGGTTGGATTGTCTGTGTTTAATATGCAAATTTGCCTGCTAGGATCACAATATTCCACTTTTGAAATGAATGTAAGAAATGGAAACTACTGCCCCTGTGTCCTTTGAAGGCAAAGATTCTTGAATTTTGAAGGAAGATGATGCACTTTGAGGGGGCTCACAGAATAGTCCTACCGTATGGCTTGAGGGGAAAGCGATCCGCTTTGACTTACAAGAAGAGCATCACTTAGCTTTGCAGTGAGTAGTTCTGCTCCGGCATCCGAGGTGGCGTTGATTCTAAACTGTACTAACCGCCCCAATGGCCATTAACGGCTTGATTTCTCGTATTGCTTTCACCCGTGCAAGGTCCCTCAGCTTTCAAGCCCAACATCAATGTACATACTATGAAGCGTGTTCCCTAGCGTGCCATTTTTAAAGAATTACTTCGATGGTATCCAGTATGTCTGTCCTGTTTCTGAAAGAACCACATTCAAATGTTTCTGCCCATATAATGCCGAGAAATGGTTTTCTCTTTTACAGGCTAATCATCCACTTTCGCACTACTGTCTTCTTTGCCTTAAAGGGATACTTTTGGCCATGATTTTTTTTTGGCTCTAATTTAGGTCTCGTAAGAAACAACCTTCGGAATGTGATGGTATTTCAATTTCTTCTTGAGATCCAGTGGTGGGTGAGAATTGGGACAGGAAATTGTAGTCATTAACAGTAGTGTGAGAACTAGGAGACGAGATGAGTCACTTCATCGTTGAACCCGGGGTTCGTTTTTATTGTTCAAATTGACTAGAAAGTTAAGTTTATGCAGGGATTGTTTTGGAAAAAATAAAAGAGAGATGCTAGCCTTCAGATGAGCTTTGTTGACAGTACCCCTTTATTTTTATATGAAGTCTAATATTTGAAAAGTGGTCATTATTATAAAGTAAAATTTTCTCTTCCTATTCTAATATATCATATTTCAGGCTTCTATTTGAAAGCAAGTACAAGAGATGATATCATAAAAAAATCCTACAGATGCTCTTTTTGCTTGACTAACTTATATAATCATACTCTGTTTCATGATAACTGCTTTTGGAATAAATAATAGGAAGTTTTGTGAAATGCTGACCTTGTGTATATCTTAGAATGCAAATTTAATAAAATGTGTACACATGCATAAAATTCGATACAAGTTTTTCAAGTCTATCTCTTTTATCCTTACTAATAATTATTTTCTGCCTCCGTGTCCCAGTATCCCACGCTCTGTGTCTAATTGCAGTCAAGTTTGGAGTAAAATGATACCAGGAGCTCAGAAGAATAGCCGCATTGAAGATTGGGCTGTCTCCCAAAACAAAAAGAAACCTCTCCACGTAATCTGTCAGACTTTCACGAGCATTTTGTAGAATTGGACAATTTAGACAGTTTTTGCCAAGGCCACATATATTTCTTACTTATTTTCAAGTATTTTTTCTTTTTTTTTTTTTTTTTAAAAAAGAAAAAAATTGTGTCAAAACAATTTAGTCTTATGAATAAGGTAGGGGGTTGACAGGTTAAAAAATAAAAGCCTTTCTGCATGACTCAGGTTCTAAACACTCAGTTTTCTTTTCAGTATATTAGAAACATGAACTGGGATATTTCACACTTACAGAAAGGTGGCAAGGAATGCACGAGGAGTCCCTGTGCATCCTACACCAGGTTCCCTGATTGTTAACATTTCCCCACATTTGTTTTATCATTCTCTCCCCCCGCTCCGCCGTATGTGTAAGTCCTTAAATATTCACATATTTCTTCTGAACCATCGGAGAAGTTACCAAAACGATACCCGATTACCCTTCCCTGCTTCAATACATTCTCTCAAGACTATTTAGGACATTCTACACAACCATATTACAACTGTCAAAATCAGGAAATTACCTTTGATACAAAACTCCCATCTAATTTAGAGATTCCATTCAGATGTTGCTTGTAGTCCCAATAATGCTATTTTAGCAAAAAGAAAAAAAAATCTGACCCCGGATTATGGGTTACACTTCATTGTTACAGCGGGTCTTTGATCTCCCACAATCTGGAAGTCTCCCAGCCTTTCCTTCTGTGATTTTCATATTTTTTGAAAAGTTCTGGCCAGTTTTGAAAATGTCCCTCAATTTAGGTTTCACTCATGTTTCCTAGTCAGTAAATTCAGGTTATGTATTCTGGGCAGAAATGCCACAGGAGCGATGCTGCATTCTGTATATTACCGTGGGGGGCATGTGATGCCACTGTCCAATTACTGGTGATGGTAACCCTGATCCTTCAGGTAAGGTGGTGTCTGCCAGTACCTGTACAGTTAGTGTTTTTCCTTTGAAATTAATAAAATACTTTGTGCGGGGATACTTTGACAGTGTATTAAGTATCCTGTGTCCTCAAACTTTCGCTAGTTTTAGGATCCATTGATCTTCCATGCCTGATAGTAGTAGGATGACCACCTAATTGTGACCCTCATTCTATTATTCTTTCTACATTTACTAGTTGGCATTCTGCTGTAAAAAAGGAATTTCCCTTCACCATTTATTTGCATCAGTGTGGACTCATGAACTCCTATTTTAGTCCTTGGGTTTTAAATCATTTTCATTATTGGGGCACCTGGGTGGTACATATGGTTAAACGTCTGACTCTTGATTTTGGCTCAGGTCACGATCTCAGGGTCTTGAGATGGAGCCCTGTTTCGGGCTCTGCTGTCTGCACAGTCCACTTGAGATTCTCCGTCTCTTCCCACTCACGCATGTGTGCACTCTCTCTCTCTAAATAAAGTCTTTAAAAAAATCATTTTCATTATTTTGATATTCACATCTCAGATTTGGACAGTTGAGAGCCCCTCCAAGCTGGCTCCTGTGTCCTTTTGACAAACCTCGGGGGGGGGGGGTGAGCAGTGTTTCACAACCTGGCTTAAGATGTCCCAGATTCATACTTTCCTTGCCCCAGCCTTGGGATCTGACATTTCTCTAAGGAGCCCCGATTGCTTTAATGGAAAATGGTGTTTCAAAGCCAGGGTATAGGCACTACACCTACACCAAGTATAATCATTCCTACCAGGGCATCATGGTTTAAAGGCTTTCTCAGCATAGAGAAAATCTATGTAAATGTGTACACACACACACACACACACACACACACACACACCTGTTCATCTATTACAAATGAGTTTAAACTGGTACCTCCAATTCCAGTTCAATGCCACAGGGTTCCTTCCAGTGCCCACCCTATCCATATTTGTAACTCCATTCTCTGATAGGGACAGCCCTGGTCCCCTCTATCCTCAGTATGACTGCTCATCTCCCCTGGATGTAACCAATTTCTGACCCGGCCCCCTGGCTGCCTCCTTGGCCGCATCCATCTCCTTGCGCCGCCCCCAATGTCCTTCCAGTCCCACCAGCCCCGGCTGCCTCTGCAGAAGGGAAAGGGAAGAAGGGCCACATACCCATCCCGTCTACCCACCCCTCTCCAGATCCTCTTCCTCTGTGTTGAAAGGTTCACAGCTCAGGGATTTCATGTATTCATCAATTTGACAAATACTTAGCCCTGTGCTGGGAACTAAATGCAGATTACGTTCATGCCTTCAAGTGGACCAACCTGGTGCAATAAACAGAACTAGACCAAGCAGTCGACACTCTGGTGTTGGGTGAAGCGGGGGAACACGGAAGGAGAGCACCTGACATAACCCGGGCTGTGCTTCTGGAATGCTTGCTCAAAGAGGTAACCCGGAAGCTGAATCTGGGAGAACAAACCCAGGGTGCTGGTGGGGGTCTGGTGGAAGGAAATGGTACACAGGTGAATTCATCACCCAGAGAGAAGTAATTTGCTAATAGAAGAAAAGGAGGCCGGAGAGAGAAACGGGGGCCACATGTGGTCTTTTAGGAGGTGGAAGCTGTAAGATTAATGGGGGTGAGGATTAAGGACAAAGTCCTGACAAGCACAACAGCTAAGAGACAGGCTGAAGGAGAGATGGGGCGGCAAGAGAGGTAGGAGAAAAACCTGGAGAAACAAGCCAACATTCTCGGTGGAGCTAAGGAGAGTCGTCTCCACGGTCACTTAAGATGAGGACCAAGAACTTCCCATTGGGCCTGACAATGAGGTCTCCTAGAGACTTTCGTGAGTGTGCTTTTGGTGAAGTGGAAGGGATAAAAGTCAAGTTGCTGTGGCTTAAATCAAGGGAGGGGGGCGCAGAGGAAGGTTAGACAAGCAGCACAGTTTGGGCTTAAATATCCTAGTTTCCTCTTTCCCTTCTCTTCCAACCCTTGCTCAATTATAACCCCAAATCGCTCCCCATTTTCTCAAAGCTCTGTAGCCTTGGCGGCTAGCACTGTATCCAAAACATAGCAGTCACTCAATAAAATTTGGTTGAACAGTAGCCCCACACTCTAACCAATAGGGGGAGCTAAAAGAAAATCACTCTCATCTGCAGAAGGAGCTGGAAGAAATCCCTGAGAAAGTGTTAACCACACACCGGCCTCTAGGAGGAGCTTCAGGCTTCTTCCAGACATTGCTGAGGAAAACTCGCTCGAGGAGTCTGCGTCAAGAAGTACCACCTTTAGGTAATATTTCTAAGTTATACCTAATATGTACTTTCTGTTTGTGGCATGTGGGACTGGTTTTCCATTGATGACAGTGATGTGAAGTTTTCTGGGGGCATAGATTTAGCAAACAATATTTTAAAATAATGTGTATTTAAGCAATGAACATAACAAAAAGTGAGTTGATAGGAGTGATCCCTAGATATGGCCCCTTCTCTTCAAAGTAAAATCTGAATCAGAATTTAGATCCAGGGAAAGCATTGGGTCGCAATGGTGTGTGGAGCTGATGGTATGACGAGGTTAAAAGCTGTTGAATCTGTGTGGAATGCTCTTCTTGGGTGTCTTCTGAATCCTCTCTGGGATTCTGATTCTGCTTTTCTCCTGTGAAATGTGGTAAAAGAAGTCTGGTACCTCTCCTTTAGCTTCTGAGGAGAAGAAACCCCTCTGGCACATTCAAGGTCAAGGGGGAACTTGGTTGGGGTTCAGGGGGAAAGGAGCCTAAAGAGGACTTGAGATCTGGTTTGCTTGGAACTGAGGTGTTTCCGGGGGACTTTCAGTGCTAAAACAAGGAAAGTCCCGGGCAAACTAGGACTGTTCAGTTACCCTAAAAGGTTTCTTGCCTTCCCTACATGTGGTTTTTCTTCAGTTTCTTTCCTTACCTCTCTTCTGACTGAAAGAGTGTTTAGGGCTCTAAAGCTAAGGTCAGAAGGTCAGCCTCAAAGAAAGAAGTTTCTAGTCTGAGTCACTGAAGCCTGTCTGCTTTGGGCAAAAGGAACATTTATTTATTTATTTATTTATGAATGATTTTATTTATTTATGAATGATTTTATTTATTTGTCAGAGAGAGAGTGCACACAAGCGAGCACATGCAGGGGAGTGGCAGGCAGAGGGAGAAGCAGGCTCCTTGCCGAGCAAGGAGCCCGTTGTGGGACTTGATCTCGAGATGCTGAGATCATGACCTGAGCCGAAGGCAGACGCTTAACCAACTGAGCCACCCAGGTGTCTCAGGCAAAAGGAATTTTTGGTCTATAAAATTTTTAGTCTGTATTTTTAGTTATCTAGTGACTACATCGAAGTTTGAGGTAAAAGCCTAGGCTGGTAAAGTGTTTCTTTGAATCGGTTCTTTAGGCATTTAATTCCCTCAGGATCTATGGGCTAGGGGTGGTGGGAAGGGGGACGCTGGCTGTTGCAGGTGGTGGGTCAAGAATTCTAGGATTTATAATCCTGATGGTGTATGGTTTGTCCTCAAGGACAAAACTAATGTCTCGTAGCTGTACTTAAAATTAGTTTCTTTTTTTTTGTATGTATTTTTCTTCATTAGTTTTTCATCTTGAAATAATCAGTTATGAAGAAAAAAGCTCACTATAAAGATTTCAGACCTTCTAGAATCAAAGTAAATAAACTCCTCCCTGCACAGCTTTCTCATCTATAGTGTAGTACTTTGATTTGTATACTTAATTAGCCTTTAGATAATATGCAAACATATTTATAATAGATATGCAGGCATATTTTAGAGATTTTTATTGAATTATAGCATATATACAAAAGAGTGTACTGCTTGATGAATTAGCACAAACTGGATGTTCTGTGGAATGTGCTAGAATGTTCTTTGTGACATTGGTGATGGTTACAAGTGTTTATTCAGTGTGTGGTAATTCATAGAGCATGAATGGCTAGAAGTGGACATTAGGGGGCGCTTCAGGAGTTCTGGAATTTTCTGTGACCTGGGTGATTTATTAAATGGGTTTGTTTGGTTTGTGATAATTCATAGAGTGTTAAATGGCTGAAATTGGCATTAGGGGGTGCTTCAAAAGTTCTGAATGTTCTATGCTGACCTTTATGCTGGGTTTATTCAGTTTGTGATAATTCATAGGGGTGAATGGCCAAAGTAGGCATTAGGGAGTACTTTGGGAGTTCTGGAATGTTCTATGTTGACCTGGGTGATGGTTTATGGGTTCATTTTTAGCAACTGTATATTACTTCCTTGTACAAACATTCCATAATTTATTTAACGAATCCTTACTTGATGGTCATTTAGGCTCTTTATAATTTATTAGTATACATAAGTAGTAATATACATTAATTTTTGCTTCTGTAAGTATTTCTGCAGGAGAGATTTTTAGAAGTGATAAATTGTTGGGTCAAAGGGTATGTGCACTTTACTCATTATTTTCCTTTTGAAAAGGTAATACAAGTTAAGTGTAAAAAATTCAAGTAGTAAAAAGGGCATATAGAAAAAAGTCCGTCTTCCTTTTACTCTTGACCCCCAGTTCCATAAGGTCCTTCCTCAGACGCATCCAGTGTTACCAGCTTCCGGTGGTTTTTTTTCCCAGAGACAGTCTGTGCATTGCATATGCATTTACATATTTTATAGGAGCTGCTTAAAACCACACCTCCACCCCCCCCCAAGATTGTACCAATTTATAATTTCTCCTATAAGGTATGAGAGTTCCCATTACCCACTAGAGATGATTTAAGGGTTCTAAAAAGATTTGAGTAAAGAAACGGATTTTATTCATTTATTTATTCATTTATTGGAAATAAAGTCACATATTTCAAAATTCCATAGGTACAGAAGAGTAGACAGTGAAATGTGTCCCTCCCATTTTCATGGGAGCCACCCTAGTTAATCTTCCTCCAGACGGTCGTATTTTCAGTTTCCTGTGTTTCCTTACAGAGAGTTATGCAAACAAATGCATCAGTATTTTCATTTTCCCAAAGTTTCACACAGACGATATCATTGTATGAGCTATGACTGTGTGTTCTCCCCTTCTCCCCACCACCCCCAAAGCTTAGTGCCTTATAACCATAGTTGTTCATTTTTTCTCATGAGTTTATGGGCAAGCTGGGAGGCGATCAGTGGGTCTAGAATGGTCTCACAGAGACACAGAGGTGTTTGCCTATGTAATCACAATTTTATTAGCACACCCAAGAAACTTAACATCGATAAGATAGTTTTATTTAATTCATAGTCCATATTCACATTTCTCAAATTGCCCCAATAATCTCCTATAGAGCTTTTCTTTTCTTTTTTCTTTTTTTAGAATTTATTTATATATTTGAGAGAGACAGAGAGAGAGCACAAGCAGGGTGAGCTGCAGAGGGAGAGGGAGAAGCAGACACCCTTGCGGAGCAAAGAGCCTGATCCCGGGCTTGATCCCAGGACTCTGGGATCATGACCTGAGGCAAAGGCAGATGCCCAACCTATTGAGCCACCCAAGTGCTGCCGCAGAGCTTTTTTCTTTTTTGAATAGAGCATCCAAAATTCAGGATCAAAGGTCATGCAAATTTATCTACTTGTCCTATCTCTTTAGTTTTCTTTTTTGATTTTTAAAGATTTTGAATTTTTTTTTGAAGTAATCTCTATACCCAACGTAGGGCTCAAACTCACAGCCCCGAGATCAAGAGTCCACATGCTGTACTGCCTGAGCCAGCCAGACACCCCTTTAGTTTTCTTTTTTTACAGAACAGTCCCCTACTTTTTCCATCTTTCATGAAGTATTTATTTTGAAGAGCCTGGGCCCAATATTTTACATAATGTCTTGTAATTTGGATTTTTTAGATTGTTTCCTTTCCTTATGATTAGATTCAGTGAATCATTAAACATTTTTGGCAAGAATACCGTGTAGGTGATTCCCGTTGTATCATATCGGGAGGTAGGTGACATCAGTTGTCCCATTGGTGATGCCAAGTTTGATCACTTGGTGAAAGTAGTGTTCTCCAGATTCTTCCACTGGAAAGTTACTCTTTACCCTTTGTACTTAATGAATTGACAGTAAAAACTAGGTGTGACTCTGTATGTGTCCTATTCCCCAAATACTTTCACCGGATAGTTTTAGCACTCATTAGTGATGCTTATCTGAATCAGTTGTTTTTATTTTTTATTAATTTTTTAAAAAGATTTACTTATTTGGCAGATCACAAGTAGGCAGAGAGGCAGGCAGAGAGAGAGGAAGGGAAGCAGGCTCCCTGCTGAGAAGAGAGCCCGATGCGGGACTCGATCCCAGGACCCTGAGATCATGACCTGAGCCGAAGGCAGAGGCTTTAACCCACTGAGCCACCCAGGCGCCCTCCTGAATCAGTTTTTAATGGTGGCTGCAAAATGATGTTTTCCTAATTCTGTCATTTATTAGCTACCATTCTGTTAAAGAAAGCTGCCCCCTTTCTTTTTGCATATCACTTCAAATTGCTTTGTTAAATTATTATTCAGTGTGTTATAACTTGTTACCATTATTGTACTGGTGCATGAACAGACAGGTCAATGGAATAAAGCAGAAAGTCCAGAAGTAAACCCAGGTATAAATGAAAATTTAATATATAATAAATTTTAAATATTATATAATAATATATAATAAATATAAAATATTATATATTGTTATATTCTTATATATAAATAAATATATAATTATTTTAAATATACGATAATAAGCAAATCACTGGGGCAAAGATGGACATTTTAATAAATGTTATTGGGATAACTGGATAACCACAAAAATTAGATAATTTGGCTGCACACCTTATACTGTACACTGGAGTAAACTTCAAATGGATCTAAGTGTAAAAAATAAAGCCATGCAAGTGCTTGAAGAAAACCCGGGTATGGGGAAAGGCTTTCTGCATTTGACTCCAAATCCAGATGTAATAAAAAAAGATGGAAAATGACAACTGCATAAAAATGAAAGTAACTTTTGCACGGCAAGAAACATAAGCAAAGTCAAAAGCAAGATGACAAAGCTTGGAGAAAAATACTTCTACCATATCCTACATGAAAGGCTAATATCCCCAATACATAAAAAGCTCTTGAATTCCACAGGAGGGTCCAAGGCTGAAAATACCGAAAGGAAAATGTGTAGAAACATGAATTCACAAATCACAGAATAAACAAATGATCTTTAAACATGTGAAAAGATACTCCACTTCACACATATTAGGGAGAGATGCACATACGATTTTGAGAATATGCAGTCAACTTGACCGTGTGGCGCCTTTGGGGAGAGGGCTGAATAGTTGAATGAATGAACTGCTTGGGTCCTGCCACTTCATAGTTGAATGAATGACTGGGTGAGTCAAGTGGAGGCAACATCCACAGTTCCTTTAGTTCCCTCTCCCCAGTCTCTTTTTTGGGTGCCTATGTGAATTTTATTGCAAAATCTCTCTCCTAATTTTTCTCCCCGAGTTCCAACTCTCACCCATTTTTTACCTAAAGTAGAAGGTTAGGCAAGGCCCATCAGCATAAAATAAAAAATAAGTAGAAGTGCGAGTTTTAAAGGGGAATTAGGGACCAACAATGAAAAGTGCTGGAAAAAGTCCTGCTTGCTTATCTTTCTAGAATTATTTTCTCACGCATCCAAACAAGAAAACTGAGGACTAGTTTATTGCTAAGAAGATTTTTACATTTGTTTGATCTCATTGCTGAAATCGCCTCCTACGGTTTTGTTGTAAACCCACAGTATTTGAGCTTTCCTTTTGTGAGTTCACTTGGGAACTCTAACAACCATAGCTCCGGGTCTTCAAGCAAATGCATCCCAGGCACCCCAAAATAAATACATCAATAAACATTTGCTCTGTAGCACAACTGTAAGTATGTTTTTCTATTACACTTAATTTTTTAACGCATAGAATACGGCTTTCTTCAAATGTTGATTTTTACCTCAGACTTTGAATGAGTCACTTGATTTTTTTTCAAGCCCAGAAAAACAGGCTTTCCTCCAGACAGTTATTGTACAAGGAGCCTCTTGGTAGTTGATCCTGTTTTCCCTAATATTATAATTAGAGATTGATCCAATAAATGCGACTTGGACATTTTGCTCAGTTGAAAGGTCCTGTAGAAAAAAAAATCACTTGTATTAGAACAGAGCAGTTTGAGTGTGCTATAGATCTCTTTGTGTGTATTTAGGAATTTTGAGAGCCTTTATAAATAAGCACACTGCTTAGTAAAACAGCGCTCTGCGGGCTTGTTTTGTTTTAAGGCTTTGATGAATGTGAATACAGATTGGGACAAGGAAGCATTGGAGGTAAAAATTGGGGTAGTGATAACTTCCTATAAAAGTGCTATATGGTCGTTGGAGAATACATAAAAAGCACTGGAAAATAGAACATTCTAAAGTGAAAATAAAAAGTCACCCTAAATACACCAGGTAGACATAGCTCTGTGTTCGTGGGTTTTCTCTGCGTAATTGAGTTCAGGCTCTAGTTACAATACTTTAGTCTCTGAAAAGGCTTAAACTTTGTGAGTATTTTTTTAAAAGAAACAGTCTTCCAGGGTATTTAGGTTTTGTGGGTTTACACACTACTGCGATGAATGATTGAGAATCTTTGTCTAGAAATCAATTCACAGAAGTCCTGTGTCAGTTACCTGCAGATGTCAGTGTGGATCTGAGTGTGGTTCAACAGTTTGTTCCAGGATATGGTGGACAGTTGAAGTCCAGTTGTGAACCAATTGCTTATTACACAAGCACCAGTTTAGTTTGGATGAGAAAATGAGCTGCAAGCAAGGGCTTAAGTTGCTGAAATTTCTTTTTGCAAAATCTTCATAAGCATGGCTGCATTCTCTCACGGAAGATTATAGCCTCTTGTTC
This sequence comes from Mustela nigripes, assembly GCF_022355385.1. Classification (NCBI taxonomy): domain Eukaryota; kingdom Metazoa; phylum Chordata; class Mammalia; order Carnivora; family Mustelidae; genus Mustela; species Mustela nigripes. The sequence continues at coordinate 16,342,884 of NC_081575.1, forward strand.
TGCCCCTGATTGCCTGACCAGGCTTTCTTAAATTTGTTACAGTGCTAGAGGAGTTGAGGTAGTTGGGCGAATGAAATTTGACTTCAACTTGCACGGCAAGTCTGAGGGATATATTACGAGCTGTGTTGGTTATACTGCTGTTACTGTATATTTAAACACAAAGTTTAAAACCAGTAATTCCAACTCTCAGTATCATCTTTGCTATTCCTTCCTACTCCCTTCTTTTCTACATGATTCCACGCTCCTCCAGCTTCACAGCATAAAAAATCAGAGTGTTTATTAGTCAAGGAAATTGTCAGGGAGACTTGCAATGGCTCATCGTGGCAAAGCCCTGTTCTTTCTTGGGCCATGACACAAATCTACCATCTGTTTCATAAGCCAGCGAGCTTCCTCTCAGCTACAATTTGCTATACATATTGGTACATAAATTGTTGGTAGCTTATGTTTACCTAGCAACAGAATCTGTTTGGCAGAAGTCTGTGGGAAAGGAGGCTTTCCTTTTTCTTTCTTTCTTTCTTTCTTTTTTTTTTTAAAAAAGCAGTTTCTTCATCTATAAATTTTCTTCAAGTGCAAGAAAAGCAGATATACTGGCCCAAACAATCTGCCTTTTATATAATTTTAACCCAAATTGTCTAGTAAATGCTCACTTTAGAGATTACTTTTGCCACTTTGATTACCTTGTATATAACTGAATGCCCACTTTTAAATTTGTTTTTCTTTTATAAGCAAACTTCGTACACATCACTGTGAAAAACCGTCTTTGACCTTGTAGCTGTCAAAGATCACAGAGTTTTGGGACTATCCATATCCGTCTGGTGTAAATTTCTTTGGTTTCCGTGGGTCCTTAGCATCACTCGTGGATTTGGGGTGTTGAATTTACATTTCAGGAACACTGGTCAGGAGACAGGGCAAGGCGGATACTGTATGGCATCACTTATGTGTGGAATCTGAAAAAAAAAGTCAAACTCATAGAAACAGAGTAGAATGGCGGTTGCCAGGGGCTGGAGGGTGGGGGAAGTGGGAAGATGTTGGTCGAAGGGTACAAACTTCCAGTCATAAGATGAATAGATTCTGAGGATCTAATATACAGTATGGTGACTATAGTTAATAATACTGTGTTGGGTACTTGAAATTTGCGGAGAGAGTCGATCTTAAGCATTTTTACCAAAAAAAAAAAAAAAAGTAACCTGAAAAACAATCTGAGGGGTTTGAAGGGGCGGGAGGTGGGAGGTTGGGGTACCAGGTGGTGGGTATTAGAGAGGGCACAGATTGCATGAGCACTGGGTGTGGGAGGTTGGGGTACCAGGTGGTGGGTGTTAGAGAGGGCACAGATTGCATGAGCACTGGGTGTGGTGCAAAAACAATGAATACTGTTATGCTGAAAATCAATAAATTTAATTTTTTTAAAAAGTAACTAGGTAAGGTAATGGATACGCTTATTAACTTGATTTTATACACAGAGCAAATGTATATTTGTATATTTGTGTATTGTATACATATAGCAAATCGTCATGTTGTACACTTTAAATGCATTGCCATTTTATTTGTTAGCTATAGTTGGCCCTTGAACAACATGGGAGTTAGGAACACTGACCCCCTACTCCCGTGCAGTCAAAAATCCTTGTGTAACTTTTGACAGGGGCGCTTGGGTGGTTCAGTCAGTTGAGTGCCCGGCTCTTGGTTTCCGTTCAGGTCTTGATCTCAGGGTTGTGAGATCCAGCCCCGGCTTGGGCTCCACACTCAGTGGAGAGTCTCCTTCTCTCCTACTGCCTTCTGCCCCTCCCCCCACTTCATGCACATGCACTCTCTAAATAAATAAATAAATCTTTAAAAATATCCATGTATAACTTTTGATTCCCCAAAACTCAAAGACTAACAGCCTACTGTTAACCAGAAGCCTTACTGATAACATAAAGTCAATGAACACGTATTTTGTACACTGTGTGTCTTATATGCTGTATTCTTACAATGAAGTAAGCTAGTGAAAACAAAACGCTATTAAGAAAATCATAAGGAGGGACGCCTGGGTGGCTCAGTGTGTTAAAGCCTCTGCCTTTGGCTCAGGTCATGGTCCCAGGGTCCTGGGATCAAGCCCTGCATAGGGCTCTCTACTCGGCGGGGAGCCTGCTTTACCCCCCTTCTCTCTCTGCCTGCCTCCCTGCCTACTTGTGATCTCTGTCTGTCAAATAAATTTAAAAAAAAAAGGAAAATCATAAGAAAGGAGTGCTTGGGTGGCTCAATCGTTAAGTGTCTGTCTCCAGCTCAGGTCATGATCCCAAGGTCTGGGATCGAGCCCCTGCATCAGACTCCCAGCTCAGGAGGGAGCCTGCTTCTCTCTCTCCTCCCTCCCTGCTTGCATGCTCTCTCTCTGTCAAAATAAGTGAATAAAATATTTTTTAAAATAAAATGTATTTTTAAAAATCATAAGGAAGAGAAAATACATTTACAGTACTGTACGGTAAAAAAAAAATCCACATATAAGTAGAGGCACAGAGTTCAAATCCAGTGGTTCAAGGGTCAACTGTATATACCTCAATAAGGCTGAGTTGTGGGGGCTGGAGAGGAACATTGGTCAGGATGTAGTTGTCCCTAAGTGTGACCAACTCCAGCACCATGCCCTGTGTGGTCTATTATTTTAATCTTCCTTTAGCTGAATGAGCTGTAGATTTCTACCTGCTTGCTTTCTTAGCTTTCTGATCAACAGAGCAATGTGTCTGCTGGAAGAAGGAAAAAAAAAAAAAACAAAAGCCAAAGGGAGAAAACAAGTTCTGACATCCCTTCATGTTAATTATAGATATCATATGCTGTTAAAGGTTAGAGTGCACTTTATGCATTCCTTTCCAGAAGGGATGGAGGTGTTGTCCTGTCTGTTTCCTTGACTTCAGGCTTGCCGCATTGTGTTACCTTAGCACGAGTGCCTGCTTTTCCGTTTTGATCTACAACTATTGTGTAGTTCACTATGTAGTGGCAGTGTGGAGTGTACTAATAATGCGTCCCCGCCCTCCTAAAGGAGGGAGAAGAAATCCAAAAGAAAAAGAACTGTGCCTTCTTGAGACTTTGAAACTAGCCAGAAGAAAGACTACAGCAGGATTACTATATAGGCAAAATTCCTTTGGCCAGAGCCATCCCATGTCTTTGTTTCTGCCCCTTCAGTCCCTGACTCTTCATGCCAGGCATGTAGGTGAGAAATTAGCATCTTGAGCCATGAGATTGAATCCCGTTTTCATAGAGCAGCTAGTTAAAGGTGAGCAACGGGAGACGAGCTTGTTAGAGGAGGGCTGGCAGAAAGAATGGAGGACGGGGCTTTGGGGACAGGAGGGAGGCATAGCAAAGACCCTGGAGTGGATGATCAAGGAGGGAAGCTCATGGTTTCATCTGACCAGCACCTCAGCAGTGGTGCTGTGCCAGGGACCCGAGGTGGGAGGAACAGGTTAGAGAGAAGACATTTTAAGAGGGTGATGACTGACCAAAAAAATGGTGGAGACATTTAGAGTCTGCTAGCTACAAGGGTAGGATGGTCATTTGTAAGGTCGTTGTCACCATTGAGGCTAGGTAATGAACCGGAGGATCCTACTGATCATTGCTATCCCATAGAACTTTCTGCAGTGATGGAAATGTTCTGTATCTTTGCTGCCCCATACAGTGGCCACTAGCCACGAGTGGCTGCTGAGCACTTGAAATGTGGCTGAGGCAATAGTAAAGTTGACTTTTAAATTTTATTTAATTTTAATTCGTTTACATTCAAATAGCCACATGTTCTAGTACACATGTCCTAGCCTAGCCAGATAGGACAGTGCAAGTGTAGAGGGAGAGGAGAAATGTGGAAGGAGGAAGGTGGGAATGGATGAACTAACTCTAAAGCAGAGAGGGAGGGATAACTTCGAGAGTCTTGAGGAAAAAAGAGTCTTCATCTGAAGTGGGAGATCTCTCACACCTCCAGTCACTAAAAGAGTTCAGACCCTCAGCTTCAGGTTCATTCAGCAACCTTTGACAAGCTCATCTATTAAGAATGGGGAGTTGGGAGGTAGAGGCCTTGGGGGCCTGAGGAGAAAGACTGGAATGTTCATAGGGTAAGGTGTTGTAAGGACCAACGTGACCATGGTGGAGCCAGGCTGCTGTTGACAGCATGGATTTGTGCGGGGCCAAGTCTAAGGGGCTTGATAGGGGCCAAATTTGCACCAGGCTAAATGTGCGCAAGTCCATATAAGGTTTTTCTTGGACTAAGACGTCAACTAAAAGGATCTGGAAAAGATTATTATGCAGTTTAAGCTTAGAAAGTTATGTTTAAGTGTATCTTAGTAGTTCTATTACTCTACCTTAAAAGTTTCCTGGTAAATTTCAGTGTTGGTTTCTTTCTCCCCTGGTGAATTTGAGCCTGGACAGTATAAAATGTGTTTGAAAGAATCTCACCAGACAGGTTGGGCCCCTTCTGCCTAGGGGGTGTTTGATTAGGGTAAATCTGCCAGATTCTGTCCCTTGTTCTCCTCTTAAAAGACTTTTGGGGGTAGCTAACCCATCTCTGGTATAGGAGTGGTGGTGACAGGAGGCTCCACTATAGCTATAAAAATTACAGCACTGTAAAAACTCATAGCTACTTAACTAACACACTTTCCAGATTCCTTGGGTGGCAGTAGCGGGAGATGCTTATTGCAATATAGATTCTGTTTGTGGGAAAGGAGAATTAAAAGAATGAGCAGAGAAGAATGGAAACTGACCAGCTAGGGTTTTTCTGTATGTCAACAATATCAAAAGAATTACGAACTAAAGAGAGGGTTTTTTTTTTTTTTTCTTAAGTCTAGGTATAGACAGCAGTTTAAAATCTTGCTGTTTTTAAAGATTTATTTTATTTTATTTTTTTATTTTTTTTTATTTTTAAAGATTTTATTTATTTATTTGACAGACAGAGATCACAAGTAGGCAGAGAGGCAGGCAGAGAGAGGAAAGGAAGCAGGCTCCCTGCTGAAGGCAGAGGATTAACCCACTGAGCCACCCAGGTGGCCTTAAAGATTTAAAAAAAAAAAATTATGTAATCTCTACACCCAGTGTGGGGCTTGAATTTACAAGGCCAAGATCAAGAGTTGCATGCTCCACCAACTGAGCCAGCCAGGTGCCCCAAATCTTGTTGTTGTTGTTGTTGTTGTTTTTTAAATAGAAATATCTTACCAAGCCCCAAATTTTTTTTTTTTTTTTTTTTCGTTTTTTATTTTTATTTTTTTTATTTTTTTTTTTTAATTTTTTATTTTTTATAAACATATATTTTTATCCCCAGGGGTACAGGTCTGTGAATCACCAGGTTTACACACTTCACAGCACTCACCAAATCACATACCCTCCCCAATGTCCATAATCCCACCCCCTTCTCCCAAACCCCCTCCCCCCGGCAACCCTCAGTTTGTTGTGAGATTAAGAGTCACTTATGTTTTGTCTCCCTCCCAATCCCATCTTGTTTCATTTATTCTTCTACCCACTTAAGCCTCCATGTTAAAAAAGTGCATGTTTTGGCTAAGTAGTCAGTCCTATGGATATTTCTGTGTAATTGATTTTTGTCTTTGATTCTTATCTTTACTATGGTCTAACACTCTTGGAAGACACTAGTTTATGTCAAAAGCCCATGACAAATAACCCTGATTAGAACTCTTTCTCTCACATTAAGGTATAATATGAGCACAGCATGTCTTATTTAAAATGTTCCATTGGCCAGAAAAGGGCAATACAATTACTCTGTTCTTTAGAACAGAGTAAGCCAGGGCTTTTAAGGGAAATAAAGATTTTGGATCCTCAACTTGCCAATATCAGATCTAGGTAATTGTCAGTTATTTAATCCATTGAGAAAGGTGATCTGCCTTTCTCAAGACATTCCCCCTATGTAAGCCCTGATACCAGAGTATTTTAACCTGCCTAAGTAGCCTTAATCTCTATAACCAAGTAAAATTTCCAAAGATGAGGGAATAACTGTGGAAAATAGAATCTGACATACCTTTAAGATATAATAGGAGTAACTCAGAAATTGTCAAATGTTAATCCACTCATTTTAGGCATTTGTTAAATATCTTCCAGGGACTCCTAACATTAGTGGTGAGGTGGGGAGAGGATAGAGCTTTAAAGGCAGTAGGAGTTATGGTCTCATCTCCAGGGATCTTGTGCTCTAGTTGGGTTAACTGATCTGGAGCTTCTAAAGCAATGAGCGAACAATTCGGTACCAAGTTATATAGTAAGGACCAGAAGATTGACTAGAATCTATCCCCTTAAAGATAAAATATCTTTATATCTTATAAAGATATCTCTGTATAAAGATATATACATATATATATGTATATACATATACATATACATATATACATATATCTTTATACAGAGATATCTTTATAAGATATAAAGATAAAAGATAAAGATAAACGTGATAGCTTGGAAAGAACTGGGACTCCCCTGTCAAAGGCCAGTTTTGTCATGAATTGACTGTATCATCTTGTTCTGGAACTCTCTAGGCCCTCAGCTGGTTTTTCTCCAAGATAGAGCTGCTGCAAGGTGCTAAGCTGGCTTCCGTGGAGTGCTTCTTACGAGAAGGATTTTGTAGGTGACAACTTGCCTGGGGCTGGAGGCCATACTGGGTAATTCCATAAAGTCATGGATAAGTCCTAAAGTCCCACTCTGAGGTGGGGCAAATTCTATGCTTTTGTGGTAGTACACGGGAAAGTGCTTGGAAAAGTGTAAAGAGGTAGAAAATGGGACGCTTGTGTCTTCATCCTTGTGAATGCTCCTGGTGGGTTCCCAGGGGCTGATGGTCTTCCCTTCTCTGCTAAATAGCTTCTTCCCCCCTGCAGCACATTTCCTGACTGCAGACTCTCAGAATGTCTCTTAAAAATTAATAAGCTAAGTGATCAGCAGAGAATTTCCTAAGGAGGTCCCTACTATTTCCCCACTCCCACAGACATTTATTTTTTCTTCCCTGGCAGAGTGCAACCTTCACTACAGGCCACTGAACAACATAATGTCTTCTTTTAAAATCATTAAGCTGAGTAACCAGGCGGCTCGAAATATAGCGGGGTATTTCCCAGGGAGGTCAGGTCACCGGTCTTCCCAGCTTCTTCCACGTTTCTTTATCTTCCCTTCCCCAGTAGAATGCAAGGTGAGGTGCCCGCCACCTGGCAGACACTTTTTTGGCCTCCTGGAGAGACCAATGTTAGCCACAGGAAGCCAGCAACTGCACAGGACCCTCTGGGTGCAGGCTGGCAATGGGTTAATGAGGTTTCATTTAACTCTAGGTGGTCAGCGGTGTTCCACCCCACCTCTCCCAGAGTATGTCATTGTCCCGATTGAAAAGGCCTAAGGGCAGTGCTTAGAAATGAGTTTAAGTGGTTATACATCAACTAAGGATAAAGTCCTCCGTGTGCGTCTGTGGTCTGCTCTATACCATTCCTTTTGACTCAGCCTGTACTACATTGGATTATTTATCATTTTTCCACAGCACATGCCGTGTATCCCTTCCTAAAACCTGGGTAGTAGCCCCTTGAACGTTGAGCACAGTGTTCTGTATACAATATTCACTTGAGGTGAAAACAGATTCCAAGTAACGTAGAAAATATGATCTTTTGAGGTATTTAGAGTCCAAAAGAAATTCTACTGATACTAATCCAAGAAACTTGGAAGTCTACACTTTCACCTCAAATCACGCAGATGGGTTTAACAGCCCACCACGTCTCTCTAATGTTACTGTATGGTTACCTCTGGCAGTCGGTGCTGGGATCTAGGAGTGGAGTTTGGGCATTGCTTAGCTTTGCCAATGACTCTGATAGATCATCTATAATATATGATACGTGACATAGCCAGCAGAGCCAAACAAGTCACTCCAAGAGTGAGTTATTGACTTTCTGGACAGAAAAGGTGTTGGGTCAAGTCCAAAAACAGCACTGAATTTTCCTACTCTGCAAGCAGCGAGGAAAATGAAGGCCAAGGTGACCACAATCCTATCTAGCCTCTACATCTGCATTTACCAAGATGTTTTTAAAGTCCTTGATGGTAACTCCAGAGAGGCAGTAAAAATGGCCCCAAACCAGAGAGAGGTAAAGGGTGCCTTTCCATCTCTTGGGACCATTAGGCAGCCAGCCAGCTTGGCCAGCTGAGGGAGAACAAAGCAACCTGCCCTGGGGAGACCAGGCAGAGGTCAGGCAAGCAAACGAAACCGTTCTGCAAGAGGGGTGGGAGTTCTGACAAATTCAAACCGGGTCAAGGAGGAGGCCGATGATGGGATGGGAGTTTGTGGCCCAGGCCTGCGGCTGTATACCTTCCAGGACAGGGGCTCATGCCGAGCTCTGCAAGTAGTCTGGCCTCGTCCGTGTCAGCGTAGGGAGTCTTTGGCCTTGGCTTGGACGGATGGTAGTTTCACAGGCTGATTCATTTTATTTTTAAATTTTTAAAAAAGATTTTATTTATTTACTTGGCGAGAGAGCACAAGCAGGGGGAGCAGCTGGCTGAGGGAGAAGTAGGGAGCCTGATGCGGGACTCGGTCCCAAGGCCCCAGGACCATGACCGGAGCTGAAGGCAGATGCTTAACCAACTAAGCCACCCAGGCGTCCCTGGGCTGATTCATTTTAAATTAAACATATACAGTAGAGAGGTGAGGAGGGAAACTGATTTTAGGGCCTCCTACCTCCCTCTGGTGTTTTTTAACCCAGCACCTTCAAACAAAGGGAAAGCCATGTTAGCTTCCTTCTGGGAAAGGAAGGAACCAGGCTCACTGTGGCTTGGGTCGTGCTTGCTACTGAGGCATTAATCAGGGCCCTGACAAACCTGGAAAGGGCTGGTTTCCTCTTCATGTATAGAATCATAAAGGGGACACAACATTCAAACAAAAGGCCAAGGAAACCTCTCCCAGAGATCCTATCAACTGTCATTATGGACCAAGCAGTCTGGCCAGAAGGGAAAGCCCATTTTAGAAAAGGACCCTGTTTTTCCAGGCAGTGACATTCCTGTTACTCCGGATATGACTATAGTTCCAAAGAGGTCACTGCGGTAGACCTTAACTTCGGCTAGCTTTCAGGGAGTGGCCAGTTACTGGTGGTAGGGTTATTTTTCATTATCTCTAGCATTAGGGAGCACGGATATCCTATGCTTAAGATGGTGGCCATTGCGGGTCGATATCCTATTATCAATTTTTAACATCATTGTTTAACACAAGTGGAGTTTGGGGGATTGCTTCCAGCTTCACTGGGCAGAGCCTCATTAGTCTAAGCCAGTCTCGCTAAGTCCGTGCCCCGGATGTCTCAGGTCTACCTGGCTACGAGGATTTCTGTGGGAATGGGCACGTGACCCAGTTCGTATCAACGAGAGAGGAAGGAACATTTGCCGTGGGCTTCTGAGGAGAGTTTCCTTGGTGCTAAGAGGTCACTCTCCCTCTAAGCTGCTGTCATGGGTGGGTGTGAGGTCTGAAAGTGCTGTGGGGTCTCACTTGAGCTGGAGGACAGAGGCAACTCAGGGAGGAGAGTGGCCGGGGCCAGGGGGTCGGGGGAGGAGCTGCGGCCACAGCAGTCACACTTCGCTCTGGACTTCCAGCCCTGGGAGCCAAAACCTTTCTCATTCTGGGGCGCAGATGTGACAAGAGAGGCTGGCTGGTCGCTGAGACAGGAACTCCCAGATCATCCATGGAGATGCTGGGGGACTGATACACACCAGCTAGACTCAGAGGAGACTAACTCAGAAGACCCATTTGTTCATTGACAATGGAAGGTTGGCTTTTCTGTTGCCTGGAGTACTTGTGTCCCCTAACTTCCTTGTCCAGTATTAAGGTACCCGGGAAACCAAGTTAGTAGTAACTATAGGCACAATGGCTAACAACAACAACAATAAACAGTCTGATTTGCCTAAAGTGATGTAGTAAATGGCAGAGCACAGGATTTAGATTCTAATCTAAGTCCAAAACCCAAACTCTCTCTCTCTCTCTTTTTTTTAAAGATTTTATTTGTTTGACAGAGAGAGTACAAGTAGGGGGAGAAGCAGGCTCCTCGCTGAGTGGAGAGCCCGATGCAGGTCTCGATCCCAGGACCCTGAGATCATGACCTGAGCCAAAGGCAGAGGCTTAACTGATTGAGCCACCCAGGCATCCCAATAGCAAACTTCTACTGAGCTTGTGCTGTGTGGCAGATTCTGTGCTAAGCACTCCACACGTATCACCCAATTGATTACTCATCAGAATTCAGTGTGGGGAGATATTATTATGATTATTCCTATTTGAGGAAACTGAGGCTCGGAGAAGTGAGGTAAGTCCCCAAGGCCACATGGACCACAGGGTCCCCTGGGCAGACTCTGAAGGAACCACTGCTTTTTAAGGACTCATAACCAAGGGAGGAGGGAAGAGTAGCACTTAGGTGGTCTCCTCTATTTTGATCCAAAATCCACCTTTGTGATGGTCCAAAGAACTTAGGTCTGCTTCTGTAAATAGTGCCACACGCGTACCAACAACTTCTTCCCATCTAGGTCTTCTTATGCAGTATTCACATTCAGTTACCAAAGACTTTTCTCACTACCACATCAAGATGACCGATTTCACATCAGTTAGCCTTTCAAATTGATGCCTTGTGGTTGAGAGTTTAGAAGCCATTCCCAGCCCCTTGTTGATTTGGAACCAGTTGTCTTCATAGCACCAACTCTGGACACTTTTTGCACTCATGTCAGTTTCAGTGTGTGCCATTGGCTGGCCCTGAACCCCTGCAGCCCAGGTGTCTACCTTATTTGTATCCTGTGGACCTCTCCTTACTATCTGTGGCATTCTTGTGGTGTTAAATTGCCCGTTCTCACCTGGACCCTACCTCTTTGCACTGAAGTATGCTTCTTTTGGTTCTCTGTGCCTCTACTTTCCCACTTAATCATTTGGATTTTTCCATGTTTGGAAGTTCTCTCTCCCAACAAAATGGCAAACAAACTTCTTGCAGGCATCGCCCGTGTTGTCTGCTTTCTACATGTTCCCCACAGCACCAAGCAGAATGTTGAGCATGTAGTAAGCATTCAGTAAATGCTGATGGAATTGAATTATGAACTATTGTCTCATGTTCAGCCTTCCCTCAGGGGCTTTTGGTTAGAACATTTGGCTGGAATGCCATACAGACAAAACTGAATTAGGAAAAAATCACGGGATATAGGTTACAGTCAAGGCTCAGAATTTCACATTACCTAATTTTTTTTATTAAAAATATTTTGGAGCCCAGTGTGGGGCTTGAACTCATGACTGTGAGATCAAGACCTGAACTGAGATCAAGGGTTGGCTGCTTAACTGACTGAGCCACCTGAGTGCCCCTAGAATCTTTTTTTTAATCCCTGTATAGTTAACCTACAGTGTTAGATTTTGGTTTTGACTTCTTTTCAAATCAGTTACTTATTATTTGGTCTCATAAGCATTGCCTTTTGTTTCATGTCTTCTGGGTGGGCGTTTTCTTCTTTTAGCTCCCTAAGATCTCATTTTCTCCTCTCACATACTGGAGTGAAGTTTTTCTTCTTGCTGAAGAGGTCACTGTTGTGGCCATCCCATAGTGTCCTAGTATGGAACATGTGGCATTCACTTCTGTCTTCACTTTTCTTTGTTCTCTCTTTCTCTTGTTTTCTTTGCATTAACAGCTGCATGGAAATGGCAGCAGCTCGAAGGTGACAACAGAAACAGAGGGCCTGGCGCTAGCCATCCTTGGAGCTCACACTTGAAAAGGCGAGACACAAAGCTTCCACACGGAACAAACCACACACATTTGAGGATTCCAGTGCAGGAGGGAACTTAGGTCATCCATTTAAAAAAAAAAAAAAAGATTTATTTATTTTGAGAGAGAGAGAGAGAGAAAGCAGGGGGAGGGACAGAGGGAGAGGGAGAATCTTTTTATTTTATAAAGATTTTATTTATTTGACAGACAGAGATCACAAGTAGGCAGAGAGGCAGGCAGAGAGAGAGGGGGAAGGAGGCTCCCCGCTGAGCAGAGAGCCTGATGTGGGGCTCGATCCCAGGACCCTGGGATCATGACCTGAGCCAAAGGAAGAGGCTTAACCCACTGAGCCACCCAGGTGCCCTGGGAGAGGGAGAATCTTAAGCAGATTCCCTGCTGAGTGTGGATCCCAATGAAGGGCTTGATCTCACGACCCTGAGACCATGACCTGAGCTGAAATCAAGACTGAGCTGCCCAGGCTCCCTGAGAAGTCATCAGTTAAGCCTGATTTGGCACTTTAAAGAAGTTAGCACCAAAACCACTGCCAAAACTTTGCTTATCCCTACTACCATGGACTCCAAAACCCCTCTCGGAATTGGAGGAAGACGACTGTTGTCTTTACTTCATTCCGCATGCCCCAGACCATGGGGCCACAGTCTTGGGTTCTCGGTGCTTGGGCAGGGCTCATGGGGCAGAGGCTGCTCCATCATGGAGGAAACAGGAGGCCTGTCTGCCACCTTCAGTCACAAGGTCTCCTTGAACTGGAGTTTGATAGCTGGATTTAGGCAGCAGTGGCCCCCTTTAAGCAGACATGCCTGAGAGCTGACTTCCAAGAGGATGGAAAAAGGCCCTTCCCCAGTGCCCCATCCCCTGCCCCATGCCTCTCTGCACCTGGGACTGTTTGAAATCCCCACCCTGCCAGCTTTGTTCCTCACTAATCCCTGCTGAGGGGATTTGGGCCCACTCTCCACAGTCCCTTCCATCTGCACTTGGCTTTTGTCTTGAGTCCATAGTCCTGGCAAGGACTGACTTCTTCAAAGCCAGTGCGAGGGGAGTGCACGTTCAGAATCCTCTGCCTGGGGTTGGAGAGAGTGGAAAATGGAAAACATGCTCATTTTAGAGACATCTTATTCTTTTGGAAAAAAATCTGCAACCTCTGGCTGGTTTATCAAGGGTACACTGCCAAGCGTGTTTTCTGTTTGTTTTTCGAGACAGAGGAAACCATCTTTAAATGTCGCTGGTAAAAATGCAGGAACCCTCTGCCATGCTCCTCCCACACACTGCAAAATTATCTCGTGAGGTGGAGTGATGGTTTGCCTGCTGCTTCTTGTTGATCACAAAAGGTTTACAGCTGATCCACTCTGAGCAACAGTAAGGTCTTGGTCACTATATCATTACCCAGAACCTCTAGACAGTTGCTTTCCTGGAGATCTGTTATCGCTTAACTCTCATGCTGCCAACTTCAAAGAGGGAAATATGAAAATGGACGTTTTGCTGCTTGCTTCTGACCTCCTGTCTTCCAAAGTTCCCTTCACCATGCTGCAGTGGAAGGAAAGACGAGGGGTGTACATTCATTTGGGGCATACTTTTTGATTTGGTGGAACCTCAGGAAGCCAGCCTGTCTTTACTCAAAATGGTGGGCAGCTGGAAACTGGGTTATCAAATCATGGATTGTTTTAAACAAATGTTTTATTGAAGTATACTATACACGTAAGAAAGTACACAGATGGTTAGTGTAAGACTTGATGAATTTTTACAAAATGAACTTATCCACATAATCAGTACCCAATTCAAGAAAGAGAGCGCCTATCTTGTATGAGTTTCCTAGGGCTGCGGTAACAAATCACCCCAAATGCAATGGCTTACAACAACAGAAATGTTTCTCTCCCAGCTCTAGAAGCCAGGGGTCTGAAATCAAGATGGCAGCAGGGCCCTGCTCCTTCTGGGGGCTCTAGGGAAGTGTTCTTCTTCACCTCCTCCACCTCTGGCAATTCCAGACCTTCCCTGGTTCAAGGCCATGTCACTATGAATCTCTGCCTCTGTCTTCACAGGACCTTCTTCTTATCCCTCTGTGTGTCTCCTCTTCCATCTCTCACAAGGATACTGGTCCCTGAGGGCTCACCCAGATAATCTGGGATGATCTCATCTCAAGATCCTTCATTTGATTACATCTGCAAAGACCCCTCTTCTTCCCCCAAAGAATTTCACATTCACAAGTTCTGGAATGTGGATATGTCTTTTGGGGGCCACGGTACAACTTGCCACACCTCTCATCTCTCCCAACCACTGCCTGTCAAGGCTAACCACAGTCCTGACCTCTCCCAGCATTGACTAGCTTGGCCTGCATTTGAACTTCACATAAATGAAATCATACAAGTGCGCTCTTTTGTATCTGGCTTCTCTTGCTCAATGTCACCCATGTGAGATTTATATACATGTGTGCTTATAGCTGTAGACCATTCATTCTCATTGCCAGATGGCATTCCATCTGATGACTTCGTCACAGTCTAGACATTCTACGTTTGATGGAACTTTGAGTTACTATCAGTGTGGGCTATTAGGAATATTTCTGTACCTGTGTCTTGGAGTATGTAGGCATGCATTTCTGTTGAGTATACCAGGAGCAGAATTAGTCCTAGGTTGTATGCTTATGTTCAGCTGTGGTGGATGGTGTCAAGGAGTTACAACATTTTTAAAGCTGGGTCGAGTTTTTGAGATCAAGACCAGATACCTTACTTAAATAAAACCCAAATAATCCCAAATCCACCCAAGTCCAAGTTCACTCTTTCCCACAGATCCAGACCTTCTGAATTGGGCAGATAGTAATTTTCCAGCTTGTCATTCTGGCTTAGTCCCCCATCCAGGTGCTGGGCCGGAGTCACACCACACTGCCTTTGTCAGATCACACAAATGAAAGAGAGCTCAGTGGCCCCAGTCATGGGGGAGGCAAGAAGCAAACCACTTGTGTGGGCAGAGGACTGATGTGTGCCTAGTAAATAATCTTACATGTGCAACTTTCCTTCCAAGAAGTGTACATCGCAGCAGAGTCCCATCTTTTGGACTCTGAGCGATGGGGAAAGCTGAAGGCAGCTCAAAGTTCAAAAAAGCAATTTAACAAGGTGGCTCCCACCACCCCCCACTCCCACCCCACTGTGTTATTTTTTAAAAGGCATTTAGTGTAATGAAGCCATTGCCTCATAAAGTCGTTTCACCAGGAACTTCAGTTTCCCCAGGAAGAGATGAAAATAAACTGAATGTTTCATGTCACTGTTCCCACGATTCTTAAAAAATCGTGTTTGTCTTTAACAGCTTGATACGAAACATCTCTCATCGATAAAGTATTGTTTTACTTCAGGATAACAAGGCAACAGAATCTAGAATGACAGTTTTATGCACATTTTAGACACGAATCCTCCGTATAGATAGATTACAGGCATGTTTGACTCCAACCGTATTTTCCCACATAATTATTTCGTTTGAATCTCCTAATTATTCCATTCTGCTGAATACCAGCTGTCCGGTGAAGGGACAATTGTGTCTAAACAAATCAACAGGTTTTGCATCATTGTCTAAATATGAGGGAGAAACAGCCCCCAAACTATACTCTGGCAGTTGGGTGGAAATTAACAGAGATCTAAATCCCACGTTGGGAATGCCTCATCTCTAGCTCCCCTGGAAGCTAACTTTCATAACTTGTGGAGCCCAAAGCAAAGCCAAATGAATTTTGGAAAGGTCAGTGGGAAAGGGATTAGGGTGGGACTTTCCCAGAGAACGTTTGAGCCTTTGCTCCATGAGCTATCTGGTCACCCCGGGTGGTTTGTACTTCTCAGGGATAGTGGAGGAGAAGACAAAAGCCATTCTCTCTTGGTACCTAGGTTCTGGGAGCAGGGGCAGGGGTGGGTGAACACCTGGCATTTGCCTGGTTGGCTTGGAAACAGCCATTTTTTCCTGGGAATCCCCACGAACAGTGTGGTTATGTCAGGAATCGTGGATGGGTGCATTTGTGGGAAGAAAATTGCTGAGAATTGCCTGCCTTGTGTCTTGTCATCAGGAGAACCGCTGATGGCTTCCAAATAGTCACATACCATGTGCTGGGAAAGCACTTCTCTCTGAAGCCAGCTTCAGGCACCCCAGAGCTCCAGTGCTTCTAGAAGCTAAGGGCCTGCAGATGTTGCCGTTAGCACTCTACCTTCCAACAATAATTGACCTTTCCCTTTTCTTATTTTCTTTTTTCTCACCCCTCTCTGTCTTGCTGTCACTACTTGCACCCCCCTCAGCTTAAATTTTCCCTTCATATTTTTTATATGTTTATTTCTTCCCGCAAAGATGTGGCCAAGAAGCCCCGATGGCTCTCAGGGTTAGAAAGGAAGTCCAGTCCACTGGTCTGAGGCTAGCCAGCAGTTCTGAGAAGTCAGTAAGTCCCCAGAGATTCTTTTCCTCCTTCTATGATTGTATCAGCCTCCCTCTCCTTTCCTTGTTTATGTTATTGAGTTGTCTCTTTATACATGCTCACTCCCAAATCAGTTCATTCAAAGACTGTAAGCGTCTGCCTTCAGCTAATGAACTAATTTGATTTGAAGCCCAATCAAAGGGGACCAGATGAAGGAGTAGGGTAGACTGTCCCCCCTCCTCCCCACCCTGCCTTGTTTCCCAGAGACCCAACTGGCTTCTTCGGGGGCCTAGGTATGATTAGAGATGCCCTATCCTCTCCCTACGCCAGTCCCAGTCAGGGAGAAGGGTAGAGGAGCTCACCGTTATACTGTTGGGAATTGGCGGTGCTCCCAGTCAGGTCGCAGGGCCCATTAGTGCGCACACACTTCCCGGACTCTCCCCTGGCCCCCACCCAGAAGCCCAGCAAGCTAATCACAAGGAAAGTGTGTGTGTGTGTGTGTGTGTGTGTGTGTGTGTGTGTG
>NC_081575.1:16359574-16411094 GCF_022355385.1 Mustela nigripes
ATGTGTGTGTGTGTGTGTGTGTGTGTGTGTGTGTGTGTGTGTGTGTGACTGTCAGGAGTGAACAGGCGGGTGGCTTGCTTCAGAGTTAGCCTGCAGCATCTCTTTCTCTAGCTGCCATCCTGTATTGGACACAGCAGCCACCCAGTTAACATCCCAGCTCGGCCTGGGCTTATGAATGGAGGGACGGGAGATCCCCAAGCAAGTAAGCAGCTGTCCCTTTGGTTAATTATTGGGATCCACAAGCCCATCCCCATTGCCAGGGCTCCAGTGTCGAGATGATGAAATAGGTGATTAAGGGACTTGGAGGCCAGTCCACACTGCAGCTTTGTCTAGTGTTCCAACGACAAGTGTTATTAGTCCACTAATCATAACATTGCCTGCAGTGGAATTTCCTTGGGAAGGAATGGGGCAGAGCCTCCATGCCAGAGGGCCGCACTGCATGAAAATACTAACACATCACAATTGGCTGTTCTGTGGGAAGGCGATTCCAACATCCGATTCAGGAAATAGGTCACCAGGCTTCTAGATGCGCTGTTATTTTGATTTACTTCCTTAGAGTCTCACAGTTTTTCTGCACTTCTCTCTGGGTAGGAATCAAACTCCTCTGAGTTGCTGGCTTCTGGGCTGCCATGCGGGGCAGGATATAAGCAGGTTCTGGAAACAGGGCCATGGGTTTCCAGTGGCCAGGTCTGCAGGGCCACCTGCTTCCAGGGATCTGATGGGATGCCCCTCGGGTTGCTCACCCTCACCTTGACCCCTTTCCGTGGGATCTCCTGGAGGTCTGAGACCATGGCTTGTAGGAGCCTGCAGCTGTGCCTGCCAGGCAACACATGTTCAGGGAGAGGGTAAAGAGGTACAAATGAGCTGGAGGGCGCCAGAGCCTTCTCGGTAATGAGCGTAGCAAAGCTTCCATTTCCGAGGATCTTGGGAGGATGAGATGTACTCATTTGGAGTGTCGCTCTGCCAGGGCTGTTCGTACCAGCTGTCGGTTTCTGGGACCACCCTGCTGGCGGGGTTAGGGGCCGAGCCGACTCTTTTATTCTGTACCTCTGGTCATTTGGGCCTTAAGAAGCAGGAGTCACAGGGGCTCTGGGGCTCTGTCACCAAGCAGCTGCCTCCTCTTTCCTGGATCAGTCTCGAGTTCCCCTGGTTTGTCCTAACCCCAAGCAGTTGTCTGCTGTCTTGGAGTGTCAGCAAAGGGTATTTGCGGGGCCTCTGGTATTTGCAGATTTCACATCAGGCGGAAGCTTATATTTCTTTTTCTTTCTCTCTTTTTTCTTTTTTTTTAAGGTAGACAGATGGTCTGGCACTGAGGGCTCTGAATTTGCCCCGTGCTCCCTTTTTGTCTTTAACCATTCAACTGCTGGGTCTTTCTGGATTTGCAACCTCTTCCTTGGTACCCAGAGATGTACCGTATTTGATTGGGGCATCCATTCTGGGCTCCCGCTCCCCTTGCGCAGAGAGATGCCATCCCAGCACAGTCTTTGAGGAGGTGAAGGATTGAGCCAATGGTGCTTTGGGGCATTGCAATACCAGGGGAGGGTTGGAAGAATTCTCTTGGAGAGTACCAGGGGCTTGCTCCAGTTGGGGGGAGGGGGGATTCCTCCTTCCCCTCCCTCCCCCCAACTCCCTCTGACTTTCCCCCCTCTATTAGTCATGATCTATCTAGACAAACAGTAAAAGGGAATCTTTGTGATCAACTCCCCTAGTATTCTATTTCTTTGGGGGGCCCTGGACTGGGGAAGAGTTTTCCTGCCTTTTAAAATTATCAGTAGCCCATTAAACACGCCCTCCACTCTTTGGTTTTATTTGCTTGCTTGTTCTAGAAATCTTCAGAGCAGGGCTTGCCACTCTGAAGGAACTGGGGTTGAATTTACTGTCACCCCAGAACCGAGCACGTGGTTACTGCATGCAACGCAGAGACAAGGAAACGACAGGCCTCACGAATCGTGAGAACCGGCGTGCCGCGGGGACACACAGTGGAGAGGAGAGCCCAGTGCTTGTGAAGGCGCTGATGTCAGCCACCGCCGGCTTTAATTCCCAGCTGGGCTGCCTCCTCGACGTGGGGCCAGGCAAGCTCCTGAGCCCCTGCTTCCGATACTCCAGACGAAATCAAGCGTTCTTAGTGCAAAAGGGTTGGGAAGGATAAATGAAAAAACCTAGGTGACATGCTTTGTTAGGTCAGTGCTGAAAATTCGCGAAGTGGCCGCTCAGTGTTGACTTTTGTCATTGTGAAAATCACCTCCCTGGCTCTGTGGTCCCATTTCCTGTTGAAGAGCAACTGAAGGAGCCACAGGAGCCACCCCCCCCCCCCCCCCCCCCCCCCAAGGCCTGGCTATTTTCGAGGCTCGCTCTGGAATGGGCCGGCCCCAGCAGTGCAGGGGGAGGGAGGCAGGCATTATGCTCTGGGTTGCAGCTGTGGAAGCCAGTACAGTATCCCCCACATCCCACATGCCAGATGAATCAAGCTGAGGGCCAGATCTGGGCTGTGGGCCAGAGGCTCCCCACCCTGATTTATAGTGTGGACAGAGATGTGGGTGTTTTGTGAATATATTTTGATGATGATAAAAAAGAAAGCAAGAGAGAGAGAGAGAGAGAGAGAGAGAGAGAGAGAGGAAGAAAAAAAAACACCCTTCCTGAAAAATGTGCTGAGGGAGGGAGGTTCGGGCCTATCTGCAAGATTAGAGCAGGAGTCACTCGTAGGAAGGAGGCCCCGTGGAAGAGTGGCCTGTGGTAGGCAGTGCCCCTTGAAACACACTGAATTGTGAATGAGGCCCCTGTGTGCCAGGCATTGGGGGTTAGACCAGGCCTGCTGGCCCTGCGCAGGTGTGGAGTGGGGGACTAAGCCTGCATTTTAACTCAAGCCAGGACAGAGAGCACTGGACTTGCTGGGCTCTGGGGAGAACCCCTGGCTCCCATACTGCTCCAGAAACTGGTGGGGCTTTGCTTTCGGGGTCCAGCCTACGTCATTGCCAACAAGCTGGGGACAACGGGCGAAGTGTGAGAGGGCTGCCCTGGATGGAGTTTGGAAAAAATAAAAAACCCCAAACCAAAACAACAAACACCCACATCCAGGATTTATTTGCAACCTTCAACCCAACACATTCAAGAGGGCTCCCAGCTCTGGGGCCGGGAGAGCAGAGTGGAAGCAGGGAGGCTGAGTAGCCGCCTTCTGGACTGTTTCCCCTCCCAGACAAGGCAGAGCCAGGCGCAGCCCTCCACGCTCCACTCAGAAAATGTCAGGCACAGCTGTCCTGGCTTGCTATGTTTCATCTGAGAAAGAACCCCAACCAGGTGCCCTGGGACCCCTCCAGACCTTTGAAGACAAGCGGCATCTTCCCCAGAGGTGAGGCGGCGAAGCAGGCATCATGCCGGAGGGCACGGCACGTTAGCCTCACACAGGTCTGCAAACATTTTTTCCTGAGGGAAGGGCAGGGAAGGCTCTGATGCCAATAACCTGTAGTATCTGACAAGTACAATCTGTTGGTTTTTTTTTTTTTTTTTCACTTCTTCACCTCTCAGTGCTCCTAGCCTGGGGCCTTCCATTCAATCTAGGCCTTGTCTGGATCCCTAGCACCCATGCCACCCCGCCATGCTCATTTGTGCCTTTACGCTTTCACTCTTCTAGAATCTTCTCTTCCTTTGGTAAGCTGCAGCGTCCTTATTGAGCTTTCTGAGGAAATAGTCCCCAGGTATCCCCAGCCCCACCACCATCTCTGCCGGGGCCCAGTTCCTTAGGGGCATGTACTACCTGCATATACGTCTTCACGAGCTCCAAATTCACCCATCAGTACAGAGGACAAAGGAGGAGGAAGGTGAGCCTCTCTCTTGGGCTGCCTCTTCAGACCCAGCTCCAGTGGGTTTGGGGGAGATTTTCCTGGTTTTTGTTTTGTTTTGTTTTGTTTTGCCCACACTCCCCTCTTTTATGTGTTCACTCCACCAAAACACAAACCCACCACACCCGCTTCCATCAGATGAAGCTTCTCCAGCCCTGAGCCCGGCCACGTCCTCTGTTTTGTCTCAGGCTCTGGGAGAGGGGCTCCGGTCTATATCACTTGGTGCTGGCTCCTTTGCAGGATTGAGATTTGTGAGAAGCCCCCAAAAATGAAATAAAATGACTTCTCGGGCTCTTCTTTTAAATTCCCCACTCCCTGCCTCAACGCTCAACAAAGGACTTGTGTGTGAAACATGTGTGTGAGTGTGTGTTGGCCCACGATGGGAGAAGGCACCCAGGATCCTTGTCATACATTCCCTTTCCTTAGGAGGAAACTGAAGTGGGTGTCTTAGCACCTTGCTTGGGATATCTTCCCTAATAGTTTCATTTGACATAGCCAGAAAGTTGCCATCTCTGGCTTCTGACTATGTCCTGCTCCTGATTTGATGCCTGTGAGAAAAGTGAGTCCTGTTCACGTTTGGGTGACCGTATATTTCCAGCAGATAAAGGAGCGGGAGGCCACTTGCCATCTGAGAGTGCTGTGTTTCCTTGTAATGAAGGTCAAGGTTTCGTCTCCCCCGAGGTACTACTTTGTGATGGTTTGGCTACAGCCAACTTCAGTCCCTGCTTTGGATGGCCCTGTCTCAGCATTTGGGAGCATCTGCCAGGGGCTGGGCTTCATAAAGATGGAGTTTTCTTTGAGATTCTATTAAAAATGGAAGAAGCATTGTGGGTACATGCTCATTGCAACCCTGGGAAAAAACCATTGGCTAGGGGTATAGTGGGGCTCACTTACAGACCAAATGTGCTAATTATAAATGGTTCTTATCTTGTCATTAAACAGATCTGGCAGGCCTGGGACTTGGCAGCTCTTGGTTAGCTATTAGGCCCATGTGCTACTGTATTGGCTGGGCAGTCCTAAAACTGTGTCTTTTTGAAAACTGGTCCATAATATAGACCAGCCTCCTCCACACCCATTGGCCCAAATGGCTATGACTTGATGGTCCAATCTGGATTGCGTTTCTGCCTGGAGCTTCAGCCAGACTGGGGGGAGGGTCACCAGAGTTGGGGCAGAGGGTCCCCCAGCACCCCCTTCCCTGAACACTGCTTGCCTTCCTGCTGTGCGACAGCCTCCTGACTCCACATACTCATTCTGTGTCCCAAGATGTCGAGTCCTGCAAAGGATTGAACAGCGAGTTGGGGCTTAGTTGGCAAAAGCCCAGGCCATAGCAGGTATGCGTGCCCATGAACAAGACTCTAGGAGGCAAAGAGCCTCTGTGGGTGGAGGCCAGGGATCTAGGATGAGAGCCAATAGGGTAGATATTTTGGGATTAAGTTTCCTCAGAAGATCATGCGGACGTTTCGGGCAGGAGGAGGGAGTGATTGGGAGAATGGGGCGTGGAGGTGGAGGGGAAGTCTTAGTACCGCAGAAATCCCAGCAAATAGACCACACTGGGTCTCCAGGCAGATGGTGGCAATCTCTCTGCTCCCCCCGGCAGTGTGGCCGAGAGCCTTCATGAAGAACCAGATGGCATGTGTGCCTTTGCAAGTTTAGGGGTGGGCCCCTAGGTTCGCTTATAAGGTAGACCAGAAGACTGAATGCTTTACCCAGCATTTCTGAAGCTTGATGTGGCTTTCATTTTATTTAAATGTCTCAAAAATTGAAAAAGAAGCCAATCGTCTACTGATACAAACACACACACACACACACACACACACACACACACAAATTGGGGAATCAAACCCAGTCATTATTCATTTATTCACTTTTAGAAAACACATACGGAGCACTCAGTATGTGCCAGGCACAGGGCTTAATATATGGCAGCAAGCACAATTATATCCCCATTTTATAGACCAGGAAACTGAGGCTCAGGTACATTAATCCAGGTCCCACAGCTCTGAAGTGTGACCCTGGAATTAAAACATGGTATAGCAAAGAGCACGGGTTCAGAGGTCAGGCTGCAGGGAACATTCTTTGTCTTATAGATGGATGTATGAAATTAAGGGATGTTTATTTTTTTAAGTGTTCTCTGGAAGGGACCGCCGCCCACCTAGGACAACAGCTCTAGCTCAGAGGGGAGGTGTAGTGTAAGGATAATAGGGACGGGAGTCATCAGCATATAGAACACAAGTGAGGGCCAGAAAGCATTAGCCAGAATGACTTGTTCAAGGTCATACAGCCATCAAGGGCAGAGCCAAGCCCAGGCAAGTGCACTTCCCCCGCTCTGCTACTACTCCCTGCAGCTGGGCCCTCTTGCTTCCAGATAGGAGGTGTTTCCTAGGTAGCTGCAGTATGACCAGCAGAGGAATTTGTGCTGAGTCGTATCTCAGAGTTAAGGGAGGGAATTTCAGGACAAACAGATCACCCTGGGGTTTTTATCACCACTTCCCCTGAAGAACCTTGCTCCAAAGACTCCCACATGAAACTTTCCTTCTCAGAAACTCACTGCTGTTTGGGAGGATGTTTGCATGGTCATTTGACAAAGGCTGGTCCTCTCGAAAACAGGAACATTTGTCTATTGCTGGTCTCTACCTTGTTCCTTTCCCTCCCATGGAGCTTCAGGCCCTCCTGCTCTTATGTCTTCCCTCTTCTCTGGATCTCATGTTAGCTGTCTACATGAGCACAGCAAAAGGCATCTCTCCAGAAAGACTATGACAGCAGCTTATGTGCCCATTTCCTAGGTCTTTGTTTCAGGGTACAGGAACTTAAGCCAAAGGAATAAATTTCTATCAGTGGAATTTCGGGCATTGGCCAGCAAGTGGGAGGGTTAATAAAGGGATATTGAGAGAAGGCACCTTTCTGGCACTTCTGAAATCGTACTACTAGCTCTGGATGTCAACTCATCTGGGAACCAGTATCTATAGCTGGAAAATTGCCAGAACTGCTGACGTGGTCAACTGGAGAGGGCACAGGCTCTGGGGTCAGACTGTCTGAGGTCACATTCTGGCTCTGGCACTTACCAGCTGTGGGACGGTGCTTATATTATTTAAATGCTCGGTGCCTCAGTTTTCTCATTCTATAAAACAAGATAGTCCCGAGACCTAATTCCCAGGGTTCTTACATGGAGGCAATTAGATAACTTGTATGCATGTGAACACTTAGCCTGGTGCCCAGCACAGTGGGAAGCACTTAGTAAATGACGTGTGGTCTTGCCATTTCCTTGCTAAGGGAATGTCCTTAGATCCCTGAAGTATGTTGATCACTCTGGGTGAACTCTGTTCAACTGGGATTATGGAGTGTCTGCTGAGTGCCTCACCCTGTGCTGGGGGCACTCTGAGTAATACAGTAGAAATCTATGGAAAAGGAGCTATTTTTCAAGGACCTTCTTTGATGGGGTGTTTTGAGCTTCTTCCTAAGAGCCCCCTCTGGCAGCTAGGTGGAGAGGCCCGGGGTCTTCCTTACACAGCAGAGCAAAGGCTTTAAACTCGTGGGCTCTGCTAGCAGGCAGGCATGTGTTCAATTCTTGCCTCCACCTCTGGACTGTGGGATGACCTTGGCAAGGTTCACTACCTTGCCTCTGTTTGAGCATGCCTTGGCTCTTGATCCGTAATCGGAGCGTTGTAATTACCTTCTTTTACATGATGTGCCCGTCAACATAGATCCATAGATCCATACTGCTTTGTGCAGTTATCTTCTCAAACAGATAGAAAAAGGGAGTTACAAAAATACATTCATATTTTTAATAATTACCTATAAATGTTCATGTTATGTGCATTGGTGCTCCTTATTTCTTTGTGTGGATTTGAGTCATTGTCTAGCTTTCATTTCAGCCTGAAGGACTCCCTTTGCCATTTTCCCTCTTTTTAAAAAGATTTTATTTGTTTATTTAGAGAGTGCAAATGGCAGGGTGGGGCAGAGGCAGAGGGAGAGAGAGAATCTCAAGCAGGTGCCACTTTGAGTGTGGAGCCCAGCTCGAGGCTTGATTCCACAACCCTAAGATCATGACCCGAGCCGAAACCAAGAGTCAGATGCTTAACCAACTGAGCCACCCAGGTGCAGGTGCCCCTCCCCTCTTTTTAAAATTGAGGTATAATTGACATATAATATTGTCTTAGTTTCAGGTATATGACTTGATGATTCAGTATTTGTATTTATTGCAAAATGATCACCACAGTAAGCCTAGTTAACATCTGTCACTGTACATACTTACAAAAGAAGTTTTTTCTTGTGACAAAGAATTTTGGGGTCTGTTCTCCTAGCAACTTTCAAATATGTAATACAGTATTATGAACTATAGTCACCATGCTGTACTTTCCATCCCTGTGACTTATTTATTTTGTAACTGGAGGTTTGTATCTTTTGACCCCTTCACCCATTTTGCCCACCCCAGCCCCCACACCCCTGGCAACCACTAGTCTGTTCTCTGTATCTATGAGCTTGGGTTAGTGTTTTTGGTTCTACATATAAGTGAGTTCATATGGTATTTGTCTTTCCTTTGACTTAGTTCACTTGGCATAATGCCCTCAGGGTCCATGCACATTTTTACAGATGGGAAGATTTCATTCTTTTTTTGGTGGCTCAATAATACTCTCCTTCATTTTAAAAATATTTTATTTATTTATTTGACAGTGATCTCAAGTAGGCAGAGAGGCAGGCAGAGAGAGAGGAAGGGAAGCAGGCTCCCCGTGAAGCAGAGAGCCTGATTCTGGGCTCGATCCCAGGACCCTGGGATCATGACCTGAGCCGAAGGCAGAGGCTTTAACCCACTAAGCCACCCAGGTGCCCCTCTCCTTCATTTTTAAGGATAATTTTGCTGGGTATGGAATTCTCAGTTGATAATTTTTGTCCTTCAACACATTGAATATATCATCCCACTGCCTTCATGCTTCCCTAGTTTCTGATAAGAAGTCAACTGTTAAACTTACTGAGGATCCTTTGTATGTGATGACTGACTTGTCTCTTGCTATTTTCAAGATTATCTCCTTGCCTTTGGCTTTTGACGGTTTGCTTATGAAGTGTCTAGGTGCAGACCTTTTTGAGTTTATCCTACCTGGAGTTAGTTGAAGTTTTTTGGATGTGTAGATTAATGTTTTTCATCAGATTTGGGGAGACTTTTGCTATTATTTCTTCAAATATTCTTCCTGCTTCTTTCTCTCTCTCCTCCTGAGACTTCCCTTATATTTATGTTGTATATTGAGGGTGTCCCACAGGTCTCTCAGGCTCTGGTCATTTTTCTTTATTTTCTTTTCTGTTTCTTACATTGGATCTCAATATCTTCAAATTTGCTGATTTTTTCCTTCCGTCTGCTCAAATCTATGGTAAATTTTTCTCTAGTAAAATTTTCACATCAGTTACTGTACTTTCCAATGCCAGAATTTCTACTTGGTTCATTTAAAAAATGATTTCTACCTCTTTATTGATACTCTCTATTTATTAAGACCTCATTCTTACACTTTCCTTTGGCTCTTTAGACATGGCATCCTTTAGCTCTCTGGACATATTTAAAATTGAAGACTTGAATCTTTGTCTAAAAAGCCCAACATTTAGGCTTCCTCAGGGACAGTTTCTAGTGGTTGCTTTGTTTTTTCCTGGGTATGGTCTCCTTTGTGGGTCTCATAATTTTTTGTTAAAAACCGGTCATTCTGAATATTATAATGTAACTCTGGAAATCAGAATCTTTCTCCTTCCCAGGGTGTGTCATTGTTGCTGCTTGTTGTAGTTTTTTTTTTTTTTTATTATTTTTTGTTGTTGTTTGTTTGTTAAGTGACTCTGTTTGAACTTCCACAAGAGCCGGTTGGCCCGATCTCATAGTTACACTTTACAAAGTACAACTCCCCCTACTGTTTGCTTTGGCTGACCCACAACTCTTTTGATGAAACTTGAGGCCAGTCATTGGGAGGAGCAAATTATAAATATTAAACTTGTCTTATGCTTCTTAGATCTCAGCTGAGCTTATGCTTCTTAGATCTCCTTATTTCAAGGAACTCGTAAATCACAGGGCCAACCAGCATTTATTATTTGCCTTCATGTCAGAAAGAGAAAAAAACATCATGAGAAATGATCCCATTCCATTCTCCTAAGAGGGTGAAAACGACTCCCCTAAAGAGAATCAGCCACAATCCGGAAAGAGAGTCAAAGTCTATGTCACCCAGGGTATATGCCCCCAGCCCTCTCCTTCCATTCCTGATCTTCCCTACTTCTGAGGGAAGGGGTGAACTGGATTTGGCTAAGTCCTACAGCGTTGCCAGAGAGAGGTTCTCTCCTGATTGCAAGAGGGGACAGCTTTAATGGCAATCTGGAGGCCATCAGAGACTGGGGCAGAGGGACTATAAATGTAGCCTGAGGAGCATGGGTAGAGTATGCCCAGTGCTGGATGTGGAGTCGGGTAGGAAGAGAAAGGGTAAAAGGGAGACAGGCAATGGGAAAAAGAATGGTTGATCAGTTCTGTGGGACCAGGCCAGCCTTATAGCAAGAGGCACTTTGCTTTTTCTGATTCTATATTTTCACCAGTTTGTATTATTTATTTATTACCTTTTTAAAAGATTTTATTTTGAAGAAATCTCTACACCCAATGGGGGGGGGGGCTTGAACTTACAACCCAGAGATCAAGCATTGCATGTTGGGGAAAAAAAAAGAATTGCATGTTGTACCATTTGAGCCAGCCAGGCACCCCTCACCAAGCAGCTTTTAATGTTGTTGTTTGGCTTCTGGTGACATTCCTCCCTATCAGCTTTTAACAAGCATCTACCATGTATCAGGTACTGGGAATACTAATATGAGTGAAATAGGTCCCTCAGGGTTATAGGGGAAACCACTGCATGGAAAATTAAAGGATAGTGAGAGCAGGAAGGAAGACTGGGGGCCCCAAAGAGGCCCCTCACTCCAACTTGGAGAGGGGTTAGGAAGTAGGATTCTGTTAGGTTTCTGGAAGGAGGGGATGCTTCAGCTGAATCTCTAGCCTTAAAGCACAAGAAGTTTGTTAAGTGTTGGCTAGAGGAGAATGTGAGAGTACAGGCATCCCACACAGAAGGAATAGCAAATGCAAACAGAAGCCAGAGAGAGCTTTTGGTACATTCTGAAATGGAAAATAGCTTTGGAGGATGGACATGGGTGAATGGAGGGTACCAGAAGGAGATGAGATTAGAAAGCTAGCTAAGGCAAGATCACAAAATGCCCTATGTGTTTTAAGGAGGCATCTGTATTTTATCTTAAGGTTATGGAAGAGTCAATGAAGGATTTTGCAAGAGGATGGCTGAGTAATGTAATAAGGTGGTTGACTATAGAATCATATACTATCAATGTTCAAAACTGCGGCCCTTCTACCAACAGCAGCAGTGTCACATGGGAACTCATTAGATACAGACATTCTCAGGCCCCATGCCAGACCAGCTTGATCAGACACTCTGAAGGTGGGACCCAGTCATCTGTGTTTGAAGGAGTTCTGCCGGTGATTCTAATGCTTGCTCAAGTTGGAGAACTACTGCCTGAGACAGATCACCTAGGTTAGAATCCTACTCTCACAGTGTATGACCATGAGCAAGCGCAAAATTTTTCTGAGCCCATTTCCTCAGCTGTAAAATGGAGATTATAAAGCTATTGTGAGGATTAAGTGCCTTAATATGTGAAAAGTGCCTAGATTAATATGTGGTCCATAGCACGTGAGCCATTATTATGATTGTTATTGTCACCCAAATTCCTTCTGGATGGCTGAATGTTTTTATCTGAACCGTGGGCCTGAGTTTAGTGTCATGGTTCTTCTCCTCCTTTCTCTTTCCTTCCCTCAAAAGTAGAAAAATAAGTATTAAATGTCTATTAAAAGCAAAGGAGTGCTTAAGGGGAATTCACCTGGAGCTAATGGCAGCACCCTGATAAGAGTCTAGATGAGACGGAGCTCGGGGTGTGGCCTTGGACAAACCCCCTTCCTGGGTCTTGTCCTCAGTGTGCTCATCTGTGGAGTGAGGGGATTGGAACAGATGCTTTTGGAGGACTTGACATTCAGTAATTCTACTTACCTTTAAATGTCAGATTCAGCAAATGTTCATTAAGTGTTATTCTAGTAACTTTTCACAAGCCTGTTAAATAGGTGGGATCATTATCCCCCAATTAAAAATGAGAACATGGAAGCTGAGAGAAGATAAGCTTGCCCCAAATTGCATAGCATCCCATGACAGGGCTGAGATTTGAGCCAAGTCTGGCTGATTCTCAAGCGTATGTCTCTTCTGCTTGTCACATTGCCCCCTGTGGCACACTGTGGCTTCCTTCAGAGAGACAAATGGGCTTGCCCAAGGTCATACAATGAAGCAAGGATCAGAGAAAGGACCAAAGCCCAGGTTTTCTGACTCCAGGGCCCGTGTTTGGTCTACAAATCACAGTGGCCTCTAACAATGAAGGCTAACAGCATGCTAAGTGCTGGACAGATTAATGGCCCGCCTCTTGCCTACAGGCTCCAACAATCTAAAGTCAATAGACAACACACCAGCAGTGTAACAAATGACCATGTGGCACAGAGGTCAGCAGTCCTCTGCAGGAGCCAATTTGAAATGCCTAGAGGGGTCCAAGAGGGTTTGAGGTGGACTTCCTGACTGAGGACACTTTCAGGAGCTATATGAAGGTGTTATGACAGGTGACATGCTGCCTCTTTCCAAGCCAATAATGGGTAAAGTTGGAGATCTCTTCATTCACCCCCTCCATCTCCAGAGTGGGGTGTGTACACTGGGGGGCATGAAGAAAATGTTAGAACTTCTATTCCCATTGCCTCTTTATCTTATCACTTTTAAATTTCTGTTTTCTGTATAGGCTTTATGAAGTAAAACAGACACCCTATTCAGGAGTGCTTGATTAGAATTCATAAATTTCTCATCCATAATTTATAACTTAATGGTTTTTTATATATTATATAAGGCCCACAATAATTTTGTTAGTATGCAGTACATTAATAGCATTTGTAAACCACCAATATAGATGTACTTAAGTGCATATGCCAAAATTTAAATATATAAATAAATATATTAAAATAATATATGTATGATATTTGGGGATATACTCAATCCTTTTTTTTCTTTCTCTTTTTTTATTCAATTAGCCAACATATAATACATCATTAGACTTAAACATTTTTATAAACAGGGGTTTGGAGAGATAGACACCACACTTCACCATCATCCAGTAGGAAGCAATATTCTGAGGCTTGCTTATGTTTTGGTAGAGCAGAAACCCTATATCTTCTTTGACATTTATTAGCCACAAATGTCTGTTGGTCCATTTGCTTGTTCTAAGTGCCTACCTGGCATGCAGAGAGTGTGGTAGAAACAGAGCCCTGGCTCTGTAGGTTTGACGAGCACAAGATCTAGTAATGGGGCTCAGTAACATCAATTTTGGTGTATCCACACAAAAGAATTTTATCTTGTGATTTAAAACATTTTTTAATTTAAATTTTACTTAGTTAACATTTGTGATTTTTTTAAGACATTATTTATTTGAGAGAGAGAGAAAGTACAGCCAGGGGTTGGGTTGGGGAAAGTGGGGAGAGAGAGAGGGAGAAACAGGCTCCCCACTGAGCAGGGAGCCCGATGTAGGGCTCTATCCCACGACTGTGGGATCATGACCTGAGCCGAAGGCTTAACTGACTGAGCCACCCAGGCACCCCAACATTCATGATTTAAAATGTAGAAAAATATCATGATGTGAAGAGATGGTCTTATATTGTAATTGTAAAAAAAAAAAAGGAGTTTAAAATTATATTGGTATGATTGTTATTTTTATTAAAAGAACCCCCCCCCATCATGTATATATGCATAGAAAAAGACTAGGAGGAAATAGCCCAAAATCCTCATCATAGTGTGCAATTGCAGACATTCTTATTTTCTTCTTTGTAGATATCTTTGTTTTCCAAAATTACTATAAGAAGTCTGTTATTATTATTTTTTTTTTTATTTTGAGAGAGAGAGAGAGATTGAGAGCACAGGAAACCAGGGCTGGGGGTGGGCAGGGAGGGGCAGAGGAAGAGGGAGAGAGTGAATCTATGAATCTTAAGTAGGCTCCCCGCTCAGCACAGAGCCAGAGGTGGGGCTTGATCTCACAACCCTGAGATCATGACCTGAGCTGAAATCAAGAGTCAGACACTTAACTGACTGAGCCACCCAGACGCCCCTCTATAAGAAGTTTGTATTGCTTTTGTAATCAGGAAGAACACTCTTAAAAAATAAATAAATAAATAGAGCACCTGCTCTCGAGAGACCTGTAAGCATCCTGTCAAGGCACAATGCAGACCTACAGAAAGAAAAATGAGCCCTACTTGTTGCTGTTTCCTGTAAGAGGATGCTAAGGACTTTATCACAGCATTGGGAGCTGAGGGCACTGGGTAAAGTTTCTCTTGGGTCTCAGAACCAGGAAGAGCTGCACTGGTTTGCCTTTGTCTCATGGACACTGTGACTCATGTAACTCAATAATCATCAAACGTTTTTGCCTGAGAATCCCCTGTGATATTCTTAAACGTTTTATTTTGAAGTAATTTTAGATTTGTGTGAAAGTTGATAAAAATAGTACAGAGAGTTCCAGTATGCCCTTCACCCAGTCTTCCCTGATGTTAACTGACTTAAGCATGGTACAGTGATCAAAACCAGGAAATTAACATTGGTACAATAACACTGACTAAATGTCTTAGTTCAGGCTGCTATAACAAAGTAGCATAGAGTCGGTGGCTTATAAACAACAGAAATTTATTTCTCACAGTACTGGAGGCTGGAAGCCTGTGAAATGGGGGCCAGCATGGTTGGATTGAGAGCCTTTTGCTGGGTTGTGGAGCCCAATGTGGGGCTCGATTCTAGGACTCCAGGATCATGACCTGAGCAGAAGGCAGACACTTCACCGCCTGAGCCACCCAGGCACTCCTGGGGTCCCCTTTATAATGATACCCTTTCCATTCATGAGGACTACACCCAAGTGACCTAATTATCTCCCAAAGTCCCTACCTTGTAATGCCATCACATGAGGGGTTAGGTTTCAACATATGAATGTGAGGGGGACGGATTCAGTCCATTGCACTAAACAGCAGAGTTTATTCACATTTCCTTAGTCCTTCCACTGATTTTTTTTTCCTGTTCCAGGATCCAATCCAGGATCAGGCATTGAGTTGTCATGTCCCCTTAGTCCCTTTCAACCTGTAACAGTCTTTGTCTTTCACGACCTTGAAGCTTTTTTAAAGATACTGACCAGCTACTTTGTAGAATGCTCCTCAGTGGAGGGTTGTCTGATTTTTTTTTCATGATTAGATTGACATTATCCACTTTTGACAAGAGTAACAGAAATGATACTGTGCCGTTCTCAGTGTTCTGACCTTTGATAACTAAATGTCCCCTTGCACATTCTTATCATACAGTTTTACAGTCTTGAGGGTAAACAGTTGCAAAGATGTTATTTCCAATCTGTCATAAATATCAGCATTTAAAATACAACTGTTTCTTTGTTCTTTGAAATATATTAATGGAATCTAAACACCAAAGTGATTTTACCCACCACCATTTTATTTGAAAACATGTAAACAAAATCTTCTTAAACATTTAACATTGTTCTCCTTTAGTCTGTATTTCTAGTTCACTTCCCCCAGAGAATTTCATCTTAAGGTAGTAAATTTCTTTTTAAGATTTTATTTTTTTATTTGACAGAGACACAGCGAGAGAGGGAACACAAGCAGGGGTACTAGGAGAGGGAGAAGCAGGCTTCCCGCTGAGCCGGGAGCCCATGCAGGGCTTGATCCCGGGATGCTGGGATCATGACCCGAGCCGAAGGCAGATGCCCAACCACTGAGCCACCCAGGCACCCCAAGGTAGTACATTTTTATACATGGAAGTTTAATGCTTCCCCTCTCAGACTCTTCTGAAACAAAAATATACTCATTAAGTTGAAATTAACTTTTATTGCCTGTGTCCACAAAACACTAGTAATTTAAAAATATTACAGTTACTGTACACAAATGATAAGAACAGAATAAATATATTAAAATTTTTTGAATAGGGGAGCCCGGGTGGCTCAGTGAGTTAAGCATCTGACTCTTGGATTCAGCTCAGGTCATGATCTCAGGGTCATGGGATCAAACCCTGCTTAGGCTCTGTGCGTAGTGGGAGTCTGCTTGGGTACTCTCTCCCTCTATCCCTCCCCTCATCAAATAAATAAATCTTAAAAAATAAAAATAATTATTAGCTACAAAAGTAAATTTTTATTTAAGTGCATCTCTTAATGAAATGGGTGGGTTTTTTAAAGGTATCTGTGGATAAATATTACTTATTGCTAGAAACACAGTATTTAATATCAATTCCATTTCTGATTTTCTTTTTTTATATTCATAAGGACTGAGAAATCTTGTTCATAGAAATAAGAAGATGAGAGTTGACATAATTCCATGAATTCCTTCTGGATTATATACCAAAAATCAGAGTGATCTCCCCCAGAAAACTTTTTCCCATTTTTTTTTATTGCAGCGTAATTCACATACCATAAAATGTACTCCTTTAAAGTATAAAATTCAGTGGTTTTGGTATATTCAAAAAGTGGTACAATCATTACCACTATTCAGTAACAGAGTAATTTCATCACACCAGAAAGATATGTCTTATGCATTAGGAGTCACTTCCCATTTCCTCTCCCCCAAGCCCTTGGCAACCACTAACCTTTCTGTCTGTATGGATTTTTGCTCTTCTGGGCATTTCATAGAAATGGAATCATATAATATAAAGCCTTTTTTTGGTCTGGTTTCTTTTACTTTGCTTAATGTTTTTAAGGTTTATTCTTTTCATGGCTGAATAAGACTCCATGGTATAGATGCACTATATTTTCTTTATCCATTCATCAGTTGATGGACATTTCAGTTGTTTCCATGTTTTGGCTCTCATGAATGGTGTTCTTATTAACATTTGTATACAAGTTTTTGGGGGGACATGTTTCATTTCTCTTGGGTGTATATACCTAGGAGTGGAATTGTTAGGTCACATGGTAACTATGTTTAACCTTTTAAGGAAGTGCTTGACTGTTTTCCGAAGTGGCAGCGTCATTATACATTTCTACCAGTAGTGTGCAAGCATTCTAATTGCTCCACATCCTTGCTAACACTTGTTATTAATCTTTTTCACTATAGCCATTCTAGTGGATGTGAAACAGTATCTCTTTATAGTTTTTTAAAAATATTTTATTTATTTATTTCAGAGAGAGTGAGCACAAGCAAGGGGGGGGTGGCAGAGGAAGAATCAGGCTCCCTGCTGAGCGGGGAGCCCAATGCAGGGCTTGATTCCAGGACCCTGGGATCATGATCTGAGCCAAAGGCAGAAGCTTAACTGACTGAGCCACCCAGGTGCCCCTCTCTTTATGGTTCCGATTTGCATATTCTTGGTGGCTAATGATGCTGAACTGTCTTTTTGGATCTTTTGCCCACTTTTAATGGGGTCATGTGTCTTTTTGTTATTAAGTTTCTAAGAGTTCTTTATATATTTGAGATACAAGTAAGTCCCTTATTATGTGTGTGACTTGCAAATATTTTCTCCCCTTCATCATGCTGTCTTTTCACATTCTAGATGGCATAATTTGCGGTATGTGGCTTTTTTTTTTTTTTACACAGTTTGATTGTGTTTGATTTTTACACAGTTTGATTGATCTTTTCTTTTTTCTTTTGTTACTTGTGCTTTTGGTGTCCTATTTAAAAAATCCATTACTCTAATCTAACATCATGAGGCTTTATAACTATGTTTTCTTCTAAGAGTTTGAGTTTTTATTGTTTTAGCTCCTGGTCTCTTGATATTTCCATATGACTTTCAGAATCAGCATGACAATTTCTGCAAGAAAAGCCCACTGGAATTGTGTTAGGGATTGCATTGCACCTGTTTGATTCAAAATGATTGATTTTGGGAGTATTGCCATCATAACAGTATTGTCTTCTAATTCATCAGCCAAGAATGTCTTTTCACTTATTTAGGTCTTCTTTGATTTCACTCAGTAATGTTTTATCATTTTCAGTGTACAAGTCTTACACCTCTTTTGTTAAATTTATTCCCAATTTTTTAATTACTTAATTGTAAATGGAATTGTTTTCTTAATTTTTTTCAGAAAAATTATGGTTTGTGTAATGCTATTGATCTTATTTTATTTTGAATTCTGGTATAGTTAGCATACAGTGTTATGTTAGCCTCAGGTGTACAATATAGTGATTCAACACTTCCATGCATCACCCAGTGCTCATCACAAGTGTGCTCCTTAATCTCCATCATCTCTTTAATCCAGCCCCCTGCCAACCTCCCGCCTGGTAATCATCAGTTTGTTCACTATAGTTAAGAGTTTGTTTCTTGGTTTGTCTCTCTCTCTCTTTTTTTTTTTTTGGTAAATATTGTATCCTGCAATCTTGCTGAGCATGATTACTAGCTCTAAAATGTTATTTTGATAGATTCTTTAGAATCTATACATATAAGATTATATCCATACATATATAAAATTATATATGTAAGATT
Organism: Mustela nigripes; assembly: GCF_022355385.1. Lineage (NCBI taxonomy): Eukaryota > Metazoa > Chordata > Mammalia > Carnivora > Mustelidae > Mustela > Mustela nigripes. The sequence goes on from NC_081575.1 coordinate 16,377,942, forward strand.
ATATACATATAAGATTATCTCATCATTGAGTAGGGATATTTCCCCTTCTTTATTTCCAATATGGATGTCTTTTTTATTTCTTTCTCTTGTCTAATTGGCCTGGTTAGAACCTCGGGTACAATGTTGAACAGAAGTGGTGAGAGTAGAAATCTTTGTCTTATTCCTGAGCTTAGGGAGAGAGCTTTCAGGCTCTTTTTTAAAAAAAAAAATTATTTTATTTTACTCTACTTTACTTTAAAGATTTTATTTATTCGAGAGAGAGAGAGAGCACATGAGAGAAGGCACACAAACGGGCAGAGGGAGAGGGAGAAGCAGATTCCCTTGCTGAGCAGGGACCCCAATGTGGGGCTCAATCCCAGGACTCTGGGATCATGATCTGAGCTGAAGGCAGACGCTTAACTGACTGAGCCACCCAGGTGCTCCTTAAAGATTTTATGTATTTGAGAGAGAGAGAGAGTGGGCAAGAGAGAGAGAGAGAGAGAGAATGAGTGGGGAGGGAGGGGCAGAGGGAGGAGACAACTAGACTCCCTCCTGACGAGGGAGCCAGACATGTGGCTTGATCCTAGGATCATGACCTGAGCTGAAGGCAGATGCTTAACTGACTGAGCTGCCCAGGCACCCAAAGTTTTCAGTCTTTATACCATTAAATTTTATGTTAGCTATGAGTTTTTCATAGATGCCATTTGACAGACTGAGGAAGTTACTTTCTATTCCTAGTTTGTTGAATGTTTTTATCATGAAAAGATACAGGATTTTGTCAAATATTTGTCCTGCATCTATTGAGATGAACGTGTGGCTTTTTGTCCTTTGTTTTATTACTATAGCATATTATAGGGGTTGATTTTCATATGTTGAACCAACCTTGAATTCCTGGGGAAAAAATCCCACTTGGTCATTGTGTATAATCCTTTTTATACATTGCTGATTTCAATATTGGGGTACAGTTGACCCTTGAGCAACACGGGCTTGAAATGCGTAGGTCTGCTTATATGTAGATCTTTTTCAATAAACACGGTACAGTAGTATAAATGTATTTTCTCTCGATTTTCTTTTTTTTTTTTTTAAGAAAGAGAGAGGGTGGGGGAGGGGCAGAGGGAGAGGGAGAGAGTGAATCCAAAGCAGGCTCCAGGGCAGAGCCTGATACGGGGTTCAATCCCACAACCCTGAGATCATGACCCAAGCCGAAACCAAGAGTTGGATGCTCAACCAACTTAGCCACCCAGGCTCCCCTCCCTGATGATTCCCTTAACATTTTCTTTTCTCTAGTTTATGTTATCGTAAGAATATAGTATATAATACATATAACATATAAAATATGTGTCAGTTGACTGTTTACGTTTTTGGTGAGGCTTTCAGTCATCAGTAGGCTATTAGTTAAGTTCTTGGGGAATCAAAAGTTACATGTGGATTTTTTACTACATGGGGGGATTGGTGCCCCTGTCCCCTGCATTCTTCAAGGATCAACTATATTTTGTTGAAGACTTTTTATTATTTCGGTAACATACACATAACATAAAATTCATCATTTCAATCATTTCAGTGTGTCCAATTCAGCAGCAGTTGGTACATTCACACTGTTGTGCAATCATCAGTGCTATGTAGTTCCAGAACATTTTCATCACTCCAGAAGGAAACCCCATACACATTTAACAGTTACTCCTCATTCTCCTCTCTTCCTAGCCTTTGGCAACCACTAGTCTACTTTTTGTCTCCATGGATTCACCTATTCTGCATTTTGTTGAGGATTTTTTCATCTGTATTCATAAAGAGTATTTGTCCATAGTTTTGCCCAGGTGTGAGGCAAAAATGAAATTCTTTCTATTTAGAGAATGACTATTATAAATTCTTTATCAGTAAGCAACCCATAAAGAGGGGACCTAGCTTGGGACGCCTGGGTGGCTCAGTGGGTTAAGCCACTGTCTTCGGCTCGGGTCATGATCTCAGGGTCCTGGGATTGAGCCCCAAATCAGGCTCTCTGCTCAGCAGGGAGCCTGCTTCCTCCTCTCTCTCTGCCTGCCTCTCTGCCTGCTTGTCATCTCTCTCTGTCAAATAAATAAATAAAATCTTTAAAAAAAAAAAAAAAAAAGAGGGGACCGACCTAGCCTTTCTGCCAAATACAGTCATTCACAGGCCCCTTTGTATCCAATTCATTTGGCAAGGGAGGGAGTTATACAGGGAGAAGGAGGCGAGCAGTCTTTCAGCTTTGTCTCCCTTCTGTCTTGTGAGAAAGAAGGACTCTGAGAAAAGTGCTGCTCAGCATGACTCCAGGCAAAATGTAAACATTTGTTCTCTTTGCCCTCAAATCTCCCTCTTATGCTGCTGTGTCCAGCCCCTAGTTGCCTAAAGTAGCCAGGTCCTGGGATTAGATCTCTGAGGTCTCTGGCCCCTAGTTGGGACCTTAGGCCCTGATACTACTCTCATAATTGGTTCCCTGTTGAGTGCTCCTTCCCCACAAGCCCTACTAACTGACCAGATGGCATCCACTTGTTTGAGTCACGTGTTCTTGTTTGCTAAGGCCTCCCTAAGTTACCCTGTCCAAATTCTCTGATCATGAGGAATGTCAAGCCCTGAAGCTGTTAAAAGGAAAAAAAAAAAAAGGTGACTTGGGAGAGTCCAAGTCTCTTGGAGAGGCCAAGAAGGAGGTATTTTTGGAGAGCAGGGTGTTCTTTAGGTATTTTTCAAGTAATGTACAAAGGCAAGTTCGTTATTTGGCAAAGGTGGTTAAGGGAATGGGGAGTGAGAGGTCATACTCCTACCCTCACAGTGCCCCTCAGAGCCGAAGTCCACCCTACTGCTTTGTTGAGAGCCAGAAGTCTCTGGCAACATTTTTTTCCCTTCATGGAGGCTTCCTGGCTCACACTTCTCCAGACCCCAAAGACACTCACAGGTTCGAGATGATGTCATTAGAGTGTTTTCAGATAGAGAATTTAAGACTTTCTCTGACTTCATGTGCTTTGTGTTTACAGCTGAACTCAAACTTTACAAGACTTAGGTTCATTTACCTTTAGTCAAAAATTCCCTTTCTTGGCTCCATTTCTAAATACACATGGGCCTCTAAGTCTTCTTGGCCATCAGGTGCCTATTGATCATAAGTGCTACATACCTAGGTGGGACTAATGTGGTTGACATGTCCTTTGAAGTTGAAATAGCTTTGGAAATGAGTGCAGTATTGCTCACATGATGTCAACTCACATGTTTGAAATATAGTGTGTGCCATTTGACAGGCTTCAAGCACATGGAAAGACAGTCATTCTTCTTATAGAACCAGAGACTCAAGAATAGGGGAGTGCCTTCCCATCAGGGTCTGCTTCTTTGATGAAGAATGCTATTTCTGGGGCATCTGGGTGGCTCAGTCTGTTGAGCATCTGACTCTTGATTTCGACTCAGGTCATGATCTCAGCATCCTAGGACTGAAACCTGTGTGGGGTTTCATACTCAGTGGCGAGTCTGCTTAAGGATTCTCTCCCTTTCCTTTGGCCCTCTCTCACCACTCATGTTCTCTCTCTCAAATAAATAAATAAATCTTTAAAAAAAGAATGTTATTTCTGACCCTTGGGAAAGCAGAGGGATATTTGAATAGTCTTGGAATTTTAGTAGGCAGACCTACTCTTCACCCCTGCCATTACTGTGGGGGGCAGTCCCCACTGAATCCCTAAGCTTTTTTCTTACACCTGCATGGATGATAAAAGCAGTTTGCCAGATTTATACAATGTACTTCTCCCTGAAGAGTATTCCAGATGGTTCAGTGTTGGCCATTTTCATGGCCAAACTAGAGAAGGCAAATCCTGTAAGTAAGCTCCCACTTCTCCTGTCTTCACTCCTAGCAGGCCTTAGAGCACTCTTTTCCATCAAGTTGGGTTGAGACCACAGAATCCTCAATTCAGCACCCCCAGCAATCTAGACCAGTTGCCTGGAGTTGATATACAAAATAGTAATAATAACTAACATTTTACTGAGGACTTACAGGTCATGCACTGGCTCAGTGCAGTACATGCATTTTTTTTTAATTCACACATTACTCTTTTTATGATACTATTACTTTATAGACAAGAAAACCAAAGCCAAGGGAAGTTATTTTTGCCAAGGTCAAACTGGCAGAACCTGGGCTAGAATTCTGTTCTGACTTCAGAGACTGACCTTTCTACCATTACATTATGCCAGTTCATTCATTCAACTCAACAAGTATTTAATCTGCTTTATGGCACCATTAGAACAATGTTGGCACCATTCTAAGCACTGGGGGTACAGCAGTCAGAAGAGCTCTATCCTGTAGAACAGGATGCTATGTGGGCCTCCTGGAGGAAGGATCAATGACCCAACAGTGGGTGATATGTCCGTTTACTAGCAGGATGAGGGATCTCCAAAATGTGAGAGCTCCAAATTTGAGCACAGGATGTGTATGAAAAACACAAGGCAAAGGAGCGGTGGTGGAGTTTGAGCTCAGCTCTGCTCCCATCAGGGCTCTGTGTACTTAGTATAAGCAGTGGCTCTTGCTTGAGGTGGAGAACAGGCCATTCATCTCTATAACTCTCTAAAGGTCAACCACCCAGGGCCTCTCTAACCATAGGCCAGCCTGTAGCTTCTCAAACACCCCAGGTCTGCTTTTCTTTTTTGCCATTAGCAGCTGGATGTGTGAAGTTCACAGCTCCCTGCAAGGAGCCCTGGGGCAGGTCACAGGTGGGGCTGAGCTCACCCTTCCTATAGATATGTTTCTCCCTTGTGAAGGGCAAGGAGATAGATCAAAGGACACCTGGGCCCATTTGCTTGATAGGGAGACCCGGGAGAGCTGGAAAGGAAGAGGGAGGAGGGGACTGGGGCAGCCTAGAGCCCTGCCATGATTTATTGACTTGTTTTGCTCCTGCACTTCTGTTTACCCAGCTGGGCCTGCTGCTGCCCAGGGTACCGGCATGTGCATAGCCACTCTGGCCAGCCTTTGGGGTAGCATCCGAGAGAGCTATGGACTTGGCCAGCTCCTGGCAAAATTGAAGCAGTTGAGTTTGTGTTTTCTATTTGCAAGTTCCCAGCCCCACTAGGCTTTCTCTCACCTCCATGGGGCACCCCTCCACACACACACAGACACACCCAAGTCTCAGCCAGGAGGCCCTTCAGCCCTTCTTTTCCTTGGTAGAAAATGATGTTCCCCGGGCTTCTAAGTCACACTTACATGAACAGGTAAACATCTGCCAAAAGCCTCAAGCCTAATTCTTCTAGCATTTTCAAATGCTGGATACTTTTTAAAATTAGTCCATTCAAGAGCAGATTGCCTCCGGAGAGGAAGTGAAACAAATAGCTTATGGAAGAGTTGTGGGTCCAAGAACATGAACCAAGTCCAGAGTCCAGGTGTGGCTTCTTTTGGCTAATTGATGAACAAAGTTAATACAAATCCCAGCATCTCAATGATGCTCACTGCCTGGCTTACACAGCAATAGAGAAGTCTTGACAGCCCCCCAAATAGAATGATTTCGGAACTGTGTGTGTGTGTGTGTGTGTGTGTGTGTGTGAGAGCAAGCGTGAGTGTGTGTTCATGCATGTGTGTGTGCAGGAGGGGGGGCGGCCAGGATTTCAGGATCCAATGGGCCGTTCCAGGCACATGTGGTCAGTGGTCTGTCAATGGGTAGAGTCAGCTCTACTATTCTTACAAACCAACCCAGTCTAAAACCAAACAGAAGGAACTGGTGGCAGAAGGCCTCTGGGCCTTGCATGGGCACTGGGAGTGATGCGTCTGAGTTAGACGAGCCTGACTGGGGGTTTCCAATCCAAGCTCTGCTACTTATTAACTGTTTGGCCTTAGGCAAGTGGCTTAGCCTTCTGTGTCTCAGTAGAAGACTCTGTTACAGGGGAGTAACACTCACCTTACTCCCTTGTTGTGAAGATTAAGCACAAGAGTGTGCCAACGACTGAGCAACTGGTCTACCCGCTAATAATACCTGGTGGAGGCTGTTGGCAGTCCAAGACGAGCATTCTGGAGAGCAGAGCATGGGGCACTGGAGAGCTTTAGCCCTTTGGGCACTCATGCCTAATGTTTCCACACTTCAGAGGGAAGTTTGGAAGATGGAAGCAATGTAAGCAAAAGGTGGTATGTCCATACAGTGGCATATCATTCAGCCTTAAACAGGGAGGAAATTCTGACACGTGCTGTACACGACAGATGAAACTTGAAGACATGAGGCTAAGTGAAATCAGCCTGTCACACACACACACACACACACACACACACACACACAAAAAGAAAATTCTGTATGATTCTGCTTACATGGAGGCACCTAGAGTAGTCACATTCCTAGTGACAGAAAGTAGAATGGTGGTTGCCAGGGGCTTGAAGTCGGGGCAAAAGGAGAGTTGTTTAATGTGCAGTTTCAGTCTGGGAAGACGAAAAGAGGTCTGGAGAAAGATGCCGTGCCACAGGGTGAATGCGCTTAATGCCCCTGAACTGGACACTTGAAAATTGCTAACATGTCAATTTTATGGCCTTTCTGGTGCCGACAACCACCCCACCAGAATATGCCCCTCACGAAGGACCTCCTCCACCCATCCCTGGAAGAGGTGAAGGGGAAGCACAAGAAGAAGAAGCACCTGGCACAGAGCCCCGGCTCCTGCTTCACAGGCATGAAGTGCCTGGGATCCAACAGAGTCACTACTGTCTTGAGCCATGTACAAATCGTAGTTTTGTGTGTTGGCTGCTCCACTGTCCTCTGCCAGCCCACGGGAGGAAAAGCGAGGCTTACAGAAGCAGGTTCCTCCAAACAGATGCAGCACCGAAAGCACCCAAGACGAAGAGGAGTGGGAAATGATCCCAATATACACATTTTGGATTTAAAAAATGTCGGGGCACCAGGCGACTCAGTTGGTGAAGCCTCCGATCTTGATTTCAGCTCAGGTCCTGATCTCAGGGTCCTGATCTCTGTTTCTCTCCCTCTCCATCACTCTCTCCCTCTTAAATAAATAAATAAATAAAATCTTTTTAAAAATGTCAATTTTATGTTCTGTGTGTGTTGCTACAATTAATATGAAAAAATGTGGAGAATTACTGGGATTCGGGGTATACAGGTAAGGAATGAGAGAGAAAAAAAAGAAAAGCTCTGACAAAGAGACAGACACCCCCAGGGAAAGCCTTGCTGGGATTCTACTATAGTCTACCCTACTATGAGAGGGGAGCCGATTTCCGTAAAGGGACAGAGACAGACAGACAGACAGAAAAAAACAGAAGCAAGAGAGGAGAGGGTTATCAGTGTCAAACAAAAGCTGCGGAGGAATGAAGGTTTCTGAGCTCTGAAAGTGCAGCAAGCCAGGAGGAGAGAGGAAGGCTCCCTCTGGAGACCGTGGTCACTCCTGGCGGGGGTGAGTCCCCAAGCCAATTCGGGCCTCAGCTGTGTGCAGATGGGGAAACCTCAGGAGACAAGGAGGAGGTGGTTTGGGCTGGCCAGAGGTAAAAACAGCAGATCCACAAATGCCAGGGGCTCAGCTCCCTGCCACTTGGCAAGCAGAGCGGCTGGGACCAGTGGCGGGGACCTCTTTCCCCAGTCTCAATCCTTGTAGGCTCCATAGGGCCCCTGGAGGTTGCCTTCTCCTTTGGTTCAGCTGCCTGACTTCCCTGGAGAGGAGGTGGTGTGGGGGTGGGGGGAGAGGGGGTCGGTGGCCAGTCCTCACATTCCCAGATGCCCACTTCCTCACCCAGCCATGCTGCCCCTGCACACGTGGCCCCAGGCCGTGTAGACACACCTGAGTCCAGGAGCGACCCAAGCTGCAGGGAACCCAGCCCAGGCACGGAGGTAATTAGGCACGTCTTCTCTGCTCCTGAAGTAATGTTTGTCCTTCAAATTCTGCCAACCAAAATGGCTCAGGCTCTGATTTACCATCACCACGTTATGTCATACTTCCTTACTGCTTTTATGACCAAGAAAGACGCCAGGCACAGTAGCCATATTATGTCCTAGTAAACTCCTGCCTAAATTAAGTCACTATTTCTGGTCCCTGTCGCTGGTCAAAAATGACATCCAAGGGTAATTGGTGTTTTAGGGGCACATTTTAAGGCAAATGCAAAAAAAAAAAAAAAAATGAATGTGCCTATTTTCTGGCTGAAATTTGCATCCGTCTTTTTACCCTCTCTTGGCAAACATGTTTTATGTTTATTTAAATGGTCCTTAATAAAAATGTACAGCTGCAAAGCATCTTACTACTCAATGCTTTCTGGTTAAGAAAATTGCCCATAATCACAGTTGACTTTCCTATTCGTAACACAATATTATTTTTCACTGGAGCGTGGCTGTGGCCCAAGGTGCAAACATTACAAACGCAGTGGGAGGCTTATCTGAGGTCGCAAGCACTTCATTCATTCAGTCCTTCAGTCAATCAACAAACTGGTTTTGTGGACTTATTAGGTGGGGTTTTAGACCTTTTGGAGCAGAGGGAAAAGCACGTGCAGAGGCATGTGAGAGCATGGCAGGTCACTGATGTGACAAGAGGAGCCATTGTTAGCCACAGCTGATGTGTTGTGATTGGTTGTAAAGTGTTACCGTAAATAATTTGTCTCTGATAGGAGTGAACATACCGACATTGCCGAGTGATTTACTATTACTTACAAGTTGGAATGGATTCAAGGTTATCCTTCTCATAACAGCATCACTCGTGCCTGCTTGTGTTTCAGTATGTTTTAATGAGAGAGAAAAGGGCCAATTAATAGCTGGTGTGCCAAAAATTGTGTAGTCCCCAAGTACACCCATGAGGATATGTCACGCATGTGAATGTCATCTGTCAGTTGTCTTGTGGTTTCGAATTGGAGCAGCCCACATGGTGTGTGTTATTGGGAGAGTGAAGAGAGATGAACTTGGGGAGGTGGGATGGGTAGGTGTAGGTTTTCAGAGCTGTAGTACCCACATTTTCATTTGGATTGCCCCCAAAGTTTGCATAGCAAATTGTCATTGACATTGCTGCTCATTTGTGAGGTTCCAGTATTTCCCCTGATACAGAGATGAGATCTTAATTAGTAACTGTCAACCCATTCTCGCAAATTTAGCTTGTTTTGGAGAACCCATAATTATACTTTTGCAGTCAACTACTTCTAGCATTGGCCACATTGTGTGCTGAGCTCCTAAAAATTAATGTGATCGAAGAGGCAGTTTTCAGGTTAGGTTTCATGGAGTGATGGTATTGGGGACTTCATATGTCTTGGAAAACAAATGGAAAATCCCAGTAATGAGTCAACCTAGAAAAAGGAACTTAACTAATAATGAACTTGATATGCTATCTCTCTTAGGTCCATGGAGGGCTGTTGGGGTACAGAGAAAGGATGCCTATGTTGCCTTACCTTTCCAATATAAAATGGATTTCTGGACTTGACCAGAAGATATTAAGAGTGATACCTCATGTGATGTGCAAATAAAATAACTGATTGGCTTGGTGTTCTGATTGGAAGGGTACTCAAAATGTTTCCCTGCCCCTGAAAACACTCTCCCACTGGTGCTTGATTTTCTAATATTAGAAATTGTGGTGGAATCATTTGTTTTAAAATTATGCTTTAGGGGTACCTGGATGGCTCAGTCGGTGAAGCAAATGCCTTCGGCTCAGGTCATGATCCCAGAGTCCTGGGATTGAGCCCCACATTGGGCTCCCTGCTCAGCGAGGAGTCTGCTTCTCCCTCTAACCCTCCCCCTTCTCGTGCTCTCTCTGTAACTCTCTCTCTCTCCCTCAAATAAATAAATAAAATCTTTTTTTTTAAATTATACTTTGTTCTTTGAACTATTTTATTATTTTCTATTTCTATGCTTTGGGAAAGGAGGGTAGTTGTCTTGAAAATAATAAGCGCATTCAGGAATTAACTGGAAGCCTGCTAGGATTGTTGTTAGAAAACCAGTTGTGTGTAGATAAAACCTCAGTAATTAATCAGTGAGCATCTAGCCGCCAAATATCTGATGGGAGGGAGGAGGCCCTCTCCTTCGAGAGGGGGAAAATGACTCCCATCTGATTGAAAAAGCACCATCCCAGACCTTCTTGCGGCTGACATGCAGATGTACATCTGGCTGTAATCTCTTGCTCCCTGCTAGCCTTTGCCAAGCTGTGTGGATCAGAAATCCAGTTTCTCCCCCATGGAAAGAGACAGAAATTGAATAGTGAGATAGTTAAAATTCTGAGCACTGGCTAGGAGAAGGAACATGCCCAAAGCAATAAAACAACTCTCACTTAAAAACCATGCTGCAGAAATATTCGAGCCATTTAAACAACTGGCAGAGTTGATTGGGGGTGAAGGGAATAGGAGTCTCCAAGCTCTGGACGAGACTTGATACTCAGCAGACAAACCAAGAAATATTTAAATTGTGTTCAGTCCACTCCAGGTTGATGAGCAGGATAGAATCAATGTTTGATCAAATTTGAAGGGATTTGTTTGCATGTAGGTGTCCATGTTTCCATAAACCTGGCTCTAAATTTTATTCCATGTGAAGTTGTTTTAAATGCAGTTCTATTTATAAAGAATAAAACCATCACCGAATGAGAAAATGTTCTATTCTCTCTGAGCTGTCCAACCTAATGGGAGGCTATCACTTGGTCGGAGTGATGGCAATGCCCGGTGCCTCAAGCTTTGGATTAAACACTAAAGCCTTCTTTAAAAATAAAATGCACCCAGGGCACCTGGGTGGCTCAGTGGGTTAAGGCCTCTGCCTTCAGCTCAGGTCATGATCCCAGGGTCCTGGGATCGAGCCCCGTATCAGGCTCTCTGCTCGGCAGGGAGCCTGCCTCCTTTCCTCTCTGTCTCTCTCTCTGCCTGCCTCTCTGCCTACTTGTGATCTCTGTCTATCAAAAAAATGAATAAAATCTTTAAAAAAAATAAAATAAAAATAAAAGTGTCCCTGGAAAGGTTAACATATAAGTTACTAGTACCTTAATATGGTGGTTCCCTAAATTGAATATTTAACAGAAGCATCTCACACCACACCTTTCACTTATACTGAGAGCTTTCAAAATACAGGGAAGTTCAGAGAAGAATATAGCAAGTACTTATGTTCTTGCCATGCAGAGTGGAAATACACTGCCACATTTATTTTGTTTTCCATTTTTTAAAGATTTATTTATTTGAGAGAAAGAGAGGAAGAGAGAATCTTCAAGCAGACTCCCCACAGAGCACAGAGACTGACACGGGCCTCGATCCCACCAACCCTGAGATCACACCCTGAGTGGAAACCAAGAGTCCAATGTTTAACTGACTGAGCCATCCAGGTGCCCCATCTTCCTTTTTTTTTTTTTTTTTTTTTTTTTAATAAAAAGAGTAAAATACGTAAGGAAAAGCTGAAGTTCCCTTTATCTCCCACTTACTGTCAACCTGTTCTCAGCATTGTTTTCTGAGATCGGTCCATGTAGGTATGTACTAATTTCAGTCATCTCACTGCTGAACAGCAACCTACAGTACAACCATTGGCACTTCATTTTCTCATTCCCCGGTTGATGTACATTTAGATTGTTTCCAATTTATTTTGCTACTGGTCCTACCAGTGGTCTACATGTTCCCATGAGACCATACCACTGGCAACTTCTGAGTTTTAATTTTTGCCAGTCTGACAGTATTTCCCTGAATACTAAATACTATTTTCCCTGAGCATCTTTTCATATATTTGTAGGTCATTCCAGTTCCTTCTGCTCATTGCCTATTGGTATTCTTTGCCCATTTTTCTTTTGGGTTGGTTGCCTTTTCAAAATATATTTATTATATATCTTTTGGATATGTTTTCTTTTTAAATTTTGTGTGTGGCAAATGTCTTCCCCACTGTATGACTTGTCTTTAACTTTATAGTATCATTTCTTTTTCTATAGACATTTTAATATTTAATGCAGTCACGTTTATCAGTCTTTTCTATTAAAATTTGTGAGTTTGTGTGCATGTGTGATTAATAAATTCTTCCTTACTCCAAGATCACAAAGGTACTCTATATTTGCATCAAAACGTTATAAAATTTTGCTTTTAACATTTAGATCTTTGGGGTACCTGGCTGGCTCAGTTGGAAGAATGTGTGACTTCTGATCTTGAGGTTATAAATTCGAGGCCCACATGGGATGTAGAGATTATTTAAATGAATAAAGTTAAAAAAATAACATTTAGATCTTTAATTCACTTCAAAATAATTCTTAGATAGGATTTAAAGATGTTATCTAATTTTATCTTTTCTCACATGGATAATTTTAATAGCATTTATTAAAAGTCTATCATATCTTCCATGATTTATATATTTTTTAAAGATTTTATTTATTTATTTGAAAGAGAGAGAGCACACATGAGTGGGGGTTGGGAGAGGCAGAGGGAGAAGCAGACTCCCTGCTGAATAGAGAGCCTGATGCGGGACTCGATCCCAGGACCATGGGATCATGCAACTGAGCTAAAGGTATATACTTAAGTGACTGAGCCACCCAGGCACCCCTCTTCCATGATTTATAATCAATGTCTGTCATATACCTACTCCCCACAGATTTATATGAGTTATTTTTAGGCTCTTTTTTAATTCCACTGATCTATTTACCCATATGCCAATATGGCACTGTTTTAAAATTGCTATAACATGATAAGTCTTGATAATCTGCCCTCCATTCTTCTTCAAAAATTTTTTTCTATTCTTGGTGCCTTACTCTTCAGCATAAACTGTAAGATCAGCTTGTTAAGATCCATTAAAAATACTTTGCAATGTTGATTGAACCTGAATTAAATTTATAGATTAATTTGAAGATAATTGACATCTCATACCTGATCACAGTTTATCTTTCAAAAGTTCTTATGTCACTGTAATTATGGAGTCACAGGGTGATGGAAATGTATTATAGAGACATCCCCTATTACTGTTCACCCATTTTCTCAAAGTGGTCCCATTTTGGTTTTTTTACACAGCTTTATTGAGGAACAATTGATATAGTGAAAGCTAGATGTATTTGATGTATACAATTTGATGAGTTTGAAGATATGCATATACTTGTGAAATGATTACCACAATCAGGTGATAAGCATATCCATCACCTCTCAAAATTTCCTCCTCCCCCTTTTCGGTGGTTGTTGTTTTAGGGTAAGGAACTTCACATGAGACCTACCCCTTAACAAACTTTTAAGTGTAAAATACTCAATTACTGACTATAGGCACAATGTTGTACTGCAGATCTCTCGAACTTACTTGTCTTACCTAACTGAAACTTCATATCAGCAATTAACGTCTTATATAACTAAAGTACAATATCAAAACCAGGAATCTGACACTGGCGCAATGTTTGTGTATAGTTCTAAGCTTTTCATCATGTGTAGATTTGTATAGGCACCACTGCAATTAAGATACAGAACTAGTCTATCACCACAAAGGTATCCCTCATGCTACCCCATTATAGTTAACATCCACCCTGTCTCTAACCTGCAGAAACTACTAATCTGTTCATCTCTACAATGGTAACATTTTAGGAATGTTATATAAATGGAATCATACAGGGGTGCTTGGTGGCTCAGTTGGTTGAGCATCTGCCTTCAGCTCAGGTCTGATCCCAGGGTCCTGGGATCGAGCCATGTGTCAGGCTCCCTGCTGAGTGGGGAGCCTGCTTGTCCCTCTCTCTCTGCTGGTCCCCCTGCTTGTGCTCTCTCTCTCTCTGTTAAATAAATAAATAAAATCTTTTTAAAAAATAAAATATAAATGGAATCATATAGTATGTGACTTTTTGGAGTGTCTTTTTAAAAAATTCATCATAATTCCCTGGATATTCATCCACGTTGTTATGTGTATCAGTAGTTTTCTCCTTTTTCTGGCTGAACATAAGTCCATGTGGATGTAGCACAGATTTTTGAACCATTCACCTGTTGAGTGACATTTCAGACATCTCCATTTTTTATGTTTTCTGTTTGTTCTTCTTCTTTTTTTTTTTTAATCTTCCTGTGTGAGGCGTTTTCTAGAATTTCATTTTGATTTACTTACAGTTTTCCAAGAGTATCTCTTGGTATAGAGATACTGTTCTATACAAAGATTACTATACTAACTGATGTCATTTTTACCTAGTAAAGCAAAATGTGAAAAATTTGCCTTCCTTTACATCCCTTTACTTCCTCCCCAGTTTGTAATATAATTGTCTTAAATATTTCCTCTATAGGTGCACTTGGGTTGCTCAGTTGGTTAAGGGTCTGATTTCAGCTCAGGTCATGATCTCAGGGTCCTGGGATTGAGCCCCAAGTGCTTGAGGGATTGAGCTCAGTGGGGAGCCTGCCTCTTCCTCTCCCTTTGCCCCTCCCCCTGCTCATGCTCACTCTCTCTCTGTCACTCTCTATTTATTTATACATAAATAAAATCTTTAAAAAATATATCCTCCATATACATTGATAAACATATTAGACAATGTTTTATTTTTTTTATTCAACCAGCGAACAATTTAGAAAACTCAAAAGAAGAAGGAAAGCCTCTTGTATTTACCCTTATTTTTTGCTTTTTCTTTGTTTCTCCTTACTTCCTGATGTTCTAAGATCCCTTTTTAAAAAAAAAAAATTCTTTCTTTCTTTTTGGAGAACTTCCTTTACTCATTCTTAAAGTGTTGGTGTACTAGTGGCAAATTCTTTTAATTTTCCTTCTACTGAGGATGTCTTGATTTCCCCTTCAATTCCAAAGGATATTTTTGCTGGATGGAGAAGTCCATGTTGGTGGGTTTTTTCTTCCAGCATTTGAAAAACATTATTGCCACTTCCTGTGACCTCCACAGATTCTGAAGAGAAACCCACTGTCACTGGAATTGTTTTTCCCTGATAGGTAAAAGTATCATTTCTCTCTGACTCTTTCAAGACTTTTTCTTTGTTTTTAGTTTTCAGAAGTTTGACCATGTGTCTCAGCCTGGATTCCTTTGGGTTTATCCTCTTTGAGATCCCCCAAGCTTCTTGAGTCTGTAGGTTTATGTCTTTTGCCAAATTTGAAAATTTTTCAGCCAGTATTTCTTTGATTACTTTTTCAGTCCTGCTTTCTTTCTCTTCTGGGATTCTGATGCCATGAATACTATATCTTTTGATATGATCCCATAGGTTCTTAAGGTTCTGATCATATTTCTTTCTTCTACTTTCTCTGTTGTTCATCCTCAGTAATTTTCATTTTTTTAATCTTCAAGTTTGCTACTTCTTTTTTCTGTCTCTTCCATTCCTCTATTGAGCCCATCCATTGAGTTTTTATTTTTTGTTTTTTTCAGCTCATCCATTGAGTTTTTTATTGTAGTTATTTTGCTTTCTTAGTTCCGAAATTTCCATTTGGCTCTACTTTATATCTTCTATTTCTTTGCTAAGAGTGTTTCACCCTTTCTTTTTATATTTGTAATTACTGGCTCAAACATTTTTATGACGGCTGCCTTAAAATCTTTGTCAGGTAATTCTAATGGCTGTGTCATCTCAGTCTTGGTATCATTGATTATTTTTTCTCATTCATGTTAAAGTTTTCCTGGTTCTTGCCAATCATTTTGATATTTGGGTATATCTTATTTTTTTAAGATTTTATTTATTTGACATGAGAGAGAGAGATCACAAGTAGGCAGAGAGGCAGGTGGGGGTGGGGGGGGAAGCAGGCTCCCTGATGAGCAGAGACCCTGATGTGGGGCTTGATCCCAGGACCCTGAGATCATGACCTGAGCCAAAGGCAGTGGCCTAACCCAGTGAGCCACCCAGGCACCCCTTGGGTATATTTTCTTATCGGACTTATATTGTTGAAATCTTTGGTTTCAGCAGGCCTTCTCTGACAGTGTTCAGTGGAGGAAGAAGAGGTATAACCTCATGATGGCCAGGTGGAGGTAGAAGTGTAGGCTCTCCACATAGTTGCCACTTTCACCATGGGAGGAGGGACCTTGTTACAGTCCTGGCTTCCCACTCAGCCCTCTCTGACAACACCCCAGATGCCTCTTTATAGTCTGGGGAGGATGAAGTCCAAGCTGTCCACTCTGCATTTGCTGGCATGAGTGGGAGTGGGATCACTTTTTTTTCCTGTGTGTATTTAGCTGGACTAGAGAACACTTATTGTTAAAAGTTTTCTATCCTACTGCATTTCTCTTTTGCTGGTACTTCGGCTAGAGAGAGCAGGCTTTTGTTGGGACTTTTTTGGGTCTGTCCTTCTTTGTGTTTTGGGGTTACCAGTTTTTCCAGCACCTAGTATGGGGTAGATGAGGCCAAAATAAAACAGAAGGAACTTACTAACATTTCTCATCAGTCGCCAAGGCCCTTAGCCAGTCTGTCTGAGTTTTCTCTCCACCTATCAGAGTTTTCCAAAGTTTGTTTTCTATGTAACATGAAGTTTTTACCTATACATAATGGTACGGATAGGGAAAAGTACTTCTACATCATCTTGTCCTGCAACTGGAAGTACAAGGTCATATTTTATGACTTCCAAAATTTTTCATAAAGTTCTTACACAAATTTTGTGTATATGTATTTTTAGATCCTTGCTAAAAATAAATATTTTGATTAGTATCATTCCTTTTTTTAAAAATTACATATCCTGATTGTTTCTGGTGTGTGTGTGTGTGTGTGTAGATATAGATATTACATATTTTTAAAGATTTTATTTATTTATTTGTCAGAAAAAGAGAAAGCACAAGCACAAGCAGGGGGAGCAGCAGGCAGAGGGAGAAGCAGGCTCCCCATTGAGCAGGGAGACTTATGTAGGACTCGATCCCAGGACACTGGGATCATGACCAAAGCAGTAAGCAGATGCTTAACCGTCTGAACCACCCAGGCATCCCTGTTTCTGGTATATTGAAATGAGACTGATTTTTCATATTACTATATCTATCACCCTTTTTGAATCTCTCAGTTTTAATGGCTTATAAATCCTATTTTATTTTATATATTGACAACTATATCATCTGCAAATATGATCATTGTGTCTTTCTTTCCAATCCTTATAGATCTTATTTCTTTTTCATATACTATTGTGTTTGCTGGGTCTTTGATTACAATGTCAAACACAAGCAGTAATGACAGGCATCCTCATCTTCTTTTTTCTGAGTTTTCAAGTAAATGCTTATGTTCTTTTATCATTAAGTATGATTATCTTTTTTAAGATTTATTTATTTTTGAGAGAGAGAGAGAGAATCCTCAGTAGACTCTCTGCTGAGCATGGAGCCCAACACAGGGGTGGATCTCACCACCCTGAGATCATGACCTGAGCAGAAATCAAGGGTCAGATGCTCACCAGACTAAGCCACCCAAGTGCCCATTAAGTATGATTATTATAGATCTTTGGCTACTATGTAAAGAAGGACTGTGGGAGGGCAACAGGGGAAACTGAAAGGCCAGTGAGAAGGTTAATGAGGTAGCCTGAGTGAGGAGCTAGAGTGGCCTGGATTAAGATGGTAGCAAATAAATGTAGCAAATATAGAGAGAAAGGGACAGATTTGAACTGAATTTTTGAGATAGACTCCAAAACATTTGAACGGGGGCTGAGGGTAAAGAAAAGAGGAGAAATTAAATTGATGCATTGTTTGGGGCCCGAATAACCACATGGATGGTGATGCCATTTTGTGAAGTATAGAACACCAAGATAAGAATATATTTGGGGGACAAAATGAAGGGTGTTCTTTGGGTTACATTAAATTTGAGATTCAATGCCAGACATACAAGTGTCCAGATATTCTAAAAAGGCCATATAATAAGAGTCTAGAGCTCAAGAGGAGATGTCAAAATGGTAGATAGGAACAGCTTATGGATACTGTTTAAAGCCATGGGATTGTATGAGCTAGAAAAGAGGGCTAAGGACTTTAACATTTAGAGGTCAAGCAGAGAAGGGGAAGATAGCGAAAGAGACAGAAGAAATGGCCAGCAAGATAGGAGTAAAACAAGGAATTTATCCTACTGAGATAATTGTACAAGTATGTAGAGATATACATGTACAAGTATACTCATCACGTTATATTTTTATAATAGCAGAAATTAGAAATGATTATCTGTAGGGAGATGATTAAATAAATTGTGGTGGATATATCCTCTAGAATATACTAGGCAAACATTAAAAGGATGACATAAATCAGTACTCACTGACATATAGGGAGGCATATGACCCATTTTTCCACACAAGAACAGGTTTCAAAATAGCATATATAGTATGTGCCCATTAATGTAAAATTGTATGTGTGAATGTGTTTGTGTGTGTGTGTGTGTAAATAGGGACACATACGTAGTTTTGTTTTTCTGCTTTGTTTACTGATCACCCCATGTGTCTAAAACAGTGTTTTAGCAGGTAGCAGGCACTAATAAATGTTTTTTTTGAAAGAATGAATGAACAAATGAATATTGAAAAATGCTCCCCAAAATGTTCGAGTGGTCATCTCCAGGTCTTGTGATTAAAGGTATATTATTTTCCTTTGTTTTACATTTTGTTTGGATTCTTTTACAATGAGCATACATTCTTTTTATCTGGAAGAAAATTCTTTTAATTTTTGAAACCACCTCCACCCTCGTCAGTTACCTGTGACCTCGAAGTACCCCTGTTTGGCTGAATTCAGAGCAAAGCAGTTGCCTTGCCATTGTAAATCCATATTTGGGCAGGAAGATCAGAATGATAGCAGAGAGATATGTTGGCTCTTGGAGAGCTGGAGGCAGGAAAAGTGAACTAGGAGGTGAAGACTGACAGGAGCCGCAGGGAAGAAAGACTTGCGCCTTGCAGGAAAGCAAGGAGCAAAGCTGGGTTTTTCAGAGCAGAGCAGCGTAGCACACGAAGCTGGGAACCCCTTGCAAAACCTGGCCTGGGGGGAAAGGAGCCTGTGGAACCAGAGAGCACAGTGAGTTTTGCAATCTAAATTCTTGACTCACAATTGTGGATGGATATAGGAGTTAATAAAAAAGCCACACTGTGGTTCCAAGATTGTGCTGCTTGCTATAGAAATACCTCATTCCCTTTGGTAGTGGCAGTGGAAAAATGACGAAAGCCTTGTGTTTGAAGAAGTCCTTGGTTCTCTGTTTTTTCTGAGGCTGCAAGAGAAGCAAGTTGGATTATGTTTCTTGAATAACTGATTAGACCTCCTTTGGAATTCCATGTGTGTGTTTGCCCAGCCATGCTCTGTCCTCCCCTCCATTCCCCCACATCAGCCTCTTGCTCCCCATCACCAGAATATACCTAGATTTCTCCAACGTGGAAGTTTAATCTCCTGCTAGCCTTTCTCCTGTACTGTGTTATGCTAAATGAGTGCTCATTTCCTTCCTGGCCTTGAGTTACAAAATGCTCTCTTCTGTTGCCCAAGTCTTGGAAAGTGCAGGCTCCAGGAAAAGGGTGGTGGTAGAGATAGGGTTGCCAGATAAAATACAGCATGCCCAGTTAAGTCTGAATTTCAGATAACCAATGAATTTCCAGGATAAGTATATCCCAGATAGTGCACGGGCACGGGACAGACTTACGCCAAAAAATTACTCATCCTTTATCTGTAATTCAGTTTTCTTTCTTTCTTTCTTTCTTTCTTTCTTTCTTTCTTTCTTTCTTTCTTTCTTTCTTTCTTTCTTTCTTTTTGTAAAATCTGGCAACCCTAGGTAGAGAAAAAACTCATCTTGTGATACAAGCATTTTCTCAGTGTTTTTCATCCAAAATTTACCAGATGTTTCTTAGATGGACTTTCAACTTACAGAAGGGGAAATAACTAACTTATTAAGTCAAATTTAGATGGCAAATTAATACTGGAGCTGAAATTTTAAGTTTTCAACCTCTCCAATACATGATTTAATCCAGTGATCTCTACATCAGTAATTTATTGGCTAGAAGGAAGCAGGATCAGCACTATCAGAAAGGCACATATTCCCATGAAAAGCAAAATTTGCAAAGAATTTAAAGGCAGTGACTCTTAAGATTTTAATCACCTTTGGACCATGGACGGGACTATGTTTAGTTTCTAAGGTACTGTTTCTCAAAGCATGGTCCCTGGACCACCTTCATCAGAATCACCTGGGAAGCAGTCTGTAAAAACAGGCAGAAAGTAAAGCTAATTGATCCTTCCAAGGATTGAGCCTCTGGTCTTTTACTGGCACCACAATCACTTCCTCCTTCAACTCCAGAGCTTTTATGTCATTCCACTAATAGCTTTTATCTGGAGGATCTCAATGACAGAGGGTTTGTGAGTTACTTTTAACGTTTTGTTTTTTCCATTGGACATTTCAAAAGCAAAATTGTGAAAAGGCAAACTTCTTTTTTTTAAGATTTTATTTATTGATTTTGAAGATTTTTATTTTTAAGTAGTCTCAACCCCCAGCATGAAGCTTGAACTCACAACCCCAGGATCAAGGGTCACACGCTTCACCAACTGAGCCAGCCAGGTGCCCCTCAAAAGTATATTTTTGAAAGTTTTCACACATGTGTAATAAATTGTTAACTATATTGGAGAGGGTTTTTTTTTTTTTTTAAGATTCTACTTATTTATTTACTTATTTGGTGAGTGTGTGCAAGCATGGGTAGGGACCGTGGGAGAGGGAGAGAAGCAGGCTCCCTCAGCTGAGGGGGCAGCCCTACGTGGGGCTGGGTCCCACGACCATGAGATCTTGACCTGAGCTGAAATCAAGAGTCAGAGGCTTAACCAACTGAGCCACCCAGGTGCCCCCTGTGTTTTGGAGACTTTTTTACCCTTAAACATTGAAACTGTAGGGGTAAACAGTGTTTACCCTTAAACATTGAAATAAAAGGCAAAATTCTTAAAAGGCAAAATTGAAGATAGATTTGACACCCCCCCTGCTGACACACCCTTGGATTATGGAATACAAAATAACTGTTAATTGTATGAGAAGAGATGATCATCCTGGCCTATATTAAATCACCAAATAATTTGATCTCAGAAGGTGAAGAAATCTCTATCACCTTCGTCTTGCCTTGGTACCTAGCCATGCCATAAAATCGACTCCCTACTTCTCCTGGGCCTCCCTCCAAGAGAACTAATCATATCTTAATAATTTGGTACAGCATCACGGTGTAATTGCTCTAGATCAGTATTACTCTATCAGATTGGAGAGCAGAAATTATTATCATGAATTAAAAAGAATGAGGTCAAGAGGTACAACTCAACTCACAAAGCATGACTAGGATATATGTATAATCAGAATGACTTTTTAAAATTAAGGAATTATAATTCTCTGGTAGAGCAAAGCAAAGCAAATGTGTTCCGTCTATCTGTCATTTCACATTTATAGCAAACAGTCTCACATTTGGTCAATTCCTTAATCACATGCTAATAAAAATAACAGAAATAGTTTGGTAACTCACCCCATGCTACTAAAATGCAAGTAACCCAAGATGGCTTGGCTGTGTTGTTCTCATCTCATTTTATCACCAGCGACTCAATTCTTCTTAGTTAGCCTTATGTGCTGCCAGTTGATACTTGCCTAAATATTTCCTTCATACTCAGAACATTATAGTTCCTTTTTCAGTCTTCAAGTATTTCCACCTAATTCTAGAAATACGTGAGGTACGCCTGAAACGCTGACAGCTGTAGCTCAGACCCAAAATAGTCAGGCTTACTCTAGAAGACACATTGAGCAAACAGAACCAGGAGCTGGAAGGTGACAGCTGAACGGGCATCAATAGGAAATTGCCAGGTGCTCAGTTGATCCAGCTAGGGATGGGAACAGACAGATTCTATTTCTAGAAATAGTACGGAGGATGCCAACAAGTCATGGGGTATACGTGATAGTACAAATCTTCCCTTCCATTTTGTGGGTAGCTTGAAAGGATATCTCAGTAATCTTAAACTTGCTATGAAAATTAACATGTCTAATGAATAATCTTTGACATTGACTTGTTCAGCTCCTATTATTTTCAAGTGACTGTGCTAAGCACTTTGAAGGAATATAAAAAAGTTTAGGACACAGTCTTTACTCACATGGCATTTTCATACCAGTTGGGGAATCAAGGCAAATATGAGAAAGTCCTGTCTTATGATGGATAGAATTACCCACACAATTTCAGCTGCATTCTCCCTCTCTCCTCCTCTCCACCCTCTCTCTCAAAGTTTCTAAATATAGATGGATACATATAAGTTGGCTTGCTCATACTGTACCTCTCTATACCCATGTACCCAGATAGGAGAGGCCATGAGGAGGTAAACTTAACGACTTACTAATTGTATGACCTTGACCAAGTGAACCCCACTAAGCATCCAGTCTCTCATCCATAAAGTGAAGATAATAATTGCATCTTCCAGACAAGATCATTCTGTCAATCGAATGCAATCTCACAAAATGTTTCACCTACTATCTAGTAACATAAAATCCTTAATAATGCTTAACACGTGTGTGTGTGTGTGTGTGTGTGTAATTGCTTTTATTTTTTTTTCAGTTATGTTGAGGTATAATTGACAAGTAAAATCATAAGATATTTATTTATTTATTTTCGAAAGAGAGAGAGAGAGAGAGAGAGAGAGTGTGCAGGGTGCTGGGGGAACAGAGGGAGAGGGAGAGAATCTCAAGCAGACTTGACGCTGAGTGTGGAGCCTGATGTGAGGCTCTATCTCACGACCCTGAGATAACGACCTGAGCTGAAACTGAGAGTCAGATACTTAACAGACTGAGCCAGCCAGGGGTCCCAAATTGTAAGATATTTAAAGTATACATCACAGCGGTTTGATATACATATACAGTGTAAAGATTCCCATCATCTAGTTAATCAACATATCTATTATCTCAGATATTCATCTTTTTTTGGTAGAACATTTAAATTTGACTTTCTTACCCAATTTCAATTATCTAGTACAGTGGTTATCAACTACAGTCACCATGTTTCACATTATCCGCTCTTATTCATCTCATGGCCGAAACTTCATAACCTTTCACCAGCCTCTTCCTATTTCTCCCACTGCCCCCAGCTCTTCGCAATCCCTTTTCTACTCTCTGTTCCTAAGGGTTTGACTTTCTTTTTAAGATTCCACATATTAAGTGATACCGTGTAGTATTTGTCTTTATTTGGCTTATTTTACTTAGCGTAAAGCCCTCGAGGTCCATCCATGTTGTCACAAATGGCAGGATTTTTCTCCTTTCTCATGGATGAATAATATTCCATTGTGTGTATCACATTGTGTGTGTATGTATATATATTTTCCCTTTGTATATATTTATTATGTATATATATACACACACTATATACATAGGAAATATATATATAATATATGTATGTAAAGAAAATGTGATTATATATATATTTTTTCTTTATTCATTCATCCACCAGTGAATACTTAGGCTGTTTTCATATCTTGGCTATTGTGAATCATGCTGCAGTGAACATGGGAGTGCAGACAGCTCTTCGATATCCTGTTTTTATTTCTTTTAGCTATATGTCCAGAAGTGGGATTGCTGGGTCATATGGTAGTTCTGTTTATAATTTTTTGAGGAAGCTGCATACTGTTTTCCAGAGTGGCTGTATCAATTTACATTTCTATTAACAGTGCACAAGGGTTCTCTTGGCTCTCTGTCCTTGCCAACACTTGTTATCTCTTATCTCTTTGATAATAGCTATTCTAACATGTGTGAGGTGATATCTGATTATGGTTTTGATTTGCATTTCCCTGATGATGAGTGAGGTTGAGCACCTTCTCATGTGCCTATTGGGCCATTTGTATGTCCTCTTTGGGAAAATGTCTATTCAGTTGCTCTGCCTGTTTTTTTAAATCAGATTTTTTTTCTATAGAGTTGTATGAGTACTTTTTATACATTAGTTATTAACCTTATCAGATACGATTTAAAAACTTTTTCTCTCATTCAGTAGGTTGCATTTTCGTTTTGTTGATGGTTTCCTTTGCTGTGCAAAAGCTTTTCAGTTTGGTGTAGTCCCACTTACCTATTTTTGCTCTTGTTGCCTTTGCTTTTGGTGTCAAATCCAAAAAAACCATTACCAAGACCATTGTCAAGGAACTTTTTCTGTTTTCTTCTAGGAGTTTTAGGGCTTTGGGTCTTATGCTCAAGTCTTTAATTTTGAGTTGATTCTTGTGTATGGTATAAGGGTCCAGTTTCATTCTTTTGCATGTGGCTGTCCAGTTTTCCTAACACCATTTTTTGAAGAAACTATCCTTTCCCTGCTGTGTATTTTTGGCTCCTTTGTCATAAATTAATTGACCATATGTGTATCAGTTTACTACTGGGTTCTCTATTCTCTTCCTTTGATCTATATGTCTGTTTTAATGCTAATACCATACTGGCGTGGGGTTTGTTTTTGGTTTGTTTTTTTTTTTTTTTTTTTGGTAATTTTATTGTTTTATTCACACAAAGGCAGTGTGTACATAAGCTGTCTATCTATTCATTTTCTTTACTGCAGAGGCTCGCATTGGGTTTGGGTACTCTGATGGCCAGCTGGGCTGCTCTTTCCACAATGGCTTTGTGATTCTTAGACATTGTGAGGTAACTAAGATTTGTTGCGCATCAGCAGCTCTCCAAACTCCTTGACATTGTTGCCTAGGAACTTCCGGAAGCCACCGGGCAGCATATCCTTTGTTTTCTTATTGCTCCAATAACCAAAAGTTGGGTGTCAAGCTCTGGCCCTTGATACCCATCTTCTGCACACCCTATTGTCAATGCCTCTGAGTTTCTACCAGTTGTGCTTTATTTTGACATATCAATCTGACTGGTGCCCGATGAATTTCTTGATCCTCTTTTTAATGATCTTGGGCTTCACAGAGGTCTGGGGGCAGCCATGAAGCCGTGTAGGTGATGGCTGCCATCTCTGCAGGCAGCACTGAGGAAGAGCCCATACTGTCCTGATAACTATAGCTATGTAACATAGTGTGAAATCAGGAAGTGTGATGCCTCCAACTTTATTCTTTTTTCTCAAACTTGACTTGGCTTTTCAGGGTCTTTAGTGGCTTCATACAGATTTTAAGATTGTTTTATTTTATTTCTGTGAAAAATGCCAGCAGAATTGTGATAGGAATTTCACTGAGTCTATAGATTGCTTTGTGTAGTATGGACATTTTAGCAGTATTAATTTTTCTTATCTGTAAGCACAGAATATCTTTTTAGTTGTGTCTTCAGTTACTTTCAATCAGTGTCATAGTTTTCAGTATACAGATCTTTCACCACCTTTGTTAAATTTATTCCTATGTATATTATTCTTTTTGGTGCAATTGCAAGCAGGATTCTTTTATCAATTTCTCTGATAGTTCATTATTAGTATATAGAAATGCAACTGATTTTGAATATTGATTTTGTATCTTGCAACTTTACTGAATTTGTTCATTAGTTCTAACAGTTTCCTTGTAGAGTCTTTGGGTTTTCCATGTATAATATCCTGTCATCTGTAAATAGAGACAGTCTGACTTCCTCTTTTTTAGATGCCTTTTATTTCTTTTTCTTGCTTAATTGGTCTGGCTAGGACTTCCAGTACATTGATGAATAAAAGTGATGAGAGTTGGGAATCTTCATCTTGTTCCTGATCACAGAGGAGAAATTTTCAGTGTTTTACATAGAATATGATGTTAGCTGTGGGCTTGTCATATATGACCTTTATTATGTTTAGGTACATTCCCTCTATACCTGTTTTTTTTTAAGATTTTATTTATGTGTTTGTCAGAGAAAGAGAGAGAGCACAATTAGGGGGAGCAGCAGGGAGAAGGAGAATCAGGCTCCCTATTGACCAAGGAGCCTGAAACAGGACTCAATCCCAGGACCCTAGGATCATGACCTGAACTGAAGGCAGATGTTTAACCGACTGAGCTACCCAAGTGTCCCTATACCTGTTTTTTTTTAAGAGTTTTTTTTTTTTATCATAAATGGATGTTAAATTTTGTCAAATTCTTTTTCTGCATCTGTTGAGATTATCATATGATTTTTATCCTTCATTTTCTTAATGTGGTGTATTGCATTTATTTATTTGTGGATGTTGAGCCATCCTTGTATCCCTAGAATAAATCCCACTTGTTCATGGTGTATTATCCTTTAAATGTACTGTTGAATTCAGTTTGCTAATACTTTGTTGAGGATTTTTACATTTATGTTCATCAGGAATATTGGCCTGTAATTTTTTTCCCTCTAGTGTCTTTGTCTGGTTTTAGCATCAGGATTATGCTGACCTCATAAAATTAGTCTAGAGTATTCCTTCTTCTTTTGTTTTTTGCAAGAGTTTGAAAAGGATTGGTATTAGTTCTTTAAACTTTTGGTAGAATTCACCCCTAACACTTGGTCCTGGAGTTTTCTTTGTTGGAAGGTTTTTCATTATTGATTCCTTAACTAGTAATTGATCTCTTCAAATTTTCTCTTTCCTTATGATTCAGTCTTTGTAGGTTGTATATTTCTAGGAATTTATTTATTTCTTCTAGGTTGTCCAGTTTGTTGTCAAATCATTATCCATTGTAGTCTTTTATCATCCTTTGCATTTCTGTGGTATCATTTCTAGTGTTTCCTCTTTCATTTATAATCTTATTTATTTGAGTCATTTCTCCTTTTTCTTGGTAAATCTAATTAAAGGTTTGTCTGTTTTATTTATCTTTTTAAAAACCAGCTCTTAATTTCATAGATCTTTTCTCTTGTCTTTTTAGTCTTTATTTCATTTATTTCTGTTCTGATCTTCATTATTTCCTTCCTCCTGCTACCTTTGCACTTAGTTTGTTCTTCTTTTTCTAGTTCCTTGAGGTGTAAAGTAAGATTGTTTATTTGAGCTTTTCTTTTTTCTTAATGTAGGAATAAATCACTATGAATTCCCTCTAGAATTACCTTTGCTGCATCCCATAATATACTACTGTTAACTGTTGTAGCAAGTGGTTTATATGTGGTATATGACATGGGAGAGACATGACTTCTGTGCTGAGGAATTTCAGGGGAGGGAGACATAACTGGACGTATGTTGCAGGGATGGGTCAAAGGTAAACTGATTTTTTAACTTGACAAGGAATGGATGACATTGAGGAATTGGAAGGGAGGGAAGGAGCGAAGGTGGAATACAGAGAAAACCAAGGTGTGGACAAGGGAGGATGCTCAAGAAACCAGCTGTGAATGGAGGTAGGTAAGGAATTCTGTGTAGCAGAACATTAGGAATTACTGTTGGAGAGGGAAGAAGGGGAGGTGGGGCCATATGATCAAAGGCCTTGAATGCCAGGCTACAGTTCTCGAGGAATTGTTTGAGATTTTTCATGCAAGAGTGGTAGGATGATAAAATTTAGCGAAATATACTTTCCAAATGTAGCTCAGCTGTCAAAGTCCAGCTCATAGCCACTTCCTCTTGGAAACCTTACTAGACTGCTTCCTCTCCTGGATTTCACTCTTCCGTTTC
This sequence comes from Mustela nigripes, assembly GCF_022355385.1. Classification (NCBI taxonomy): domain Eukaryota; kingdom Metazoa; phylum Chordata; class Mammalia; order Carnivora; family Mustelidae; genus Mustela; species Mustela nigripes. Next base: position 16,405,124 of record NC_081575.1, read on the forward strand.
CAAATTCTGTTGACACTGATTGCCCTTCCCCTGCAGTGATTTTGACCTTAACCTTCTACTGTCTCATCTTGGGTGCTAACTATGTTTTGTGCTTGTGTGTTGTGTAGAGAGAGGCTATCTTTTCTCTGAAGATAGAGCCTTGCCTTTTACTTCCTCCTTCCCACACAGAGCTTAGCACAATGTGGGCTCTGAAGGAATAATTTGAATTAACAGTGATTGATTATGGACATACCTAACTGGAGTAGGAAAAACAAAGTGTCCCACAAGTAGGATGTGTACTGGCTCTGTGAGGGAAATAGTACAGTTAGAGAAAGGTGGACAGGCTTCACTTTCCTAAGCTCATTCCTAAAGCCCCAGATTCAAGTTTTTAAAACATTTTTCTAAATGTCTTTGCTTAAGTTAGTTGGAACCTTCCAAGCCAAACAAAGGCTGGCTGGCTGGACTAACTGGTGTAATGGCCTCAGAGAATGGAGAGCTGGCCAGGAAGAGATGCCCCAAGTGCTGCCCTATGGGGGAGACCAGCTTCCTCATAGCCCAGAGAAGGAAGAAAAAGAACCTCTGTGTTTAATCACAACTATTTAAGAAACCAGCTCTGCTGAGAGCAGCAGACTCTGGGAGAAAAAAAATACAGTCTTTGCAAAGGGAACTTTTTTCCAACCTGAGGTCAAGCCCAGGAGTCAAACTGTAAGGGACTGGGAGGGAGAGCCTGGGTGTGATGAAACAAGAAAGCCTGTTACAGGCCTGATTCCAAAGAACCACATCTCCATGCCTGTCACAGTTCATCTTCCCAAACACCCATCAAATGAAAAAACCCATCTGTACAAATCTGCATTTGTTCAGTGTGGAAGCTCGATGCTTTTCTGATAGAAATCTGCATGTTAGCCTGGTTTGCAAAAGCCTCTAAACACATCAACAGAAGAAGTTATTTGAAATTGATTCTGGTTAAGACTTGTCTCCTTCCTCGTGTTCACAGTGATACCATCATTGACAATTTAGAACTTGATACCTACTGCCCTCCCTGGGCCCCCATGTTGCTTTCTGGATTCCAAGCTGAAACTGTTTCCGGGGCTCCAAAATGACCTTTCCCTGAGCCCCCACTAATGAGAGCCCCATCCCTCAGCCCACCCATCTTGTCCAGATGTTGAGGAGAAAGCATTCTGATTTAACTAATGCACGCTAAGGTGTAAGTGAGGTCATATACAAACTAGCCCAGGTGTGTTTGCATTTCCAGAAGGGCCATCATAAGGAACAGAATTCTAAACAGTCAAATTTCCAGTGTTATTTTGGGGTGTTGTGTGATGAGACAAGTCTTATTGGGCCAACTCAAATATACCACATGGGTAACCGCCTCAGCCACGTCTGATGCCATTCCCTTCTCTTGGAATGTTCTGGCCTCTTCTGTCTGTCTCTCTCTCAGCTCTGTTTTTCCTTCAGGGCTCAGCTCAAGTCCTACCCATGAAAGCCTGCCCAGAGTGCTTGAGTTCTGCCCTGCTCGGAAGTCATTGCCCCTCACTTGTTCCATCTGGGTTAGTTTGGTTTCCTCGAGCAGATCCTGAGCTCTGTGAGAACAGGAATCATATTTTAAACTTCTTGTCTATCTTCCATAGCCCTTGGCATGATGCTGGGCTCATAAGACAGGGCTTATAATAACAGCTATTGCTTTCCAACTTGTTAATCCAATTTGAGTCACGGTTACCCCCATAAGGTTGGGTGTCATTACTCCTGTTTTACAGAGGAACTTGTTGCCGGGAGGACACTGCTGAAAAGGAAAAAGTTAATTTAAAATCTTACCTCTTGGGGCGCCTGGGTGGCTCAGTGGGTTGGGCCGCTGCCTTCGGCTCAGGTCATGATCTCAGGGTCCTGGGATCGAGTCCCGCATCGGGCTCTCTGCTCAGCAGGGAGCCTGCTTCCTCCCCTCTCTCTCTCTGCCTGCCTCTCTGCCTACTTGTGATCTCTCTCTGTCAAATAAATAAATAAAATCTTAAAAAAAAAAAGAAAGAAAAATTCATTTAAAAAAAATAAATAAATAAAATCTTACCTCTTTTCTGTTTCTGGAAATTCTCAATTTATCAGTTGATATGATACTTTTGAGTTTGACCTCTGTGACCAGCACTGTGCTGTTGGAAATATGAGAGAGGCACAGGCCTGGCACCCTGCCTTCAAGTCTGTCATGGAATAATGCCTCCAAACCCAAATGCCTTGGGAGCTCGTTAACAGATAGAATCGCAGGCCATCCCCAGAGATTCTGATTTAATGGGTCTGGGATAGGGCCCAGGTCTTTTCTCAAAGCCACTTGAAGGCTTCTGATAGTCAGCCACGTTTGAAAGCTACTGCCACCATGAACCATATATTTTTAGTGCTTGGAAGCCCATAGAGATGACTGAGTCAAGTGTTCTGTGAAGAGCGGGGAACACACTACTGATGGGACCAAAGCACATAAACTTTATTTTTATTGTTACAGATTTGTTTTAACATGTATTAGAAAAAAATAGCCATTCCCTAAAACCATGATTTCACAGATATGATCATTTCCTTTTATTAAAAAAGTACTTAATTCTGACACATGCTACAACAGGGATGAACCCTTGAAGACATTATGCTAAATGACATCAGCCAGACACACAAAAAACCAATTACTATATGATTCCACTTATATGAGATGCATAGAGTAGTCTCAGAGAGACAGAAAGTGGGATGGTGGTTGCTAGGGGCTGGGGAAAGGGGAAATGGGGAATCGTTTAATGTGCATGGACTTTGCATTTTGCAAGGTTTGGGAGAGTGTCCTGGAGGTGAATGGTGGTGATGATTGCACAGGGGGATGAATGTACTTAAGGTCACTGAACTATCCACTTAAAGGTGATTAAGATGATAAATTTTAGGTTATATATGTTTTACCACAATGAAAAATGTACTTCAATGAAAAAGCAAGACAGAAAAAATTTAATTACATAAAAGCAGAGACAGATTGCAAATACAGCAAACATGAAGGTGCTGTGCAAATGACCAGTATTTGAGAGACATCATTGTAGTTTACCTTTCTAATTTTACTTAGGAGGATGCCAAGGCCCAAAGAAGGGGAGTGACTGCCCAATGTCCGGTGTCACATACTTAGTCAAAGGCAAGGCCAGGACTAGCACCCAGGTTTCCTGACTCTGTCAATACTTTTTTCATTTATATTGTCTGATATAATTATATAAAATAAAATTTATATTTTAGTTGCTAAAATATCACAGTGAAGGTAACAGACACAGAAGTTAGCCATATATGCTAGATGAGTCAGGGGGAGCTTGATGAAGGAACTGGGCCTTGTCATAGGCCCTCAAAGAGAGAAGGATGTATAAAAGTAGAGGAGATGGAAGTGGGGCACAAAAATAAACACAGGCCTGGAAACAAGAATAGATGTGGTTTGTAGTTCATACTAAGGCAATGAAGCTGGAGCCCTGGCTAGAGAAGTAGATTTACGTTGTCAAATAATCAAAGGTTCTTGAATGATACGTTAATTTAGACTCAATACAATAAGCAATAGGCAACCCCTGTAGAATTTTGAGCAGAGGTGTGACATGCCAAAGCCAGGTTTCATCTCATCTGCTAGTAGCCAACAGGATGGATAGAATGAAATCAGACCAATGGGTGGACTCTTCGAGGAATCCCACCATGGTGTGAGAAGAACCAGAGCTGAGATGGTGGCAGTGGGTACAAAGAGGCAGAGGCGAATCAAAGACTGATTTAAAGGCAGGTCATAAAGCAGGACAACCAAAGCTTAGTCATCTGCAAAAGGGCAGATGAAGGAAAGAGAGAAATCTAGAATGACTTCAAGGTTTCTAGGCATGGATGATGGAGTCATGATAGTGCCCTCAGCGGAAATGAACAAAATAGGGAGAGGAGATGCTTTGGAGCAAAGGTGAAACATTTGGTTTGGGACACAGAAAGTTGGAGGTGATGGTGGAACATCTGAGTAGTGATGGTCTCCAAGTAGCTTGAAACATAAGACATGAGATTGAAGTGAGGTTGGAGGTTAAAGGTCATTAAACTCTTTTTTCATTGTGGATGCTTTACACAAGGATGATCTTCCTGTGACTTATTCACTTTTATTTAGCATTAATTTAAAAGACATATTGTTTTCATAAAGAAATTGTGGTGTAAGACTTTGAACGCAAGGGAGCAAGCATTTAAATGCATTCCACGCCAGCAAACATCAAGGAGAGGGTGGGAATGGCCCAAGTGAGTAATTATATTTTCTCTTCTGGAAAGAAAAGAGAGAAAAGCCATGGTGTAATTTCCAGTTGTCCTTTCTTGGAGCTCTAGTGCATAGAAGGATTTAGTGTCCTTGTCACCCAATGCAACCTTTCAAAGAACTGCTGGATGAGTATTTAGTAATGGACCTTTGGGAACACCTTGTATGGAATCCAGCTCCTCTGTAGTTAACGCAGTATGGCAGCTGCCTGAATGATTCATATCAGAGCATCTCACAGTGCCACGTCATTTGACAAAGCAAGAACAGGAGGATTGACAATGCTTGCTGCATTGTCTATTACACGTTTGCTCAGTGGAGGAAAGGCTATCCCCCCTCAAGCATGACTGACCAAACTCTTGGATTTACTAACCTTGCCCCCCAAATCTCAGCCCTAATTTCTAGGAGTCAAATGAATGGAAAATGTCCAAGTTAGAGGAAACAACAGGTTTAGCACATGGTGTCGTGCACTCTCTCAGAAAGCAGTAGGGGAAACAGTTTGCTCTGGCCACATTTACATAGAGGACTGTGGGAGCCTTTTCTCCTAAACTTGTTTCCTGGGGTCAGGGCTGGTCATCAGGGAAACAAGTGAAGTTTCCCTTTAGCCCCTTCACCTCTCTTTGTGTCTTCTGTTTCTCTCCTCATGATGACTTTCAGTAGTCCACAGGCTTACTCCAAGTGCCCAGAGCTACCACGCAGCACACACACCCACCCCCTGTGAGGCCTCTCTGACACTAATAATAACTACTATGGATTGGGAAATGACAGTGTGCCAGCTGGACACTGGACTATGTGCTTTATATATGCATTATCTCATTTAGTCTTCAGACTTGTGAGGTAAATAACTCTTATTTCCCTCCATGTACAGATCAGGAAAGTGAAACTTAATGAGGTTCAATAAATTCCACTAAGGCACAAACCCAAGTCCAGTGCTGGTTCTACTACATTGCTCTTGGTCAAAGAGTAGGAGGAAAGAAAGGGGCATAACCTAGCTAGCCAAAGTAGCCACACTGACCATAGCAAACAGTAGACTCTCATCTCACATTGTGTATTGAGCAAGGAACTTCCCAGAAAACTTTCAATCTACCCCCTAAGACAGACTCCGTGGATGGTCTAAAAGAAAGTAGAAAGACGTCTTCTACCCTTGACATGGGTCAAGGCAGAGTTTTGATTTGACAAGAAGTTTATGGTCACTCTGCAGATGATTTCAGATGAGGAAAGTATAACACACATTTTCCTTGGGCTTTGAAAATGATTTTGAATTGGCACTTGGTTTCTATCTAGCTCCTCCCATGAATGATCTGTGACAGAACCTTAATGCCAATATCCCTTTCATAATCTCTTTCTGCTGATATGTCACTCTTTTTTTTCTTATTTTTTTAATTTTTAAAATTAACATATATTATTTATTTCAGGGGTACAGGTCTGTGATTCATCAGTCTTAACACAATTCACAGCACTCCCCATAGCACATACCATCCCCAGTGTCCATCACCCGGCCACCCTCTTCCCCTCCAACAACTCCCAGTTTATTTCCTAAGATTAAGAGTCTCTTATGGTTTATCTCCTTCTCTGATTTTGTCTTGTTTCATTTTTTCCTCCTTTTCCCTATGATCCTCTGCCGTGTTCCTTAAGTTCCACAATTATATGATAATTGTCTTTCTCTGATTGACTTATTTCACTTAACATAACTCCCTCTAGTTCCATCCATGTCATTGCAAATGGCAAAATTTCATTTTT
>NC_081575.1:16416094-16444389 GCF_022355385.1 Mustela nigripes
GTGCCCCTTCAGATCACTACATTTGTGTCTTTGGGGTAAATACCCAGTAGGGCAATTGCTGGGTCATTGGGTAGCTCTGTTTTCAACTTTTTGAGGAACCTCCATGCTGTTTTCCAGAGTGGCTGCCCCAGCTTGCATTCCCACCAAAAGGTTTCCCCTTTCTCTGCATCCTCACCAACACCTGCCGTTTCCTGACTTGTTAATTTTATCCATTCTGAGAGGTGTGAGGTGGTATTTCATTGTGCTTTTAATTTGTATTTCCCTGATGCCAAGTGACGTTGAGCACTTTTTCATGAGTCTGTTGGCCATTTGGATGTGATATATCACTCTTAAAAGTGGCATAAAATCAGAGGGGCACTGGGAAAGCTTTATGATTTGCACTCATCTCCCTGTTAGATTGTAAGTTCTCTGAAAGAGTAGGCTATTGTTTCTTCTTGAATGGCTGCCCAATTCTTATTGGGGTTAATTCATCCCATTGGTTTCCAAGATGAAGGCTAAACACCATGACTCTTGGCCATGCTGAAGAAGAGAAGGGGCGAGGACCAGCCTGTAGTTACGGCTCTGGAAGAGGGCAGCCAAGAGAAGACTAAGCTCCTTTCCAAACTCATGAAAGGTCAGCACTGGTCCTGAGCACATGGCTGACTGCATGGTTGACCAATGCAGAGCTCGAACCAAGACCCCTTGACTTCTGCCTATGATTTGCAGGAGCCTGAAGGAGGTTTTGTTTTTTTTTTTTTTAATTATAGTACTAATGAAAGGGTTGGCCTACCTTGGGGTAGCTGACCACTGCTGACCTACCTTGAGAAGGGCTGGGTCTCAAAGCAATTTTTCCAGCTGCAGACAGGGCTCATGCTGAATATTTCAAACTCTCTCACCTCGTCCTCCCTGTGCCCAACAAGATGGCTGGCAAAAATGAAAGGAGATGTTTAGCCAGAGAAAGGCATTCTTCTTTGTTTATTTACTTTTCAATAAAAAGTTAAACCTGCAATTTTGCCCACCTTGGTATACCCTGACTTTGGCATTGTACCCTGCAAGAGATACTCTTGACCACCAACTTTCCTAATCTTCAAACCATAGAAAGACAGGGCCAGAAAGGAACTCCGAACTCATCTAGCTCTACCCCTAGTTGCATAGATGCAGGACAGAGAGGCTCAGAGAAGGAGATGGATTTGCTCAAGGTCATGCAGTGAGTTAGTTGTGGGCTAGAACCCAGATGTCCTGACTCCTGGCTGAGCATTCTTCCACTCCACCGCATTGTAATTTTATCAACAGCAGACCTCCGATTAAGGACCCCTTGGCCTACATCCATTTCAGGTTCCAAAGTATTCTCTTAGCTGGCTTATGGGACTCACTTGGTAATCCAAGGCCATTTGGATAGTGCCTAAGTGTCATCCTGGATTGTTCTTTCCAGATCAGCTGCAGTCCAGGCCAGGATGGAATACTGCCACAAAATCAGTCCTCCCTGGCCTCTGCACTATGAGTAAAGGAAAATGAATGTCTCCGTCTTCTGTCTGGGGCTTTCAGATTGCTGAACAGATGTCTGTCTCAAAATGACTCCTTAGCTACCAGGCAGGGGAAAACATCAGCTACAAGCCTTGATAAGGGACACAAGCTTTTCGAGTGCCAAAGAGCTGCTGTCGTCTACCTCCCTCTCCCCCACAGGACCAAATGGAGAACATGGTGAATTTCCCTCATCGAAGAGGATGTGTACAGACTGCCCTGACTTGAAACAGCCTAGTGAGCCCTGTGTTTTGGAAAATTGGCTTTTAAGCCCAAGTTTGAGTTCCTCTCAGAGGACCTTACCTGTTCTTCTACTCCAGTTTTTCCCACTCACATGAAATAATGACTATTTTCCCAGTCTTGACCAAAAAAGGGAAAGATTCCACTTCCTCCAGCCTGCCATATTCCATGTATTTCCATGCTTCACCTCCCCCTCATCCACCAGCCTGGGGCCCCGCATGGGCACTATTTTGGGAACTAACCTAAGAGAAAGGATGGTGGCATGGGGGTGAGGAATTTGAGAAGGGATTCCTGTGTCTAGTGCTAGGCCCAGTACAAGGAACTCTGGGGGTTACCACTCAAGGCTGCAGGTGTTTAGTTTCTGCTGGTGCTACTTTTGATAGCCCAAATATAGCAGGAGACACAAGTCGGAGCACGTTCCTCAGGAAGGGCACATGATATGTGGCCACTCACTGAGCAGGGCCAAAGTTACTCCTCTGTAGAGAATGGCAGCTGCTCTGCTGAGGCCCTCCAGGGGGCTAGGCAGCCTTCCAAGATACAAAAAGCCCTTTAGTCTCCACCACACCTTCTGCCATCAATAGAAAGGCTCTGGCGAAACTCTCTGTCTCCTACACATTCCACATTAGGAAGGACCCTGCATCGACTCTATGGGATTTGAAGAACATGCCTAGGACCATAAAGCTTTAGGCAAAGCAATAGGTGGCCATCTCACATTCTGAAGCAAAGTGGTGTCCGACAGGGCCTTAATCTCTCCTTCCCAGCCATTATGCTGTCAGAAATCTTAGACCAGACATGCCAGTTCAAGTCTGCCTCTCCACCATTTCCTTCTAAGGGAAACTATGTGGTCCATAGTCCCTTGCTGATGAAAATGGCCCTTGACTATTCTTTGAAAATGGAGTGGTCACTTCTTAGGTCATGGGTGGGCACCTGACCAAAGGATGGTTAATCTCTCAGCTGGTGGATGATCATTGCATGAAGTGGCTGAGCAAGAACAAATGTACTCAGTAGGGTGGTAGCAAGTAGCTTGTCTTCCTAGACATACCACTTGTCTCCCTAGAAGTTAACTGGGGGGAAATACTGAGATTTTCAGTTTCTTGGCAGCAAGAGTGTACATGAGAAGACATTAGATCAAAGCAGAGACCAATTACAGTATCTTTTTTAATGGCAGGGCATTGGATAATATTCTGGCTATTGAGGAGATAATGAGATTTAATCCCTAGAACTCGTAGTTCCTGAATGATGCCAAATCCTGAGTTCCCATGAGAAGTTTTGGAGGGACATTCATTTGCCTTCATGTAGTTGGGGATCAGGCTAAAGTATGCAAAATGGGATCCTTCTTCTGTTGAGGGTGATGGGGGAACATTCTTAGCACCAGGTGGGTTCCTTTCCTTTGGAACTCAATATACACTATTGATAAGCCTTGGTAAATAGACCCAATCTCATACATGTTATATTGAAGTCCCATCCTTAGTTCTTTTCTCCCACTTCACCCCTCTGCCTAATTCTAGTCCAAGATTGACCATCATTTGATGTGGCCAGCTTCTCATCATGGTGGCAGAAGATCACTCTCTTTCTGACAGGGCATTTCAACCCAGGGCAGTCCAAACAGGCAACACACAAGGGGCCTCTGTCACCTTGCCTGAAATAGGCATGCCAAATTAGCTTTCCCTTTAGATCTAGGCCTACATGATTGCAGATATCCAATTCAATTTTCAGACCTTAAACATGGTACCCACACAGACTGATGTGGGCACCAAGAGAAGCATAAACCCAGTGTTGACTTGTGGCAGCCCCAGAAGCAGGAGACCCTCCTTGGGAGAATAAACATCCTTCCAAGCCTCTTGCCACAATAGCAACCATGGATGTTTTTCAGTACTTCACAAGTCACATAGGTACTCTATGTTTGGGCTCAGTATTATGGACAGGACTCTGGAAGAACCCTATAATTGACTTCACCAAAAGCCAGCCCTATCATCTGTTTTTAATCTGGGCTGAATTAGTCTGTGATGAGAAGCAGAGAAAGATAAATGATACAAGGCCACTGTTTGCAAACCTCTGGCAATCCTTGGTGGAAAAGATTTGTGACACTCAGATCTTTGTGCCATCATGTAGTGAGAACAGACTAGAAATTCTTCTAGAAAAGGAGCCTAGATTCTAGACTCTTCTGAGTGGGTCCATTTGAACCAGCTTCTGAAACCAACCTCCGCATTTTTGCTATTTACGATGGCAGGGAGAGTAAGTGGGTAGGCCCGCAATGATGGGGAAAGGGTGCTTGACATCTCTAAGATCTCTGCAGATGGTGTGAGACATGACCATGGAAGTTCTGAGATGATTCCAGGGCCTGCTGAATAAGCCAAATCCCATTTCGCTGCTGAACCCACACCCCAAAAATCAATTTTGCAGCTTCAGTCCGAGGAAGAATGAAAACTTTGAAGTCAATGTACCTCTTGATTTTTCTTAGTGTACTAGGACTTCATGGAAAACTTTAGAAATGGAGGAAAAGAAGAAAGTATAGAAACTGAACAAGCAAATCACACACAAAAGAATACTACATATATTTCCTGGCCTTTTCTCTACCACTTACAAACTGAACAAGGATGAAAATGTTATCTTGTCACAATTGAAGAGTTCATATGCCCTTTTACTTCATCTTCCTTTACTATCTGAGCTTGGCTTTACAGGGAAGTATGGGACATTTCTTTTGGACCATCTGAATAGTTTGCATCCTGGAGTGAAGAGTGAATAGGGAAGGACATGAGTCACCTGTGGCAAGGCCAGGCTTCAGTAACTCTGATCAGGACAAGAGGAGCCATTTGACCAAATGGTTCTTCCTTCCTCCTTGAGCACCTCAGAAGCCATCTGAGCTTGCTTGCCTCCCTCATTGGCTCAGCAGCCTGGGCTCCATGCCCCATAAAGCTGTTCTATGAAGAGCTTCCATAGTTAATGGCCCTCCTCTCCAACGTCCCTGCCACCAGATAAGTGAAATCAGGTTTAGTGATAGAAACACAGAACATCTGAATCAGAAATGACCTTAAAAATCACCTTGTCCCCCCCCCCCAAAAAAAAATCACCTTGCCCAGAAGAATGCCAACAAATACAGAAGAAATCAATAAAAATTAGCAGATCACCATTTTGCAAGTGTCATCTTACTAATTGATTTAGGCCATGGTCATCAATACATGCTGAAATGCTAGGGTATGTTCGTTTGGTTTCTTGTTTATGTTGGTGTCTGCCTGATTTCTCCATTGTTAAATTATGTTTTCCCCTTTGAAATTACAAACTTAATATCCACAATCAAGCACACTTGCATAATGTGCCTCTTGATACAGTGCAATGGTAAGGACACAATGTCATTTATGCAATATTGTTGAAATAAACATCTGAGAAAAATGTACCTTTTCACACACCTGGGAAATTAATACCCCAAATGGAGAAGGAACTAAGCCAAAAACTGGGATTGGAGTCCTTTCTTTATGATCTTTTGGTGAGCCACCTAGTTCCAACCATGATAATGTTGTTGCTGCTATTGTCATATTCATTTTCTTTTCAACAAATGCTGTTATGAGTTCTGCTGTGTCCTAGGTACTGTGCTTGGCACACTGGAGTCATCGGTGAATGACACATCTCTGCATTCATGGGGGCTTCCATTTGTTGTCACATTATTTCATCTTTTGCCTTCTTCATTCCCATTCTTATTATTGCCATTTTGTTGTAGTTGCTTTCTTTTATTTGTATTTGTTTTCAACTTCACAAGGCCATTTCATCTAGTCCTCTGCCCCCGTGGGTTAAATGCAATGGGTTTCTTAATGAGGGCACTTGATGTAATGAGCACTGGGTGTTGTGTGCCTCTGGTGAATTACAGAACTCTTCTTCTGAAACTAGTAATACGCTATATATTGATTAATTGAATTTAAATATAAGTAAATACAGTGGGTTAAATGCTCACCTTCTTTTAAATCTGTGCTCCTGTGCAGAGACTCCTAAAGGGATATATCTTTAGAACCTGGCACAGAGTAGGAACTTTATAAATATTGAATTAATGAATGTGTGCATGTGTGTGCACGCCTACTGAGACTGTATATTATGGCTCTCTGTCCATCCTTTAGCTCAGTCTATTCCCCCTTGGAGCAGCATCTCCCTTCTCTCCTACTATCCTTTAAGGCAGCCTCATTTCCTCACTGACATCTTCCCAAGAGGATCTCCTCCTCTTAACAAACAAAGCAGTTACCACTCATTTGATTGTCATCACGTTGGTAGGTTCCTTCAAGGTAGAATAATTTTCAGTTTCCCAGGGAGCCTGTGGAAATAACAATGAGCAGCTAATATAGTTTCAGGCCCTGAGAAGAGGAAGTGACCTCTTGACATGCAGAATTTTTCTGGCCTGGTCATAGGAGACTGATTGCAATTCTTCCCCCAACCTGCTTGTATGACTCTGGGCAAGTCTCGGGCCCTTGAAACCCAGTATGTTCACCTGTACAGTGAAGGGACTGACCTCCAGCCACTGGAATCCTTTCCACTTTTCTATCTATTAGGCTTGATTCATCCTGACTTCAGGAAGGGAAGAAGTAGCCATGACCAGAGGTCCAGTGACTTCTCAAATGGCCTCCCACATCACCATGTCTGTGTCCTGTTCTAATTAAAAGTGCAATACCAGACACTTGGCTATTGGCCTTAATTAAGGCAGCCAAATGAAAAGTCTAGAATTACAGCCAGTGCCCCATGTATAGAACAGATTTTCCAAGCCTTGAGCTGCATCATTTTCTCAAAGGCCACAAACAAGTGATGTAGGGGTAGGGGAAGGCATTTTCCCCTTTTAGAATACTGGCTCATACAGAAGCCCTTCCAGAGTCCAGGAAATGACTAACCTCTGAGGTGGGACTTGTTTCTCCTTTTCTCTCCCCCCTGCTCGACAGCTCCAGGGCATACTGAAATGTGATGTGACAAGCCAGGTGACAGGGTAGCTGAGATGTTTCAGTCTGGCTGAACCTGGTCTTCATTTTGGTTCGATCACTTGCTGGCTGTGCGACCTTAGCCAAGTTGCTTAACCTCTGACCCCTAGTTTCCTTACCTAGAAAAGGGAATGGTAGTGGTGCTACCTCATAGGGTCATCGTGCGGACAGAATGGCGTGATACGCTTAGAATTGTGCCTGATGCTTGGTACATGCTCTGTCAGGCTTAGGGGAAAAAATTTCCAAATCAAAATATTGGAACACAAAAAGTACCCATGTGTATGCTTTTAGGGATCCAGGGTGATAGATGTTTGAAATTGGGTCTGTCCTAGAAAAACACGTCCCTGGGACTAGGAAGTATCTTACATTCTTTTTGTCAGCAAGCACTGAAAACTGCCCAGTGGCTTATCCCAAGTATGATTTACCTCTCACTGGGGGCAAGAGCAGACATGCAGACTCTAGGGCCTGGCGGAAAGCTCAGAGAGCAGCTAATGCAATCATCCTGCTCTCCACCACCACCCCTAGCCACCCAAAGAACCCAGAAGCTTAGTAAGAGGAAGTAGGAGCCCCAGGTCCAGCACAATAAACTAGTAGTGGGGAGTTGGTTGCCACCTCTTGACCTTTTCCCTGAGTCTTTTCTAAATAAGGGTTTAGAAAGAAAATGTATGCATAATGATGTACTGTATGTTGGCTAATTGAATATAATTTTAAAAAAAGAAAGGTGTGTGCAGCACAAAATAAATGAAGGAAAAAGAGGAAAAAACCCACAGAAAACCAGGAAACGTAAGGCAGTCCCTATATATCAGGGTTTCTCATCTTCAGCACTAAGGACAATTTGGGGCCAGATAATTTTTCATTGTGGGGCTGTCCTGTGCATTGTAGTACATTTAGCAGTGTCCCTGGCCTCTAGCCACTAGATGCCCATGGATTCCCCCCACCCCAGCTGTGGCAACTGAAAGCATCTCCAGGCATTGCCAAATGTCCCCTTCTGGGGGAGGGTAGCAAAATCACCTTAGATTGAGAACCACTGCCGGATAGAACCGGCCTTGCAACTGTTTCCTCCTCAGCCTTCTTCTTAATCTTACTTAAGATTAAGCACTTAAGTATTAAGTACTTTATAATACTTAAACTATTCCGTTTCCAGTGGGAATACCCTCTAGCCCCGGGGTTGATGATCTCCAAGTGCATGTCTCTACATTTGACCTCTCCTGTGTCTATCCATTGCCTACTGAACATCTCTCTTATCCATGCAATGGGCATCTCAGATAATATGTCCAACACCAAACTCCTGATTCCTGATCTTACCCTCTTCATCTCATTCATGCCCACATACATTCATTCATTCCTATGTTATACAGCAATTCACACCTACTGTATTACTGTATTCATTTCTTGTGGCTGCTATAACGAATTACCACAAACTCAGTAAGGCTTTGAACAATGGAAATGTATTCTCTTGCAGTTCTAGAGGCCAGAAGTCCTAAATCAAGGTGTCAGCAGGACCGCACTCTCCCCAAAGGCTCTGGAAGAGAATCCTTCCTTGCCTCTTCCAGCTTCTGTGGCTCCAGACCTTCCTTGGCTTGTGGGCTGTGTCCCTCCAGTGTCTGCCTCTGTCTTCACAAGGTCTCCTCTTCTCTGTGGCTCTCCTCTGTGTGTCTCTTGTAAGGACCCTTGTCACTGGATTTCAGACATACCCATATAATCCAAGATGATCTCATATCAATATATTTAACTTCTTCATTATATCTGCAAAGACCCTTTTTCCAAAGAAGATCACATCCACACATTCCTGAGTTTAGGGTATAGACATCTATCTGCTTTTTAGGGTGCCACTGTTCTCATTCAACCCACCATGCCCATGTTGCAACAGGGGTGTCCTGGAGTTGGGGACACCATGGAGAATGAAGTCCCCGATCTCATGGGAATTGTACTAGATTGTAGACAGTTGCATAATAAAGACATGGGAAGGTCTGGGGTGAGGTGCTAGAAGCAGAGGGAAGAACAGGCACAAGGGCCTTTAGAAAGGCCCCTTCTTGGCATGTTTGAGAAAGAGGCTACGGGGACAGTTGGATAGGGAGTGAGTATGGCTGGAAATGTTTGGAGAGACTAGCAGAAACCAGAACACCCAGGAAATTGCGGACGTCTCCGTAGTATGATAGGAAAGCAGTGGCCTGAGGTCTAGAGGTCAGGGGGGTGACCTGGCCTGACTGGCATTTTGAGAAGGTTGGTCTGGCTGCCATGTGGGGGGTGAAATGTGGCAGCAGGGCACGCATGTAGGGACAGTTGGGGACTCCAGCCAGTGGAAAGGGAGAGATGGCGTCACCATCCAGTTGCTCAGGCCAAAAGCTTGGGAAGCATTCTGGATTTTCCTCTCTCCCTCTCCCCCACGTCTGATCCATTGGCAGATCCTATTGGCTTCATGGTCAAAACATATCCAGGGGCTGACTGCTTCTCAGCACCTGTGACACTACCATCCTTTTCCAAGCCATAGCCATCTCTTGCCTGACCCACCACCAACACAGGAGACAAATCTGTCTTTTAAAAGCCTGAATCAGAACATTTCCCCTAACCCCAGCTTAAAACCCTCGGTAGTTTTCCAGTGCTCTTAAAATGCAAACACTCTACCATGTCCCATTATCTAGTTCCCCCTACCCCTCCAACCTCATTTTCTACCATTCTTACCCTCACACGCTACATTCCAACTACTCTGGTCTTCTTCCTGTTTCTTGAGCCCTTTTACCTTATCCTTACCACAGGGCCTTTGCACTAGCTCTTTCCCTAGAGAGTAATATATGGGTTCTCAGCTGCTATCACCTCCTCTAAGAGGCCTCCCTGATTACTCTCACAAAAGGAAGACCTCAACAGTGGCCCTATTTTCTTGCTTCCCTCAGAGGACTTATTACTCTCCGAAATTATATCAGGTATTGAATGAATGAGTATTTATATGGTTACTTGTTTACAGTCTGTCTTGGCTAGAAGGCAAGTTTCTTGAGGCGGGTTTCATATCTGACTTGGGCACTGGTGTATCTCTAGCACCTAGCACAGTGCCTGGCATGGGATGGTCCCTCTGTCAATATTTGTTAAGTAAAATCACATCGCCCTATACACAGCTTGGATGCTTAGGGACCGTCTCGTGTCTGGGCTTCAGAATCACCCAGAGTGCCTTTTAAAAATCTATATTGCCAAGCCCCCTTCCAGACCGACTCAGTCAAGATCTCTCAGGGCGGGGCCTGGAAATCTTCATTTTGAACAAGTTTACTTGTGTGACAGACGCTTACGGTTGCCCTTGCTACTGCTGTTCTAAGTACTTTGCCAATATTAACTCATCTGACCCGTGCAATAGGAATTTTAATATTCCCATTTTACTGATGGGGAAGCTGAGGCACCCAGAGAGGTTAGTAATTTGCCCAGGGCCCCCCAGGTAGGAAGCAGTGGAGTCAGAAACCCCGGCCGCCTGTACTTGGAATGGCTCTTCTACGCTGCCCTTGCACGGAAGAGCCTGTGAACAGCTCCATCCGGGACCCATGGATCCATTTTCTCCAAGGAGGACACGCTGAGGCCCAGACCAGAGAATGGGCCTCCTTAAAGCCACAGTCAGGGATGAGCCAGCTTTTGTATCTCCCCCTCTAAAAAGCGTTCCATTCCTTCCAGTCATTCTGTGTTCTGCGAGGAGCAGAGCCCAGCGGCATGTCGCTCACATAAAAATCCAGTCACAAGATGTTATCTAGAAATGTTTTTGCTATCAGTGCTTGCTGTCAGGGAATGCAGGAACGCACCCTGGCACCGGGTTCTCTAACCATCTCTCCGGGAATTATGCGAGCTTCAAGTCAAGATCCCCTTCAGGCAGGACACAGTCAGCAGAGCCCAAGGCCCCCGAGGCCTGGTGCAGAGGGGTGTGGACTCAGTGGAGATGGTGTGCAGAAGCAGCCCCCATAATGTCTGTGGTGGGGGGCTTAGCCTGTGCCTGAGGGCTTATCTGCTCCAGGCACCAAAAGTGCACCAGGCCCAGGCCATCCCCACTCCTCCCCCCCCTACCCGGAGTCCCAGAGAGGATGGCCAAGCGACATGCTTCAATTACTCTGCAGGGAGGCCCTGGGCCAAACAGGCTTTTCAATTTCCAGATGCTTTTCAATTAAAATAAAGGCCACTCTGTAACCTGCCTTTGAATGGACAAAGTTTCCATAGTAGGATAACTCTACGAGTTCACCCTTTTTCCATTACTTTTCATTGAGCAACTGAAACGTTTGTGACCAATAAATCATGACTCGAGTCCCCATGACAGCAAGGGGCATGGAAGGGTTAAGTGACTTACGGAAGGTCACTGTGCTAAAGAAAGGCTCCTTTGTCTCTGCCTCCCCTTTGGCTCCTGCCTCCGCTAGCTTGCCTTCTACCTTTGGGGGAGACCAGGAGACTAGGCTGCCTTGCTCTGAACAGCAGAGCAATAGTGTGGACCTTGTCCATCTGGGAATCCAGGCTCTCCATCTCTGCCCCGAAAGGAATCTTGGGAGCTCAGATTTGCTGTATTGGTTGGCCACGTCGTTAGTTCTGACTGTGCCTCCTCCTCTGGAGACCGAAGTGGGGCGGGGCGGGGGGTTTGGGCGGGGAGAAACGGCCACTTGTCTTTCTCTCCAGGCCACAGCAAGAGGAAATGTTTGGAGAGGCCTATGGGGAGACAAGCAAGCCTCGCCAATTTTTGTCTTGAACTTGCCTTGTCTCCAATCACAGCATCGTCAAGGAGGAAGGGGCCAGGCAGTATGGGTAGCAGTGGGCTCTGTCCGGATAGGACAGCTTACTTGTTCTTCTTGATGAGAAATCCGCTCAGCCATGAGCAGAATTCAGAGACAATGGCTGGGCCTGGGCCCAGAACAAAGCCTGCTGCTCGGAGTTGGCAGAGCTGGGTGGGATCTCAAGTGACTCAGTTTCCCTGCCTCACACGAACGGATGATACTGTCCCCATACTGTGGGGTTGGACTGCTGAGATTCCGGTGGTTCCATGATGTGTCCAAAGACCCACCGCTAAGAACTGAGGAGACCACAGAGGAGGTGTTTCCTTCGTCTTTTTTTCTTTTACTAAACCTCCTCAAAGCTTTTCCCACGTTCTCTTTTCCCCCGTCCTGCTGAAGGAGTGGGTCTAATCTGTATGATCTAATCTCTGTCGCCAGCTATAGAGACAAGAAGAGGAAGGAATGAGAAATCAGCAAGGGGGGGAAAAAAAAACCAGTTTCGATTTTTCCTTAGATGTACCACGTGAAAGTGCCAAAGCCCTTGGTGTGGTCTGCCTCGGGCCACATGGTCCTGAAATGAAAGAGCCAGTAGGGAGGAGGAGAACCCAGTCACCCCCTGTTTGAGAGGCAAGCCTCACTTACTCATTTCAGGGCACCACAGAAACTTGGGGGCTATGCCGCATGCAACCGAGGTTAGGGAAAGAATACTCTAGGAACCAAGTCTATTTTGTCTCGGGTCGTTTCTCGCTTTGGCCTTCTTTTATTGCCTGCTTGAGCTTTCCTCGTTTGGACCCCCTGAAGACAGGGAAACTTCCTCACCCTTTCACCCCTGCCCTGCCCAGGTCTCTCCTGAATGGCCGCTGCGACCGAGGCTTCTCTTTGCAAAGATGGAGTGTGTCTCCGCGGGTCCTCTTTAAGCTTCCCAAGAGACTTCGAGGCGTGAGGCTGTGAAAAGGAGTTTCAGGATTTAGTGCTTAGAATATTTTTCCACATGTCATCCCGAAGCTAGAATTTCCAGGGAAGATCCATGATACCAGCTCCCTTTGGACAGCCTCAGTGTCTTCCCATAGCCATTAAACTTGTAAAATACCGCAAAAGGGCCATATCCTAAATGACTCCCAAGTGGGCTGTTGGGCCAAGATTTTGGTGTCCAAGGCAAGCTTCTTATGTTTCACCCCGTAGGGGATTGTTGTAATCATATCCGACAGATGTGTAGCTTCAAAAAAAAAAAGCAAAAGATGGTAGCCTTTAGAGATCTGTTGAATCTGTTCTGTTCATCCATCTGTTGAACATTTTCCCTTTCATCTCCAGAATAGATAGAAACTGTGTGAACCGTCCTGCCCAGCTCTGCGCTAGATTACGGTCACATTTTTTCTCATTAACGGAAGACTCAAGACAAGTAAGGAACATTTGAAGATTGGCCAGCAGTACCTAGGTCACATCGTTAGAAGCTCTTTGGGCCTTCAATCTGAGATTAAGTTATATCTGAACAAGGCGAGCCAAATTCCTCCTTCTACAGATGGAGATCAAAAGGCTGTGTCAGCCTCGCCGGCCACAAATCTCTCTGGTGTTTGACACTCGCTGTCGATAGAGGCCATCTCTGCTAGCAAGGTGATGGTCTGCAGCGGCCTCCTTCGCCAGGGGACTCGGGGACCATGGTGGACCCTGCTTCCTCTGCCCTTTCTCACTTGGGATCAGTTGGCCAGCTAAATCTCTTTGTAGAATTTAATTTTTAGGACTCGGATGAGGCTTTCATGTGATAGAGTGTCTAGGTAGAAAGGAAATGACCACGGAATAATGGGACATTTCCTTTTTCACATCCTGTCATAAATCCACTCAGCTCTTTCTTTTTCTTTCCTTCCTTCCTTCCCTCTCCCCTCCCTTTTTTTCCTTCCTTCCTTCCCCCCTCCCCCCTCTTTCTCTCTCTATCTCTCTCCCTGAACAAACAAACTTGCAGAGCTTCACCCAGTGTAATTTTGGCAAGTTCACAAACTCTGGATGTTTCTCTCTCCCATCTCTGCTTCTGTCGGCACTAAGGGATTCCCTTAAAGGACCGTTTTGGCTTCAACGGATACAGAGGAGGAACAATTCATCTTCTCATAACTTACATAAGGAGTTTGAGGCTGCCCACAGCCCCCAGCAAGCCTTGAGTTTGCCTCTCTAGCAGCACGGCTGGAGGAGTGAGTCCCTAAAATGACAGGAGGTGTGCTCGGAACTGGCAGGGAAGTCCATGGAGAAGGCTTGGCAGCTCTAGTCTCTGAGTCCCGGAGCCTGACCCCTTGCCTCACCTGCCAGCAGGGCATGGGGGAGGGGAGGCACTAGTTGTTCACTAGTGTGTTATGAATTGGGTTTTTCTTTAATTTTAAATTTTTAATTTTTTATAAACATATAATATATTTTTACCCCCAGGGGTACAGGTCTGTGAATCGCCAGGTTTATACACTTCACAGCACTCACCAAAGCACATACCCTCCCCAATGTCCATAACCCCACCCCCCTTCTCCCAACCCCCCTCCCCCCAGCAACCCTCAGTGTGTTTTGTGAGATTAAGAGTCACTTATGGTTTGTCTCCCTCCCGATCCCATCTTGTTTCATTGATTCTTCTCCTACCCCCTTAAGAATTGTTGTTGTTGTTTTTTTTTCAAAGAAGCCCCTCTTGGGAGTAACCCTTGGGGCTTCTGAAAAAGTTACTTGCTCTGTTCCGTCAGAATCACGACTTTCTTAAGGCTACTATTTACTGCAGGTATTTTCTTCTGAGCGGGGAGGTACCTCCAAGCAGCCGGTGAGATTAGCAATACCATTGTTGTCGGCCCTGGTGGAGGAGAACAAAGTGTTGCCTGATTTTAGTACAGCTTCTGCAAGACACTCTTGAGACCCCATTTTTTAAAAAAGATTTTATTTATATATTTGAGAGAGAAGAGCGGGGGAGACCACAGGTGGAGAGGGAGAAGCAGTCTCCCTGCTGAGCAGGGAGCCCAATGTGGGACTCGATCCCAGGACCCTGATATCATGACCTGAGCCGAAGGCAACGGCTTAACCCACTGAGCCACCCAGGTGCCCCCAGAGACCCCATTTAACAGCAAAATGGAAGGGAAGGGAGAGTAAGAGAGAAGGAGCAAGTAAGTACTCAAGAGAACACATGCTTCATATGTCTCCAAGCCCTCAGCCAGCTAGGGTATTGGGACCACCCAGAGGCACCAGATCAGCCTCAGCTTTTCCCACAGGGGAGGTTATTACAAGCCGTCAGAACTTGGGGGGAGGTGTGCTTCAAGGTCATTTAGTGACCCTGAACCTCCCTCTACAGTCCCCACACCAATGGCTCTCTGGCCTCTCCTTGCACTCCTCCGGTGGCGGGGACCTCACCTCCAGATTTAGGTTGGCACTCTTGAATAGTTCAGACTGAAAATGATTTTCCTCTTGTTTATTTGGTCTCTCACTTCTGTTCACTGAGCATGTGCTTTGGGACAGGCACCATACTGTGTCCTGGGAATATAACAGTGGATAAAACAAGTATGATCCCCACTCGCAGTCTAGTGGGGAGAGAAGTAATAAAAGAACACAACTCTCCCTACCCAGCTCAACCCTCTAGCCCCTTACCTACCGGTTGGCCGTGGCCAAAATGCCACCCAATGACCTGCGAGGATTTTGCTTAATCTGTAGGGCCAGAGCTGAACTCCTTTATTCTAAGGAGTAGACTTTTATGAATGTGACCACATTTCTTTTTGGTTTACTGGCCCCATCACGTGCTGACTTACCTTGGGCCAGCTCACAAGAAACCAAAAAGGGGTTCCTAAGCACCTCCCCCCTCTTTTTTTTCCCCACATACTATACCATTAAGACAGTTTTCGCCTATCCTACATTTATGCAGTTGATTTATTTTGGACCAAGTTACAGTTCTGTTCACATTTCTTTTCCTAAAATATCCTGTCATGCCACTCTATGGGGCTAGTTTGCGATTCAGCAGGATAGGAAGTCCTATGCAAAATTTACTCAGGGGCCTGTATATTAAACTAATAACACTGGATTATCACAGGGAGAGACTGGGCCTTTGCCAAAAGTCAGAGGCTTGACAAAAACCAACATGTCACAAGAGTTTCACCCCATGGGGTTACTTTTTTTTTTTTGGAAACAAGGAAGCATAGCATGGATGACAGTCTTTCCAGAAAAGTCCCCAGCTGTTCACCATGTGGTTGATACTTGATTAGGTCTGTGAGCTGAAAACCCCAGCAGTGTCTTTGTTAGGTGACAGCGGGACTGGGGTGGGGCGGGGGGTGGGGAGTGGGACACGATTGGAGAAGGTGCCCATGTCTTGGTATGAGTTAGATCATCTCCTTGTCTTGCTTGCCTGGGAGGGCTGGCGACCATGCTGTGACTTGGTGTTCCATAGGACAAAAGGCAAGAGGGTCCAGTGACCCTCTGTCCCGTGGAGGTCAAGCAGCGGCTTCCTGGGGTGGTGCGCTCAGGGACTGGGATCGAGGGGCTAACCAACTCAGCCAGCTAGGAAGGCTGGCAAGCCTCACTTAGGCAAACACCCCTAACCTCCTCCACCCCTCCTACCAGCTCCACATTCTTGAGGTTTTCTTTCACCAGACCTGAGGGAAAGACTGGCTTGCCTGACTGCTAATTATTCCTGGAAGTGGCATGCTATGAAATCTGCAAACATTTTCTGCAAACATTGGCCCATAAGAGGCGAGCTGTTGAGTTCTGGAAGCCAGGAGGATAGAGGTGGGAGGAAGCATTCCTCAAGCATGAGGCCTTAGGGTCCCTCTGCCTGCTGGATCTCTGCTGTAAAGTCAGTGGGAAACAGATGGATTGAGGACAGTCCCCAGGTAGAATAGGACCACCCCAGGGGACTTGGGCTCTTCGGCCTTGCTTTTCAGATGAACATGTGAGGCCGGCTGGGGGCTCTCATGTAGCTGGACTGTTGCTGGCTTTCTGTTGTCAAAAAAAAAAAAAAAAAAAAAAAAAAAAAAATTTCCTCTGCCACCCAGCCAAACTTTGCTTGCACACATGTTTTCCAGAGACAGAGACAAAAATGTGTTTCGGGGGGTAAAGAGGAGGGGGAGGCTGGAGTGACAGTTACATTAGCCGTCTGCAGAGTCATCCTCATCACCTCGGCATTTCCTGCAGCCTGCTGTGAACCCCGGCCAAGGTTCTATCGAGATCCAGGGCAAGCCCCATGGCCAAAAACAGGCTGGCCTAGCTCCGAGGGAGGAAAGGGAGACCTTGAGGAGAGTAGTCAGGTTTCGAAGGCCCTCTGCCATCAGAGCCCACTCCACCAGCCTCTTTAGCCTCCTACGCCACTGCTCCGTGCCTCCAGCTCTGGGAATACCAGATGGGACCCCTAGTATCCTGCCAGGGCCAAGAAGTTTCCAGCCTTTCTGCTACAGTTCATGATCCTTCCTCTGCGTGTGATGTTCTCTCCCCACTGCTGCTCCATCCTAACTCCTACTCCCCCTTCCGGACTCACTTCAGTGTCACCTCCATTGGGAAGCCTTCCCTGATTCCTTCTGTCTGGGTTGGACCTTCTCCTCTGTGCTCCCGCAAAGTGCTCACCCTTATCATCTGAACGTAAGAATAACTACCTTGGACTTAGGATGCCCGAGTCACTGTTCTAAATCCTTCACACGTGTTAACACCTCACAGCCCAATGGTGCTATTGATATCTTGACTTTACTGATGAGGAAACTAGGAAACCAAGAAGCTTAAGGAACTTGTCCAGTGTCCTACAAGTATGGAGTGTGGAGGTGGGGATTTGAACCTGAGCTGTCTTTCTCCGGGAACCTACCCCCACTGGAAACTGAACTCTTTGAGGACAGGTGAGTAAAATCATCCCTGAATTCTCGGAGTAGACATTCCAGAGACGTTAAACGAACCACATGTGACCAATAAGCCCAGTAGGAAGAACCTGAAAAAGTGGAAAGGGGTCAGAAGAAGAGATGGCCCCCCATAAGACACAGCTCCCTGCTGACACTGTGGACAGATGTCCAAGCCTAGTGGACCCCTCTGTAGGTGAGCCCCCTCCTCCCAGCCCATAGCATGAAAGTTAGAACCAGGCTGTGGGTCCCACCTTGGGAGGCAGACTCTGGGAGGCCATTTGCCAAGGCCAGACCCATTTCCACTGGGCCTGCCTTCCTCATTGCCACCAATGTAACTGTGACGGCTCATTTGGTTTTGGTTAAGGACAACAATGTACTTGCTCACTGGGGGAGTGGGTGGGGTAGGAGAGGGCTTTGTTTGAAGGATTCATGCTTAGCCCATCCTGTCCCAATCCCACAGAGGGATTTGGAGTAGCCAGGAGGAAATCTTTCTGAGTTCGAGAACTTTCTTCTGTCTTCAGCCTCGAAGCCTTCGTGTGAAGACTTCACTTATGTGCAATTTCTATAGACAAGCGTGAGCCGGGCATTATGACTGGATTTAGACCTACCACTAGTCCTTCCCAGGACTCTCAGAGGAACTTTTGAAGAAATAAATAGATCATCCCTGTTACAAAAAAAAAAAAGGCGACGAGAACAGAGAATGGTGCTCGGGACCCAGAACATTGGACCATGAGTCTGAGCATTCAACTCTGGGGAGAGTGGCGATGGGTGGGGGCGTTGGAGTAGGGCTGCTTGGACTGGCATCTTGGCTCCATCACTTAAGGCCAGATGGCCTTAAGTTCTGCATCTGTAAAATGGGTATAATAACAATAGCTACTTGCCTCATAGGGTTAGTGTGAGCACGAAATCACTTAACTGAAAACAGTTCCTGGCATATAACGTACGTTCAAAGATGGCAAAATGTTATCAGTCTTGGTTCTCATGCTGATTAGCCTTGGATTTTTTTGGTTTCCTCATCTGTAAAAGAAGAGGTTGGACCTTCTCTCTGTGGCCACTTCCAGCTCTCACTTTTTACAACAACACAGTTTGGCTACCTTAGTTTATATTTTCTATTTCTTTAGTTGAGGTACAATTTACCTTCAGGTAGGCTTTCAGCTCTGTGAATTGTCACATACCTGTGGCCTCATGTACGCATTTACACACACCACTGAGGTCCAGATCTAGAAGGATCTCAGCAAATCGCAGGCTTCCTCATGGCCCCTTCCAGTCAGCACCTGCCTCCAAAGTTAATTATCCTGCTGACCTTCATCACCAGAGACTGGTTCCATCTCCTTTTGTGTTTTCTCTACGTGACACCATAGAATGATGTAGTACGCGTTGCGTTTGGCCTCTTTTCGCTCAACTTTCTTTCTCTGAGCTGCCTCTGTCTTGTTATGGACATCTGAGTTGTTTCTAGTTGGAAGCTCTTACAAGCAGCAATACGGTGTCCCTTCCTGGCATGCCTTTCATCAATGCGTTACTGTTGGTGTGGATGCAGGAGTTTAGCTGCTGGGTCATAGGGCATGCCTCCGCTTAATGGTAGTAGGTACTGCCAAACTGTTAGAAAGGTGGTTTTACTCATTTCCACTTCCATTAGTGATGGACGTGAGCTCCATTCCCTCTCCATCTTTGCTAGCACTGAGCACCATCAGTCATTCTACTTTCCCCATGCCAGTGTGTGTGTCTTTGACTATGAGCTTTATCGAAGTTACTACAGACATGGTTCATGTGAGTATCATGGCAGCTTCTTCAGCTAGCCAGATGTGACTCTTCAAGAAGGAAAACCATCCCTAGCATAGCCTCCGAAGTAGGCACTACATTCAGGGTAAAAAATATCCAAGGGACATATGTCCAAATTGGCCTTCTGACAGGGGCTGCTTTGGAATAAAGGCTGCACTGTGCTCACATCATTGAGAAAAATGTTACTTGGGAGCAAAAGACAAAAGCAGCTCCAACCTTAATTCCTAACTTCTGACTGTGCAGGCCCAGGAATTTAGAATTGACCACCCATCCAGGACAGCTAGAAGAATCCAAGGGTGTTCCCAGGTGATGAGGCCTTCACAGAATTTTTTATTAATTTTTTAAAGATTTCATTTACTTATTTGACAGAGATTACAAGTAGGCAGAGAGGCAGGCAGAGAGAGATGGGGAAGAAGGAGGCTCCCTGCTGAGCAGAGAGCCCGATTCGGGACTTGATCCCAGGACCCTGAGATCATGACCTGAGCTGAAGGCAGAGGCTTAACCCACTGAGCCACCCAGGCACCCCGGGATTTTTTTTTAATAACAGCTTTAGGGAAATATAATTCACCTACCATACTATGTTCACAGAGTTGTGCAACCATCACCAGCGTTCTAGAACATTGTCATCACTCCAGAAAGAAACCCTGTACCCATTAGCAGGCAATCTGGTCCTTTCCCCTTCTAGCTCCTCCCAACCCCTAATCTACTTCCGGTCTTTGTGGATTTGCATGTTCTGGAAATCTCCTCTAAATGGAATTCATATGGTATGTGGTCCTTTGTAGCTATACTCTTTCACCTAGCATAGTGTTTTCAAGTTTTGTCATGTAACGCACATCAGTGCTTTGCTCCTTTTACTGCTGAACAATATTCCATGTATGGCTATATTCATTTGTTGAGGTGGACATTTGGATGGTTTCCATTCTTGGGCTTTTGTGATTAATGCTGCTGTGAATATCCACATTCAAATTTTCATGTGGATGTATGTTTTATTTTTTTTAAAGATTTTATTTATTTATTTGACAGAGAGAGAGAGATCACAAGCAGGCAGAGAGGCAGGCAGAGGGGTGCGGGGGGACAGACTCCCCGCTGAGCAGAGAGCCTGATGTGGGGCTCAATCCCAGGACCCTGAGACCATGACCTGAGCTGAAGGCAGAGGCTTAACCCACTGAGCCACCCAGGTGCCCCTGGATGTATGTTTTTAATTCTCTTGAGTATATTCCTCAGAGTGAAACTCCTGGGTCATAGGGTAACTAACTCTACGTTTAACCTTTTCAGGTACAGCCAAACTTTTTTCTTCTTTTTTTTTCTTTTTTCAAGATTTATTTATTGATTTTGAGAGAGGGAGAAAGAGAGAGCATGCAAGAGAGTGCACAGTAGGGTGCGGAGGGGAGGGGGAGAGAGTCTCAGGCAGACCCGAGTCAGGGCTTGATCTCATGACTCTGAGATCATGACCTGAGCTGAAACCAAGATTTGGCCGCTTAACCGACTGTGCCACCCAGGCTCCCCTGCCAATCGGTGTTTTCCAAGTGGCTCCACAATGTTATAATCCCACGGGCAATGTGTGGTGCTTCTGATTTCTCCACACCCTCACTGACATTTGTTGGTTCCCTTCTTCTCTTCTACTCTAGCCATCCCAGTGGGTGCAAAGTGGTACCTCATCGTGGATCTGTGTTTCCCCAGTGACTAGTGAGGCTGAGCGTACTTGTGTGTGCTCATTGGCCGTTTGTATGTCTTCTTTGGAGTCCTGTCTGTGCAGAGCCTTTGATCATTTTTTAGTTATTTGTGTTTTTAGGATGGAGTTGTAAGTGTTCTGAATATTTTCTGGATACAAGTCTCTTATCAGATGCATACTTCGCAAAAAGTCTTCTCCCATTCTGTGGGTGGTCTCTTCACTTTCTTGATTGTGTACTTTGAAGCACAAAGGCTCTTAATTTTGATGTGGTCCCATTTATCTATTTTTTTCCTTTGGTTGCTTGTGCTTTCGGTGTCATATCTAAGAAACCATTGCCTGATCCAAGGTCAGAAAGATTTATACCCATGTTTATGTCTAAGAATTTTATAGTTTTAACTTTTCTGTGCAGACCTTTGATTTGTTTTGATTTAATTTTTATATACGGTACAAGGTAAAGGTCCAGCTTCACTCTTTTGCGTGTGGATATCCACTTGTCCCAACACCGTTTTTTTAAAGGACTCTTTTTTTCCCCGTTGGATTGACTTGGCACCCTTGTTGAAAGTAAATTGACCGTAAATGTGAGGGTTTGTTTCTGGTCCACAGCATTTTTAACTGACAGAAGTGAATGGTCAGATATGAAAGGCCCATAATAGTCCCAATGTCTCAGGCTAGCACACCCAGAGGCCTCATAGCCCTCCACTCTGCAGAGAAGGGGCACAGCCTAGGGAAACAGTAGTCACCAAAATGAGGTCTAATGATTCCAGCCTGGACGCAGATCATATTGGAAAGTTACACGTGTTTCCAGAACTAACCTTCCTTTCTCTGGAAAGTCACACTTCAATATAGATCCTATTCATCTTTCTGAGCATGCTGCCCTGGGTTTAAGAGAAGTCTTTCCCTCTGCCTGAGGCCACTTTCCCCTTAGCTGGCCACCTCATCCAACGTTAACCCTCTTAAGACTGCTCGCTCTGAGTTTAAGCCATAGTTGGGGCCCGAACTTTCAGAAAGAAGAGCTTGCCTTCCTTTTTTTTTTCCCTCAAAGTAAAATGCTCTTGCCTCACCTGCAGCCTCACGCCCTGGGCAGGACCCCAGCAAGTGGCAGTGGGTTTATCTTGGACGTGTCCATCCCATTTTAGCTGTCACAACTCCAACTGATGGGAAGCACCTGATAGTTGACTCAAACTGTCAAGTTCAATGGTCAGAAAGGGGACCAGACCCACTCCTAGCTTTGGCCTTACCTAGCACCTGATGACCAAGGCTCATGCTATGAAGAGATTCTCTGTCTCTTGGCTAGATGAGTTTCTCACCTGTGCCTGAGTGGCTCCAGGTGACATGGGTTTGAATCCCTGATTGTGTGTTTACTTGCTATGGTGGACATGGACATGCACTGCTCAGAACCCTTGTTGAGAAAGAACCCGCTGCCCAGCTGTGAGTACTGTGCTTAGTTGACAGCCTCCAGCTGTTGGCTTTTTCAGAGTCTGCGTCAGCTTTGGCGCCAAGGTCATCCCGTTCTTGGGGTGGCCTCCAGCCAATGACTGATCAAGGAGGTGATCCAAGACCCATTTCCGCCACACAGAAGGCAGTCTTTGCTCTGGAGCTCTCCCTTGGGCTGGTAGACTTTGACAGGTCTGCACCATGATCTGACAGACCCCTGGCTCCCTCCTGCTCCCTCCTCTTTTCTTTCACAGGTATTCTTTCCCACTCAGCCATTTGTACTTCTAACTGTTGTAGCATCTACAGAGAAGGTGACCTGTTTCTCTCATGTGAAAGAGGAAAGGTGACATGGTCTCACCCAGAGCTGTTAGGATGATTAGACCTGAGTAAAGGACCTAGCACACACTAGGCATTCAATAAAAACATGCTTTTATATTAAGGAATTGATCATCCCCACTGCTGTATACATCCTAACTTCTAAAAGAAATAGAGGAGGTATCCATAGTAGCCCAAACCTAGAAATAACCTCAATGATCACAAACAGAAGGGATGAAGAAATTGTGGTGTTTCTATACAATAAAATTCCAATTAGCAATAAAATGGAAGGAGCTATCATTCCAGGCAACAACCTGAGTAAATCTTACCAGCATGAGGTTGAGCTAAAGAGACTAGACACAAAAAATACATACTATAGGATTCCATTTCTCTGAAGTTCAAGAATAGACGAAACTTCTCCGTGATGTAGAGGTCAATGGCTCAGTGGGGTATTGGGGAATATTGACTGGAAGCATGAAGGAGCCTTCTGGGGAGCTAGAAATGTTTTCTGTCTTGACCTAGATTCCAGTTACTTGGGTGTATACACACACACGCACACACACATGCACACGCACACGCACATGATCATGAAGCAATATATTTTAGGTTAGGGGAATTTATGTACTTAATTATATATGCCATGCATCAGTTTCTTTAAAAATGGGAAAATGGGAATTTTTAAAAATTATTCATTAGTATATATGCACATTAAGTTTTTGTAACTTAGGAAATGCAAAGAAATAGAAAGAAAAATAACACCTACGGCCCCACCCCTCAAAGAACCACTGGGGACATTTTGGATATTGCATTGCCCTCTCGAGCCCTCCCATCACTCACCTCTCTATGGTGCCACTTTGGTTCATGGAGAAAGGAAGTTCCACTATCACTTCCACTGTCTAGGGAGTGGTACTGAGAGGATTATTTCTAGGCTTACTTTCTAGCCCCTCTTTCACTCTTTGTCCAGACATAACCCAACATTTCAATGTCCTAACCTGCATACCATCCCCACGCTGCAGCCAGAATCCCCCAGGCCTCTGGATCCTTTCTAGAACAGCACACATCCAGGGCTTGGATTCACTGGCTCTTTTGCATTAACAGGAGTTGAAACACTAAATCCAGGCCCAAAGGGATTTCTGATGGGAATGGAGCTAACTTTCTCTAAGGCTGAAATGATCCAGGTTGAGGGTAGAAGCCTTTCACCTATTTTTGTGTGAATTGTAGGAGAAAGGCATTTTCCAGCTTGATTAGATGACCACAGACTGTTGAAGTGACCCTGCAGGGAACATCTCAAGAAAGATTTTAATCAAAACCAGGCAGCTGGAACACGAGGGCTTTCTTCTCAGACAACAAGTTCTCAAAGTGCAGTCCCCAGACCAGCAGTGTCAGCATCACCATTGCCAGGTGATCTGGCTCTAAAGAAAAATTCGGAGCCCCAACCATGGACATGGTGCTATAGAGACTTGGCGAGGGGATGGGTGTGGGACCTGGTCGTCTGTGTTTCAATAGCCCTCCAGGTGATTCTGGTGCAGTCTCAAGTTGAACAGCCTTTGTTCTAGAGGTTTCTAAATTCCACTACCGGAGACAGCAAGAATTCACTCACGTATGCTCTTTTGTGCCAAAACTCGTGCACTGTGTCTTTAGCACAACTTAGGGGCACGTGCCAGGTCCATATAACTTCAAAGTTTCTTGTTCTTTATATCGTGAACTCAAGGAAATACATTCCTTTTTTCCCTCTGTTAGCTGAAACACAGATGAAATATAGCCCAATGTTCCCCCAACAAAAAGATTTATTAATTTGTACTAATGACTGTTTAGAGAAAACCATAAAAACCAATGTCCTTGTTGAGTGCTCCTTCTTGAGGGCAAAATGTGGATGTTATCTGTAAAATCAACAAATTTGTCACCAAAGTGAAATGTTATCTTTTCCCAAGGATTTTCCCAGGCAACTCAAGGCCTCAAGGACTAGACAACCTCCTCCCTCCCCATGATCAGATGAAGAGGGTTAGAGTTTGCAGCCATAACTCAGATGCTTTAAGACAGCTCAGATGTAAGTTTGTTTTCAGGTTAGTAGCTTTGCTCAGACCCAAGTGAAGAAAGGGGACTCTGAACTTGTTGAAAGCCTCAAAGAATCCCTATGGACCTTTGCCTCCCTAAGGTATGAGCAGTGCAATGATCTCCTGGCTCGGACAACAGAGGCATGGGCAACAAAAGCAAAAGTAGTGGAATTGCATGAAACCAAAAAGCTTCTGCACGCAAAGAAAACTATCAGTGGAGTGAAAAGTCAGTCTATGAAATGGGGGAATATATTTGCTATCCATTTATCTGCTCGGGTTTAATATCCATAATATGTAAGAAACTCCTATGACTTAGTAGAAACTCCCCCTCCCAATAATCCAATTTAAAAATGGGCAAAGTGCCTGAATAGACATTTCCCCAAAGAAGATATACAAGTGGTCAGATAGTCTGTGGAAAGATGCTCAATACCACTAATTATCAGGGAAATGCACATCGAAACCACAATGAAATATCACTTCACACTGCTAGAATGGCTATCATTAAAACTGAAAGGAGAACAAATGTTAGGAAGGATGGGAAGAAATTGGAACCCTTGCCAGTTGTTGGAATGTAAAATGGTTTGGCTACTATAGAAAACAGTATGGAAGTTCTTCACAAAATTCGAAATGGAACTACCGTATGATCTGGCCATCACGCTCCTGGCCATTTATCCAAAAGATCTGAAATCAGGATCTCGGAGAGATCCATGTTCATTGCAGCATTATTCATGATAGCCAAGATGGGAAACAACCTAAATGTCCATTGATGGGTGAATGGATAAAGAAAATATGGTGTATCCATATAATGGAATATTATTTAGCCATAAAAAGAAGGAAATCCTATCATTTTGAACCGCAAGAGCTTTATGCTAAGTGAAATAAGCCAGACGCAGAATGACAAGTATAGTGTGATTCACTTATATGAGATATCGGAAATGGTCAAACTCAAAGAAGCAGAGAATAGAACGATGATTGCCAGGGGCTGGGATGGTGAAGGAAATGGGGAGTTGCTAATCAACAGTCGGGAATTTTAGTTATTGCAAGTTGAATAAGTTCTAGAGATCTGCTGTACAACACTGAACCTGTGGTTAACAACACTGTATTGTACACCTAAAAATTGGTTAAGATGACTGATCTCATGTTAAATGCTCTTACTTCAATTAATATTAGCTAAATATGTTAACTATTAAATAAACTAGAGATCTGAAAACAAACCCGAAGATATGACCAGTGGTCTACTGTTAAATGCTTAATAACCTGCTAAGAATGAAATACATCTATATAACTTTTTTAAAAATTATGTTCAGTTAACCAACATCATTATTTTTTTTAAGGTTTTATTTATTT
Organism: Mustela nigripes; assembly: GCF_022355385.1. Classification (NCBI taxonomy): domain Eukaryota; kingdom Metazoa; phylum Chordata; class Mammalia; order Carnivora; family Mustelidae; genus Mustela; species Mustela nigripes. The sequence continues at coordinate 16,441,928 of NC_081575.1, forward strand.
ATTTGACAGAGAGAGAGAGAAATCACAAGTAGGCAGAGAGAGAAGAGTTAGCAGGCTCCCTGATGAGCAGAGAGCCTGATGCAGGGCTCAATCCCAGGACCCTGAGATCATGACCTGAGCCGAAGGCAGAGGCTTAACCCACTGAGCCACCCAGGCGCCCCAACATCATAAGTTTTTGATGTAGTGTTCAACAAGTCATTAGTTGCGTATAACACCCAGTGTGCATCACAACAGGTGCTCTCCTTTATATGTCTTGATTATAAATGTGTAGAACACAATTTACAAATAATAAAATATGCAATATTCATTATTATAAATTTCACCAAATAACTCTTATAGAATGCTTCAGTTGATTTTTCCCTAACTCTTGTACCTATAGACAACCTAAGGTGGCAATTTACAAACAAGTATGTTTCTGACATGAGTATTGGTAGATTTATTGATTCACATGAATGAGTCAAGACAGAACTGGAACAGTAGAACACATGTTGAAATTGTGCTGGCTCACATCAGTGACTTGAGTGACTTCTTCACTAAGTCTAGTAATGGTTTCTGAATGCTGGAGGATATTTCCTCAGGTTTTTTTGGTGTTATTTAGAGTTAGCTGGCTGGTTAGTTCAGTTGGTTCAAACGTGGTGCTAAAATGTAACAACCCCAGGGACGCCTTGGTGGCTCAGTCGGTTAAGCATCTACCTTCTTTTCCTCAGGTCATGATCCCTGGGTTTGAGGCCCACATCGGACTCCCTGCTCAGTGGGGAGTCTCCTTCTCCCTCTCCCTCTGCTCCTCCCCCCTGCTTGTGCTCTCACTCACTCTCTCTCTTTCTCAAATCAAAATAAATAGATAAATAAGCAAATAAATAAAATGTAACAACTACAGAGAGGATGTGATTTTAAGTTTAATTCTACACTAGTAACATTTTTCCATCAGTTTCTTAAGTCTAGATCAAGGGTCATCAAAACTTTTAGGGAATGAGCCAGATGGTAAATATTTTAGGTTTTGTGGCCTCATAGGGTCTCTGCTGCCTCTTCTTTTTCATTATTTTTTTTACAACCCTTTAAAAATGTAAAAAACAATTCTTAGCCTGTGAGCCGGAGAAAAACATGCTGTGGGCGGAAGTTCGCAGACCCCTGGTCAAGACGATCAACAAAGTAATAGATTAAGCACTGATTTGTAGCATTTGCTAATTTCCATGATGTCAATTCTCTTACCATGGCTGATTTCAGACGACCAACTTGACGTCACTGAAGGTGGAGTTGCAAAGAGATGACGGTTGCAAAACATTCTCTGTTATTTCCCATCTGATCTGTATGTGAAGGACATAAATAATCAAGAAGTATGGATAATAGTAAAGCAAAGTAAAATGATTAGGAAGCGAGGAGTTTAGAGGATTTATTCACTTTCTTTTTAATCTAGTTTATTTAATTGTAAGGTGATATTTAATTTTTAATAAGGGCTATATTTTTTTAAGATTTTATTTATTTGATAGAGATTACAAGTAGGCAGAGAGGCAGGCCATGGGAGGAGCAGGCTCCCCCTGAGCAGAGAGCCTGATGCGGGGCTCGATCCCAGGACCCTGAGATCATGACCTGAGTCGAAGGCAGAGGCTTAACCTACTGAGCCACCCAGGTGCCCCATAAGGGCTATATTTAACAGCCAGTCAGAGTTTCTGAAAATGTAACAACTAGCCTTCATAAGCTAATACAAACAACTAGTGCAACCACCCCAAATTTCCGCCCATTTGTTTTGGTTCTGTTGGATAAAAAGAGAATCTTCACTCAATTTGGTCTATTATTCACCGCAACAAAAGGATTTACTAGAGTGTTTCTTTGAACCTGGCTGTTTCCCTGGCTCTTCTAAAATAGGAAATGATTTTAGATGTTATTTTTACATCTTTTCAAAAAGAGGTCTGTCTCTATTCTCAACAGCTTCCTGACCACTTTTCGTTTCCAAGTAATAACTATTTAAAGGAGAAAGGAACTGGTGTGGTTTTCAGAAAAGGACATGCTTTGCTCTTTCAGAAGTCATTCTACCATAGTTCTGCTCACAGGCTGGGGAAGAGTTAAAATAGCTTTTACAAGGTCCCTCCCAAGGCTGTGATTTTCCTCTCCTCTGCTGAGGTGATGCCACTCACTGTCCTCATTCATTTATTTAGCTACATGAGCATCAACCACGCGGCGCTGAGCTCTGGTGTCACAGCAGAAAGCAAGAGACACATGGGCCTTGCTGAATCAATAATGACACAGATCATTATTTACTTAGACTTTTCAAAAGTACATTAAAGGAGATCGTATAGCATAGGTTGCCTAACCTCTTTGGGGAGGTTCAGAATGTGAGGTTTTTACCCTGATACCTGAAGAAGGAGTAGAAAGCCAGGCAAGGGGCACCTGGGTGGCTCAGTGGGTTAAGCCTCTGCTCAGGTCATGATCTCAGGGTCCTGGGATCGAGCCCCACATGGGGGGGG
>NC_081575.1:16464389-16490202 GCF_022355385.1 Mustela nigripes
CTTCCGGATTGTGTCTTCCCATTGATTCAGCTCTTGTAGTGAGATATCTATCTGCAAAACGAGGTTGCCTGGGATAGCTCTGTTCAGGAGTCAGCCTGACCAGGAGCCAGCCTCGCCATTCACCTGGGGACCGTCCCCTGTAGAACCAAAGAATAGAAATAAGCAGCCTTACTAGAGTTGGCCACAAACCCCAAACTCCTTTAGAAGGACCTCAAAATGTCTCTGAAAAACCATAGTCGGATCCCTGACCTTACCACTAGCAAAGGAAGGAGCATCCTCAAGGCAAGCGCCCATCTACTTTGAGTCACTTGACCTGCCACCTCGGGTCTTTTCTGACAAAAGCCTTGAATTAACCCAGCAGTTTCAGTCTGGGCTCCGGTGAGAGTCTGCCTAAACGGGCTAGATGGTTGCCTCTGGGTCACTGTAACCCCAAAAGCCTTAAAGTCGGGAAATGTGTTCAATCTTCTCTTGTGCAATGCTAGAAAGTCTAGATACTGCAATTTTGCCTGGGGCTGCGGGCCGGGGTTTGCATGGTGGGTGTTTGCATGGGCGCTGAGGAGCAGGTTCATGAGCACTGGCAGGCTGAGGACATGAGGAGGACACAGGAAGGAAAAGGGGCCAGAGGGAGGGGGACAAGAGACTGGAAAGTGAAGGGAGCAGGCACCAATGAGAAGAGGAACAGCAGGGATGTTTGCAGTAGGGGCAGTGAGGGGAGAGGGCTTGTGGCTCTGGTAATCTGCTCTTTTTTTCTTTTAAAGACTTTTTTCATTGGAGCGCCTGGGTGGCTCAGTCGCTTAAGTGTCTGCCTCGAAAGCCCAGGTCATGATCTCGGGGTCCAGAGATCGAGCCCCGCATCGGGGTCTCTGCTTGGCAGGATCTGTTTCTTATTTTATTTATTTATTTATTTATTTATTTATTTATTTGCTAGAGAAAGAGAGAGAGAGAGTGCACAAGCAGGAGGAGGGGCCCAGGGAGAGCGAGAAGCAGACTCCCCACTGAGCAGGAAGCCTGACGTGGGGCTCGATCCCTGAAACCCAAGATCGTGACCTGAGCCGAAGACAGACTGAGCCACCTCTTGATGAAGTCCTCTTGATGAAGTCATTTCCTGTTTGGTCTTACACCAACGATTTATCCAGTAATGAACACTTACCCCTTCAGGTATCAACACTTTGGTCACTCTACTTTGAAGAGACAGGCTTTTGAAGTATATTCACACTCCATGGCTTTCTGAGACAAAAACGTCCTGAAAGTACCTTTCCTGGAACTTGTGGTGAAATAGACAAGGAGTTTGCTTATGAACCTTGGCTCCGTTCTTTCAGCGGGCTTTCTGTGTGCCAAGCAATGGACCAGGCGCCACAGACGCTGGTGGACACCACGAACCCAGAGCCTTCCCATAGACCTTGCTGCGCCTGTGATTTAGCCCAAGTTGAGAGAGTCAGAGGATCAATGCTCCCACTTTCTAAACTGTGGGCTGTGAGGCAGTGAGAACTTTGAGGGTCTTAGGAATGAGCTGGGGCGTTTACTCAGGACCTCCCAATGCCAGCCGTCAATTCGTGCTATTGTCACCGTGTTCCTTCTCATCTGCCATACCACTGGACACCTGGGCGGGGACGTGGCAGTGGCTTATCTCTTCCACAGAGTAAAGTGTACGCATTTTAGGATCGTGGTAACTCATCAGCATCTCTTCTCCCTGCCGCCCTGAGTTCTGAGTTGTAACTATAGTTGAGGTCGCGGGAGGGATGGCTTCCAGGGAAGCAAGGATGGACAGCATAGTCAGGGGGCTGCTGGTCAACATTTAAACATTGACTTTCTCAGCTGTTGGGGGAGAAGGGGGCTGGTTTTTGGTGTTTGCTGGTGTCCATGATGTGAATACTCCCACCGTGTCTGGTTTCACACTCCCAACACGATGTTACAGAACAAGAGTCAGGAAAGATATGCACATCGGCAGCCCATTGGAGAGCATGTCCACCACACAGACAGAGGAGTAAAAAAGTGTAGCAAAAATAATTAGGAAGTGATGAGTCTTGAGTATTCATTAGCTTTCATAGAGCTTAAGTGCAAGTTTATATACTTAAATTTTTGATAATTCCTACAGGTAGCAAACCAACTCCCAAATTCATGGTGAATAGTAGGTTCTCACTACCAGGTCAGACAGAGCACCAGGGTCCTCACCCCAGCTTCAACCACCAGTAGCTCCATTTGTATTCATTTTATGCATACTGGAATTCTGTGTTTGAACAAAGGGTTCCAGTATGTTTTCAATGTGGGGTTTTTTGGAAAGACATGTGTAGATGCTTTATGAGTACCCTTCCAGCTAGGATGGCCCAAATTAGCCAAGTCTGGGTACCCTCCTGTTTCCCCCTCTTATTTCCTTGTCCCCTCTTGTCACTCAGTCTCCCTATTCCTGCTGTCCCCATGAATCCTTTTGTCTCATCCCAAGGACCTCTATCTACACTGAAGAGAGAGCTGTCATCTCCTGATCTGGTTTAAAGTGAGATCCCTCCCAGGCATGTTTTCCTCTTTAACACATGACTCTGGAAGACTCCAAGATGCTTCCAAATACAAAGGGATGGACATCTAAAGGACAGAATTCCAAGAAGGGGGAGGGTACCCTTAAAATCAACCTGTGTTGTTCTTAGCATTCTCCTTCAAAAATCTCTGGATCTCAGTGGATGGCTAGGTTACCCGCAAAGGGCTACCTGATAGTGTACCTCTGCTTTTCTTTATACAACACACAATTCTTTGAGTCAAACCCCGAAACTTTTCTTAGCGCAAGTTGGGTTGCTCCTCCATGGAATGAAAGCTTTTCAGCCATGGAAATGCATAGAGGAGGCCTCGGGAGTTATGGATATGACACAATCCTTTTCTGAAGACAAATTCACCCTCCTTAGCCTGCCAGAGAAATTATTTTTCCAGGAAAACTAAACAGCAAGTACATACTTGGATGTTCCTTTCAGGCAAGAGAGGAGCCCTTCCTATCCCATTAAGGTCAGGCAATTGCCCAAATGATTTGCTTCACTGCCTATCATAACGGGGAGTGTAAGACAGAACCAGCAGGGGCCTACACTCAGCTCTGTCCATCCAGCAGTCATGGTGGAGCAAAGTTCATAGTCACAGGCACCCTCTGAAGCTTGCAGTCAGAGAGGCTGAGTCTGGGGCCACTCGGGAACCTCTTCCCCCAGCTCCCGCACACACACAAGCCTACCATGTTCCCACAGCTCAGTGCAGCAGCTACTTGGGATCAGAGTTCTAGAACCAAAAGGGAAGCAATGTACTAGGGTGCATAGAGGCTGGTGGCCTAGGAGTCCACTGGATGAGGCATAAAAGTGAGCTTCCCGGTCAACCACCATGTCTGCCGATTGCACGCTGTTTAAAAGCAGATAGGATAGCCAGTAGCCCAGGAGGTGGGGGGCTAGTGTGCCCAGACCTGGGGGTCTGCCCCATAGCTTTGCTTCTCGGGTTCTGTCCCCATTTCTGACACCAGCAGCAACCTTCCTTTGTTGCCTTTTCACTGAGAGTGACGGCTCCCTCTCCAAAAGTTCCAGCTATCAGGAGGTATGAATGCATGCCCAACACATAAAACAGACTCAAAGCCAAGGTCTCCAGTCTAGGCCAACTTAGGTGATAAATCTTGCTCAGTTCCCTGCTCAGAATACCTTTGGCTACCTCTGCAAGCCCAGTCCATTCTTGATCCAAGGCCCCTTGGCCAAGATCCCTGCACAGTTGGCCCTTTCTCCTCTTCTCTGTCCAAACTGAGCTCATTCTCCCCTAGCTCCCCCCAGAGTCCTTCACTTTCAGGATTGAAATCTTTGGAACCCAAACTTTCTCTCTTTGAAAAATCTCTTCTTTTTCCTCAAATTTTAGTCCAACCTAGGCTCCTAAATTCTCTTTAGTCTTCCAACAATTGAATTCTGGATGAATCTGGTCTCTCCAGGGGAAGCAGTGGCTCTCCATATTTATCTAGTAACATCCAATGGCTAGTATCATTTATAGATCATGTCCAGCAGACAACAATCTCAGAGTGTGCTTTCCCTGTGTCACTTGCTCTTGACCTTGGAGAGAAGTTTGAAATCTAAATGTGAACCACCAACAAAATACTGCCTTTTCAATGCACCAAAGAGAGGGAGAGTTAGCTTCTCTTTCAGAAGTCCCCAGAGTACAGTGGACTAGCTGAGTAAGAGTAATTAGAAAAAGGAAAAGGAAGTCGAGGATAAATTCACATGTAGCTGAAGAAGTCTGATGATAAAGTGAATTTTTCCCAAGGTTGCCAGAAAGCAAGTCGTGTAACCTTGGGGAAATGGTGAGTCCAAGAATTTCTAAAGAGCCCCCACCCTTCACCTGGCCAAGTCCTTGATATCACCCAAGAACTCTGATTGTCCCACTTCAGGCTCAAGAAGCAAGCTGCTTGTCATTGCTACTTTCCAAAGTGTGTTCATATTCATTATCTCACTTGATTGTTACCATGACCCTGTGAGGTAGGTAAGATAACTATTGGCTTTCCCCAGGCTCATTTCTGGAAGATTCCCAGAAGTCAGATTTTGCATAATGGTAAGTTGACAGCGTTGGCTCCCTTTTCACATGCTAACAAAACCTGGCCTGGTCTAATCCTTATGTAAAGGAAGATTCATCATGCAACACTGACCTAAGCTAGGCAGAGAGAAGCCTGATCATCAGGGAGTGACAGGAGTGGGGGGAGGGTGATCTTGAAAAATTGAGTAATTCTACTCTTCCCTCCCCTTCCTGGAGCTAACATCCAGACTTTTGAATGGGAAGGACTTGTGTTATCGTCAAGCTACACAAACCTTCTTTCTTGGAGACTAGATGCTAAGAACAAATCTCTATATATTTAGCTGTATTTGATCAACCTTTACTGATTAATCAAGTGCCTATTGTGGGCCCAGCTCAGTGGGAGTGCAGAGAAGTATGAGACGTGGGTCCCAGTCTCTGGGAACTTTCGGTTTTGCTGGGAGCTAACCTTGTACACACTAGATAGCAATGTCTGGTGGCCAAAGTGATGAAGAAAAAGTCAGGGGGGGATTGATGCAGCCAGGGGAGGCATCCCAGAGAGGCAGGACAGAGAAACACTTAGGAGTACGAGCTCTGGGTCGGGCAGCAAACATGCTTCAGATTCCAGATCCACCATTACCAGCAATGTGAACCTTGAGCAAATCCCTATACCCAGTTCATCACATGGGGTGAAAATTAAGAAATACTTACATATCAGGTTACTGAGAAGATCCAACGAGCACAGTATCTGGCACATAATGTTTAATGCTGTTGAACATTCAACAAATAGTAGCATGAAGGCCCTATCTAAGCTGACTGTTGAAGACTGGGAGAAGATTTGGAGACACTGAGGGAGAGAGACAGGACAACCCAAGGCACTGAATTAAACAAAGTCACTGAATTAAAAAGGAAAGGAGGTGTGTGAAGGTGCTGGTCTTGCTAAAGAAGAGGGGACTTATTAAGGCAGCAGGTTAGGTTGGGTGATTAGAAAGGTTAGTGAAAGGTCTTACCACCAAGCAGAGGAGTTTGGACTGAACAAAGGAAATGAGAAGCCACTGGAAACTTGCAAGCAGGAGAATAACCTGAGGATATAGTGGTCTTAGAGTAATATTGACCTTTGATATGCTCAGTGACTTGGAGAGGGACTGAGGGATAGTCATTGTTTCAGGTATGAGTTGGTACAGGCCTGAGCGAGAATGACCAGTGAAAATATTTGAAAAATGTTTGGGGCAAGAATTAACTAGAAGGACCAGGTAATTAGATATGAGAAATGAAGGAGAAGGAAGAGTCCAAAGGGATTCCAAAGTTTTGAGTCTAGATGACTTGGAAAGCAAAATGGGACTCAGGAGAAGTAGGTGTGGAGGGAGATATTGGGGTCAGTGTTCAGTGGGAGATAGTGGAGATACCCACATAGAGATGTCTAGAAAAAAAGAGTGATACCCAAAGGTCCTAAGAGGGCATACATTTTTTAAACTTTTCAATCCCCTTCTCCCATTTCTCCCACTTCCTTTTCTTGTACTTCCTCTCTGAACAGAGGCAGACTTCATTTCTGGTTAGATTGTTCTCTGCAAAAATCGACAGCTGTATTCCTTCCTTTTTGGTTCTATTAATTATTTTTCTTGTTCTATATTAGCTTGGACCTCCAGGAAAGCATCAAATAGTGAGGAACACTATCTTGTTCCTAACTTTGAGAGGAAGCATCTGTTTTACAATTTATTAACACACTAGTATGAATACTTTACAAATTATTTAATCCTCTGATAGTGTTATGAGATAGATATTATTGTTATTATTATTATATGTATTTTACAGTTGAGGAAACTGAAGCACAGAGAAGTTATGTAGCTTGCCCCAGGTCACACAGGTAGCAAGTGGCAGAACAGAGACTTCACTAGCTTCAGAGACTATCTTTGTAACCACTCTGCCATGACTGCTACCTCTTGAGGTATGGAGTTTTCTTTTTTTTTAAGATTTTATTTATTTATTTGACAGAGAGCACAAGCATGGGGAGTGGCAGGCAGAGGTAGAGAGAGAAGCAGGCTTCCCTGCCTAGCAAGGAGCCCGATGCAGGGCTCGATCCCAGGACCCTGGGATCATGACCTGAGCCAATGACAGACACTTAACTGACTGAGCCACCCAGTAGCTGGGTGTATGGAGTTTTCTATAGATGTCTGGAATATACTCTTTAAAAAAAAAAGATTCTATTTATTTATTTGACGGAGATCACAAGTAGGCAGAGAGGCAGAGAGAGAGGGGGGAAGCAGGCTCCCTGCTGGGCAGAGAGCCCCATTCGAGGCTTGATCCCAGGACCCTGGGATCATGACTTGAGCTGAAGGCAGAGGCTTTAACCCACTGAGCTACCCAAGTACCCCTGGAATATACTCTTGATCACATTAAACTTTTCTTTTATTCTGAATTTTCTTAGAGCTTTCTAAGCACAAATAGGTGCCAAGTTGTCCAATACTTTTGCTATATTCATTGAAATGGTTTTTCCCTTTTAATATGCAAATGTAATACATTACATAGATACAGTTTCTAATGGGGAAGCAGCCTTGCATTGCTGGGATTCAAACCTACTTGGTTATGTTATAGTCTTCTTTTGCAAAAGTGCACAATTGGATTTGCTAGTAATTTATTTAGGGCTGTCACATGCTGTTCTTTCTCTGTCCTCCTACAATTTGGTATTGGTGTAATGATAGTTTTGGAAAATAAGTTAGGAGCTTTTCATTTTTTCAGTTCTCCAAAGCAGTTTGTTTGATAAGGGCATTCTCTGTCGCTTAAAGGTTTATACACTTCACCTTTAAAACCTTTGCATGTTTGATCCTATTTCTATTTCTTCTCTAGTTTATTGGTACAGTCAGATTTTCACCTTGTTCTCAGGCCAGTTTTGGTAATTTATGACCCCCTCGAAGACTGTCCATTTCCTCTGGATTCCAAATTTATTGGATAAATATTAATACAAAATACCAGTGATTTATAACTTCATATCTATACCATGAATTCTAATTACAGAGATAGCCAAAGGTATTCTGAACAGGGAATTGAACAAGATGGGTCACTCATTACAAAGAATATTTCATCTTTCCTATACTTTCTAATGTATCCTGAATGTAATTATCTCTCACTTCTCTCTCTTTCCCTCTCCCTCTATCTTTTTTTACTCCTAAGTTGTTTACTTATTTATTTACTTTTAAGCAAACTTGCTAACTGTGCCCATTTTCATGGTGTTTCCAAAGAGCCAGCTTTTGCTTGTAGGGGTCAACTTTCCATGTTTTGTGACTGTGTATTTTATAAACTTTTGCTTTAATCTCTGTTAGCAAGCCTTATTCCTGCAAAGCCCATCTGTCTGGAATATCCTTCCCTCCTTCCCTTTCACTTGGCTAACTCCTACTCATTCTTCAGTTTATGCATCATGTCTTTTAGGAAGCCTTCCCTGACCTTCCAGCATGATTGATTTATTTATTTTTTCCCATTTTTTTCTTTTTTTTTTTCCATTTTTTTCTTTCTTTTTTTTTTTCCCAGCATGATTTAAATGCTCCTCCTCCATCCTCCCCCCACAGCTTCCAGCACTCATCATTCTATGTGATCATTAGCCGTCTGCTTGTCTCTCTTCCCTATTAGACTGTAAATTCCTTGAGGGCAAGGACCGTGTCTAGTTCATAATTGTACTTCCAAGTGCCGAACAGAGTACATGGCATCCCCAGTGGGAATCCAAATAGAAATTTTATTGGAGGTAGCAACCCAGGAGCTGGCAGGCTGACCTAACAAAGGGACTCCCACTAGGTCTGTTGCCTGAGGTTTGGGGTCTTTAAAAAAAGAAGAAAAAGAAAAACAACGATCTTCGGTAGAATTTCTTTCCTTGATTTTTAAAAGAATCCAAAGTCTTCAAATGTGTAATTCCAATGGTCATCCCTTGGGGGAGGATTCCTTCCCCACTCCCCTTTCAGCCCTGCACTCCAGCAAGGATCTCAAAGATTTGACTCCAGAAGGAGCCAAGGCCAAGAGTTAGCCATAAAGGAGCTGAGACTAACTGGACTTAAAAGGTCTATAGATTGCCCCAGGACATTTCCATTTAAAAGCAGCTTTCCCACACAGGGGTGCTTTCCTTCTGTACAGTGGGGGTGGGGGAACCTCATCCCACACTTCCACTTCTCTGGCTTTCAATCTAATCTGAGACACCTTCCCTCTCTATTCATCTTCCCCCTCAATCCCTCGCCCCCCACCTTGTACTCACCATCGACCCTGGGAGTTTTTTATTACTTGTGTCCAGGAGGTGTTTCGAGAATATGAACTGAAGTAGTAGTTTGTGAACTTGGCAACATCTATGCGTTGCGGCACTAGGTTTTCTTCTGGAAACTTCTGTGGTTAGCAATCAGGTCCAAGGAAAGCAGAACACAGGCTGAACTGAAAGCGAAGTATACCAAAATCATGGAACACCATGAGCATTAGGGCTGGCTCCTGCCTGCTTCCCAGCCCTTAGCTCCACCCTGTCAGCCATGGTCTGTCTGATAGAAGACTCTTTCTAGAGACAAAAAGCAAACTGGTGACAGAGAACTTTTCTGTTCACAATGAATTTACTCCCTGGGAAAGATGGTCTCACTTCCTCACACAGTCTGTGTTCCTCTTTGAAGAAGGGATCATGAGACTAAAAATATAAAAACACTTTCAAAAGAGAACTCATCCTGAAATTGAAGGGAGGTCAGAGGAAGCAGGATCCCAAGAAGGCCCATGTTGTGCCACTTGCCTGAGACAGAACTAAGGGAAGGGAGATGGTCTACACAGAACCATGTGGACTCCAGGGCTGCTGGGACAGGGAAACAGGCTGAAGGGGAGCCTACTTCAGACCTTTCTGAGGTTTCTTTGCAGATGGCAGATGTGTCCCAGATGCTGTGCTAGGCTCTGGGGTTACAGCAAAGAACAGGACACGGTTACTGCCCTTGAGGATTTTAGCATGTGGGGTCTGTATGGAACATGACATCTAAAAAGACAGGAACTGCACCTCATTCATCTTTGGACCCCCAGCAACTAGCACCCTACTTAAAATATGGTAGACACTCAATGAATATGTGTTACATGAATGATGGGAGGAAAGAAAGGGAGAAGGAAGGATGGAAGCAAAGAGAATTAGATGTGACCACTAGTCCCAATACTCCAGAATCCTGAGGCAGCTCCCAGAGTCATGGGACAAAAACCAAGGGACACCTGGGTCAGCGTCATGGAAGCTGGTGGCTTTAAAGTGGTCACTGTGGGTGTTGTGTTTACTAATCCTTGAAGGTATTAAAATAATTGGGTAGGAAAACAGTTGGTGGCTCCTGAAAAAGTTAAATATAGAATTACCATGTGATCCCACTACCCTACTCCAAGGGATATACCCCCAAAAAACTGAAAACAGGGATTCCAACTAGTACATGTTCACATACATTCATAGCAGTGCTGTTCACAATAGCCAAAAGGTAGAAACAACCCAAAGTCCATCCATGGATGAATGAATTTAAAAAGTGTGATAGATCTACACAATGGGATATTATTCAGCCATAAAAAGGAACAAAGGGTTGATACATGCTATGACTTGGATGAACCTTGAAAACATGATGCTCAGTGAAAGAAGCCAGGCACAAAGGCCACATACTGTGTGATTCCATTGCTTGGATACACCCAGAATAGGTAAATCTAGAGAGACAGGACATAGATTGGTGGTTGCCAGGGGCTGGATGAAAGGAGGAAATTGGGAGCATCTGCTGAATGGGTAAGGGGTTTTACTCTGGTTTAAGGGAAACATTCTGGAATTAGATAGATGTGGTGGTTGTACAACCCATCAATGTACTAAATATCAAGGAATTGTTCAATTTCAAAATGGTTGATTTTCTGTGAATTTCACTTCCATAAATTTTTTTTTTTTTTTTTTTTTTGGTAACAATATTAGGGTGGCCATAGGAAGAGCCAAAATAGAGAAGCCCCAATTCTGATTCTGGACAAACTGGGTTGTTGGGTTAGGGTTAGAGTTAGGGTTAGGGTTAGGGGAAGTGGTAGGCTTGGTGGGTACAGAGTTGAGAACTATAACCTTTTCCATCCCCTACACCACCATGTTGTCCTTTCCTACTCACCTAGGCTAACTGCTTATTCCTATCTCCATTCCTGTCCATGTCCAAGGATTGTCTGGAAATATCCTTAAGAATATTCCACTTCTCTAAGGACTATTCTTCATGAAAAAGAAGTTATTGGTTAGGAGGTCTCCCAAGAAATCCCAGATATCAAAGATGTTAGGAATACAGGAGGCCAGCATGAAATCTTCTTAAAGGTCACTTGAAGAAGGCCTTTTGAAGAAAGTCTTCAGAAAATGTTGATGTAGCTGAGGTAATTGGTGGGCACAAAGTACTGGGTACCTGGAGGATGCTTGTTAAATGACTGATTCCTTGACTGAACAAAGACATTTACACCAAGGATCTCACTTCACTGGTGGCCCAATCTTGTTTCTGGTCTTTAGGCCACATTTTATGTAAGAGCTTTAATTCATCTCTTCTTTCTTTCATTCAACAAATATTTTGAGCATCTCCTATGTTCTAGGAAGTACAGTGCTAGGTATTTATCATCATAGACAGGGCTAAAAGAAATTCACATACATGAATAAGTCCCAGGAATGAAAGGCACAGCAGTCGATGACACTGTAAAAGGGCTGTATGGAGACAGATGGTAGCTACTCTTGTGGGGGCACAGCATAAGCCTAGTGTTTAGGGAATCATTATGCCATATACCTGAAACTAACATAACATTGTGTGTCAACTAGACTTCATTTTTTAAAAAAAGAAATTCACATCCAGTTGCAAGAAATATTTTTAAACATGAATTCAACCTTTTACCATCTCTAAAGCTAGAGCTTAACTAAACTGATGGGGCAAAACAGGGCAAGTTCTGGTGAAAGTGTTTCCATAGACTAGAATATGTGGTCCGATAAGTATGGTTCAGGGGCAACGGAGCAGAATACTTGAAAAGAAGGCCACCTAAGGAAATGGCCTTGGCACAAGGCAGGTGGAAGAACTTGGGAGAAAGCCTGAGCAATCCGTTCTTCCCATCTGTCCTGTCCTCTTTGTCCCCTCGCCCCAAGCCCGGACCACTGGGAGACGATGGATTGGAGTAGTGCTCCTCTAGACTGCCAGGGCTCCACACACTCTCTGTATGCAGCAAATGCTATCTCCCACCCCCAGCATAGCTCATGAGGGGCTCGGTGTGAGCACTAAGTTGCCTGAAATGGCGGGCGGGGATGGGGGGGGGAGTCTTGTCAGAGCTAAGGAGGGTCTGCTTCTTGCCGTCTATGCTACAGTTAATCCATTGCCATCTGTCTTTATTTTGCTGACTCACTGCTTTCATTTGGGTTGGCAGTTCTTTTGCTGTTGGCTGCAGTCTTTAACTGTTTACAGAGGGCTGAGATGGATGGAGAATTAGGGGCTTTGCGTTCATTCCCTGGATGAAATCCTACCCAGGTACTGTGGGCCTCTTGTTGAGGCGCTGGGGCCAAGGCCCCTGGATTTTGATGGATGGTGGAGATTAAGTGTAGGCTAACACATCATTTAGTCTGATTGCAAGGCCAGATTTCTCCCAAGTGCTGCCAAATGAACTGGGAGGTCATGTGAATTGTCTGCCCAAGCACAAGGGAGCACGGTGCCTTTTAATTAGAACAAGGATGAAGGATATTCGGGACCTTGGTCTGTCAAGGAACTTGGAGTGCCCAAATCCTAGACTCCATCCAAGGTTCTCTTTAGACCTCACCTTATCCGCGGGAGCCTTCCCTGAATAAACTTCCATCCAAGCCTTCCTCCAAAGTTTACTTTCCTATGCTTTGAATCTCATCAGCATTTGGTTTCTATTGTGTATGGCCCTGGCTCTGTCATTTGGGAGCCAACCTTTGGCAAGGCTGAGAGAGCCTTTCTTTGTTCCAGTGAAATGTAAGTTCATTAAGATGTGAACGCAAGTAGCCCTTATAGCTCTGAGTGGGATGCGTTACATCTTTGCTGCTTTAAGTTGAGGAGACCATATAGTTTATCAAACTGGGACACTTTTGAGAGTGAAGGGCTTTGCTATTAATAATAATGTCAGAATATCAGCATTAAACTGGGACCATCCTTGGCAAACCAGTACATACATTCACCCTACCTAAAACATTTAGGTTCCTTTTTGACTTCTTCTGTTCCTACTCTGATTCCCAGGCAGGACTGGTGGACACAAGACTGAGGAGGTAGGTAGACCAAAACCCTCTCTACCTCAGAAATAATGTAGTGCTGACAGAAAGTACCTTAAAAGGGCTAAAACTGATATGGGTTCCACTACAAACCC
Source organism: Mustela nigripes (assembly GCF_022355385.1). Classification (NCBI taxonomy): domain Eukaryota; kingdom Metazoa; phylum Chordata; class Mammalia; order Carnivora; family Mustelidae; genus Mustela; species Mustela nigripes. The sequence goes on from NC_081575.1 coordinate 16,477,224, forward strand.
ACAATATCTTATTATAAGCCATTCTGCTCGATAGCATGGACATGTTGCCACTGAATTCTTGTAGATTTCAAAGGTCAATGGTGGCTTCCCCCAAATCACCTTCTCCTAGGATCTAACCACCATATAACAAAATGGAGGGGGCTTGTTTATAAAAATTATCCCCTTGAAAAGTTAACATTCCATGGTCCAAACTATCCCAGGGAGATGGCTTCTCCAAGCCATCAACCCTGGAAAGTATTTCATACCAATGGGACACAATTAAAGTGTAACCTCCAGAAATTGGAGCATTCATATATTGCTGGGTGGGGAGATGTAAAATGGTGCAGCCACTTTGCAACAGTCTGAAAGCTCTTGATTAAACACAGTTACCATATGACTCAGCAATTCTACTCCGAAGTGTATACCCAAAAGAATTGAAAACAAATGTCCACACAAAATCTTGTACGTGAATGTTCAATAGCATTAGTCATAATAGGTAAAATGCAGAAACCACTCAATGTCCATCAATAGATGAATGGATAAACAAAATGTGGTATATCTACACAATGAAATGTTATTCAGCCATAAGAGGAAAGAAGGACTGATCCACACTACAGCATGGATGAACCTTAAAAACATTATACTGAGTGTGGGGCACCTGGGTGGCTCAGCTGGTTAAGCATCTACCTTCAGCTCAGGTCATGATCCCAGGGTCCTGGGATTGAGCTCTGCGTCTGGCTCCCTGCTCAGCGGGGAGCCTGCTTCTCCCTCCCCCTCTGACCCTCTCCCATTCATGTTCTCGCTCTCTCAAATAAATAAATAAAACCTTAAAAAAATTATGTCATATGAAAGAAGCCATTCACAAAAGACAGCATCATATAATTCTGTTTTGACAAAATGTTCACAAGAGGCAAATCCATTGAAACAAATATTAGTGGCTGCCTAGCACTGGGGAGGGTGACGAGTTTGGGGACAGGGGCATGACAGCTAAAGGTACAGGCTTTCTTTTGGGGGTGATGGGAATGTTCTAAAATTGATAGTGATGATGGTGGCACAATTCTGAGAATATACTAAAACCCGCTGAATTATACATTTTAAATGGGTGAATTGTAGGGTATATGGATCATATCTCAACAAAGCTATTAAAAACAGTAGGCTCCAGGCCTAGGCAAGACTCAAAACCAGCTATCTAGGCTAGATTTGCATTCTTTTAATGATATGGGCACTCTCTTCCAGGCCATTCTTCTCAGGCTTCAGGATTACCAAGCACCAACTTGGGCAAAGGCCGCCTAAGGGCAGACCAGAAGGGAGAAGCCTTGTTGGTATGGACAAGGCTTTGGCATTTGCTTGATTAACCTTTAGAAAAACACCCAACACAAAGTGACAGGGTCCAATAATATTTAACAGGAAAGGACCTGAGAGCGTGTGCACTCTCACGCTCCCTGTAGAGATGCTCAGAAAGAGACAGGGACTTGCCCGAGTCTCACCGAGTCAGCAGCAGAACAGGGACCAACACCCAGTGCTCCTCTCTCTCTGTGCTCGTTCTCCTGCCCTGGCTTCTCCACCATCTGCCCTTCCCTTCCCTTCCCCAAAGCAGCCTCCTCACTTGGCCCTTCCTGCTGAAATCCAGGAGGGGACAAGTCTGAGCATCCAAGCTCACAATCAGGGTGAATTTACGATTTTGGAAGTATGGTACAACTATGGAAGTATGGTTGACTAAAGAGCAGGTCAGGAAACCAGCATTATAGGTCTCCCAGTATCAGGATGTGGACAGAGTACAGGATTTGACCCCTGGTACAAGTAAATTTGTGGAATAATCACATGCTTCTCTTTATACTGTATTTGGCAGTATTAGAAGAGAAAAATAATATTCATCTTAGGAAAACCTTGGTAACTGCAAATTTGCTGGCAACCTTATTTCCTCTTGCTTTCTTGGAAGAAACCAAACGAAAAAGCAGCTGTACAAATTAGCCCTGACCAGCAGGCTCAGGACCAAAACAAAACAAAACAAAACAAAGCCAAAAACAAATCAGGCTAAATATTTAAATCAGAATGGAAACTATATCCAACTATACGCCTACTGGAGCCCTTGAAACTGCTAATCTCCACTTGATTATTGACAACATCCTCTTTCTAAGAGGTCAGGACAAAGCTGGGGACAGTGTCACCGAAACTGATCAGCAGTTTTCCGAGCCCGTTCATCTGCACTCACAGACTTTTCTGATAGCCCTAATAGAAGCAAAACTATGTATCCCGCCTGTGAGAGGCCGATTAGTCCCCCAGTGAAAAGAAGCTCTACTTCATAGATCGTCAGTTAACAGATGCCAGATGACAGGCACAGCACTGGTGCTGGAGGAAGACATAAGAGAGCTGGAAGACATGATGCCTGGCCAACAGCTCCAGAATAAGACAGGTCATGGCCAAGGGCAAGGGCAAGGGCAAGGGCAAAGGGCAATAACAAAGCCAAGGAGGTAGGAGAATTTATATATGTTGATTAACAGTCAGGGGACCAGTCTTTCTGGAATAGAGATTTCTTTGAAGGAGGTTAGGGGATATTTGGTTGGAAAAGAAAGTTGGAGACAGATTGTGGGGTAACATAGAGTTGGAGGTAAGTGGCCAGATGAAAATGACATCGGGGCGTCTTCTCTTCATTCTCTCCCCAGCTCTAGGTTAGGTGCCCTCCTCTAGGCTCCCATAGGCCCCAGGCCCTGGTCTAGCACTTTTCATACTTCTCTGTCATTCCTTGCCTCCTTGGCCCTCTTCCCCTTGAACTGTTTTTCTTGTGGAAAGAGCTTGCGTCTGGTCAGCACTCAGGAAATGTCTATTGATGGGCTGAGGCCGGATGGCATGAGATGGGATATAAGGTTACATCTCTGGAAGAGCCATCTGGGAGAGGAGACCGGTAAGGAAGGTGGTGGCCTAGTGGACACAGGAGGAAATACGACTCCATGCAGTAGCTGGGGTGACAGAGAAGAAGGGAGGATGTCACATGCACTTTGAGGGCAGAACGGACAGGCCTGCGGAACCCTATTGAACACCAACCTGAGGAAATAAAACAAAATGGCTGCTGAAATGGAGTAGGTTGCCCACGAGGTAGTGTGGTGGGGCCTGAACACCACGGTGGCATTAACCAGCCCCTGCTTCTCCCTGGTGAGCAACTGGTCCCAGACCCAGCTGTCTAGGGGGCCCCTGGCCCTTCTGTTCTTTTCACATGTGCGGGGTCCCCAGGGAGCTCATGCTGACTAGTAGGATGAGGGTCCAGGGAGAGGAGCCAGCGTTTGGCTGTCTTGATGCTATGGTCTCAGCTCAGCTCCAGCCACCTGGAGGGGTCACACAGAGCAGTGCCAAACAGAGATGCGAGAGCGTCCTTCCCCAGCCCTGCTTGTTTCATTCCACCTCGGTCTCTTGGGAAAGCGGGGAGGGGTGCGAGAGACCATGGAACTTTTCAAAATCCCGTTTTCCAAAAGCTAAATCAGATTCATTCTGTGTCTCCTACACAGACTGCGTGAGTCCGGGTAATGTAAACACTGTGAGGCCACAGCCGCCTGCCAGCTGCGATGCTGAAGCCCATTTTGGGGGGCATGAAAAAACCTGTCTGTAACGATCACAGACGAGAAGTGTTAGCTAATGAATGGTCCCTGCTGAGTCCAGAGCCCAGCTGAGTTATTTCAGTCTTGGGCCTTAGCAGAGATTTTTATTGGGTAACAAATCTCAAATGCTTCAGTCACCCTCTAGACCCCAGATTGGAGCCGGCCCTTCAATCCCCCCCCAAACTAATGCACTCCAGGGACATTCCTAGTCGCAGCTCAAGAATCTCAGCATTTGGAGTGTTGGGTGATTGCTCCAGGAGGGCATGGCGTGGGCTTAATAATCCCATGAGCCCCCTCTTAGGCTCCCTGGGGCAGCGTGGACAGCGGTGTTTCCCAAGAGCAGGGCTGTCGATGACTTCCCCCAGGGCCAATCAGCTTTGAGTGGCCTGACTGACGAACCGTTGGCTTTGAGTTGGACACTGCTGTTTCTGCTGGGCCTCAGCCTAGTCCTCTGGTTCTTGCTGGCACTCTTCCTACTGTTCTCATTCCTCCAGCATGGGCTCAGGTCAGGGCCAAGGCCACAGGGCCAGCAGAACACCAGCTTGAAGGAGAGGGGGGCTAGGGCCCAGCCATTTTGTGGGACATTGGCCTAGTGTGTGGGCACCTCGTAGCCATACCCTCTAGCTGATCTGAGATAGAAGCACCTAGCTATGAGTCCACGAATGTGCACACCGTCTCAGAGCTGTCTGTGAATTAGAGACACACTGAAAGAGAAGAAAATACTAAACCCAAGCCAATGAGTTTTTTATTGTGGTAAAATGCAAATAACACAGAACTTACCATTTTAACTATTTTAAAAGTGCACAGGTCAGTGGCATTTCATGTATTCCCAGTGTTGTACCATCATCACTTCTGTCTAGTTCTGGAACATTTTCATCACCAAAGGAGACCCCATACCCATTAAGCAGTTGTTCCCCATCTCTCTCACCCCCAAGCTTCTGGCAACCACCAGTCTGCTTTGTGCCTCTATGGATTTAAGTATTCTGGATATCTTATCGAAGTGGACTCACACAGAAGGCCTGAGGGTTCAGTCAGTCAAGCACCCGACTCTTGATTTTGGCTTGGGTCATGATCTCAGGGCTGTGGGATCGAGCCCTGGGTCTGGCTCTGTGTTCAGCGGGGAGTCTGCTTGGGATTCTCTCCCTCTCCCTTTGCCCTGCCCCCCAGCCCTGCTCTCTCTCCCTCTCAAATACATAAAACAATCTCAATGGACTCCTACAAAACGTGGCCTTTGGCGTCAAGCCAGCATTGTTCTGAGTACCCGCAGACGTGCTCGTCACTGTAATAGGCGCAGCTACCATGTGCCGGGTGTCCTGCTGAAGCCACACTACATTTCTTGGAAGTCGGTAAGAGTATGTCTCCATTTTAAAAGCAAATAGTCCGAGGCTCCGAGAACTTGAGTAACTTAGCCAAGGATGCGCTAGGGGTTAAGATGCTGACTTAAGTCCTTCTGTTATTTATCATGTATTTAACCCAACTCAGAGCCCATCTACATCCTTCGAGCCAACATACTGCCTTTGTGGCATGTCTTTCCTGCCCTTAAATCCCCTCTGTGACAGACCCCATCTGCAGGGGAGTAATTTCCTGAGGCCCTTGTTAAAATACCTACGTGCTGCTGGGGATGTGAGCCCTGCAAGAGCACCCATGGTGTTCACACGCCCCTGGACACACCCAGAGTCCTCCTCCATTCCCAGAGCACTGAATAGAACTCCACCCTCTCTCGCCCACTCCTGAGAGCATATGGGAATGTTGGTGAGAGTTATTTCTAGAGCAACCCTTGAATCTGCTGGAGTTTATTTGTTTAAGTAAATCATACACAAGCTCTGGTATTTGATTATCAGAAACAAGTAACAACTGATCGTCAGACCCTGGAGTGTCCTGACATCAAAGATGAGAGCCTCTGGTCCAGAGACTTCCTCTTTCATGACCCATCCGGAGGCCCCAGAGAGAGCAAACTCGGCTCAGCGGGATCCCGTTTGCAGGTGAATCCCTGGATGGGTCAGCTTCCCCCTGGGAACTCGCTCCCTCGTTTCAAACAAAGGTCTGGAATGGACTTCATTAGGCAGCCTTGGAGTCAGTGCCCCTGAAGTCTGGACGTTTGAACAGTAATTCTGGCCTCATTGGACAGGGACCCTCATGTCCCAAATGCGTGTGCAAGCAACAGCCAGGGCCTGACCTGAGGTCTGCAACAGAAGTCGGAGAAACTGAAAGGGGAAATGGGAGTTGTTCTGCTGTTTCACAGGCTCCACGATGTGTGTGTAAAAGCTCCACCACTGGGCGTGGCACCCTGGAAAGTTCAATGGAACTGAAAGAGACAAATATTGATACTCAACAGTCCGCTTCTCCAATGATACTGGTGCTGCTTAAATTCAAATGAGCGGAACAGATGTTCCTCATGTGTTATGAATTGAAAATCATTCCTTCATGTGGGATCAGTTAAAATCAAGCTTGAGACTTAGTGTATGTTTAATATAAAAACTCTCAATAAAGAGATGTTGGAGGCAAAACCCAAGCGAGGGCATGCTCCATTCATCTGTGCAAATAATCAGCTAGTCAGCGTTTGCCTGGAAGGCGTCCAGGGTGGAAACGTATGATGATGGCCGTCACCGGGAATGCAGGTGGTAATGAGAGAAATGTTCTTCGCCATCAAATCTGACCAGAGCTCAGCATGCATGGTTTTTCTCAGCGTAAGTGGGACTTAGAGCGTGGCACTAAGGTGAGCCCTGGAGAGAGAGAGAGAGAGAGAGAGAGAGAGAGAGAGAGAGAAAAGGAAATAACAATTCTTTTGACATTTCATATACATCAGAAAAATGTTCAAGAGATGGGCTTTTAGAAATAAACGAAACTATCCCACAGAATAGTTAATTTCAACTGGAACCAGCCCCGCCCAGATACTGGGGTGGGTGTGATAAGACAACTTTGCCATAGTCTCTCTGCTATCAGGACCCACGCAAGAACTGAACATCAGAGCCAGAAGACAAGAGACTCTCATTTCATGGATGAGGCGACAGACACAGGAATCTCTTCAATGTGCCCTTGGGGGTCACACAGTGAATCTGTCCACAGGCAGAGCTGAGACGGGAGCCTTGCCTTTCAGGACTCCACTCTGGGAGCCCACTCAGTGAAACGGACAGAAATCGAAACGGAACATAAAAACATCATTTCCCTTTCACAATAATGGCAAAAAATGAGAATCTTCCAAGAAAAGAAAAGAAAAAAAGAAGAATTGGCATGCCCTTTCATTCCACAGCACAGGCTAACAGGCCTTTTTGTTTTAAAGAATTGGTGGAGTAAAATCGTCACCTGATCCCAAAGAAAAGAAACAGAACAGGCAGCCACAAAGAAACTCTTAATGAAGCCAGGATAGGACCGAAGGCATTGGGACGCTACCCTATAAGGCCAGGCAGGAAAGATCAGAGCAATTTCAAATAAGCCAATTTCTGGCTTAAAAATAAAAGTAACGATAGTAATAATAAATCTCATTTCATTCTCACAACCACCCTATGACCACTTTTCAGATGGAGAAACTGAGGCTCAGAGGGGTTAAGTCAAAGAGCTGGTCAGGGTGAAACTCACCCTCCAATCGGATCTCCCTTAATCCCAGAACATGGAAACATGCCCCCAACCTGCCTCCTGTCATTGTGATGGATCTGTTGCTTGAGACTCTGCCTCTGGCAGTAAGAAGATCTGGAAAAAGTGATCTTTTCAAGCATTCATTCCTGTTGACTGGAAAGAACGAACTGGAAAGAGAGACCCTGGGACCAGGGGACCAGTTGGGGGTCTGAACCAGTGAGAGGAAATGAAAGGACAGGATTTTGTGAAATTGCTGGAAGGAAAAACAGACAGGCTCTGAAGATATATGGGATCCTACTGGATCAGACTTCGCTTTTTTTCATTTAGGACATCATGGAAATCTTTCCATGACAGGATGTACAGATCTGTCTTACCGTTTTTTTGTGACTGCTCAGGGTTCTGTTTCACAGGAGCTCCATAGTTATAAATGCTATTTTGGCGAACGTTCTGGAGGTCCATCCATCTTTGCATCCTGTTACATACACAGGATCTGTTCCAAGCAGTGGAACTTCCAGGCTGAAGGAAACAAGTTTTAAATTTTGATCAACTTTTTGGGGACGATTTTTCAGAGTGGAGATGATTCATATTTTCAAATAAGGGGGGAGGAATCCTTCCTTGGTCGTGTTAGGGAATGACAGAGCAGAAATAAATGGGTTCATTGCCATTCAAACGTGTAATCAGAAAGCACGGGGCCTTCCATACGTTTCTGAACAAACTTCAATGTTGTTGCAGCTAATGACAGGAAGAAAGGGAGCAGAAGGCATGGGAACCCTTTTCTAATGCTGGTGATCTGGTAACTCGTTTTTTTTCCTTCCTTAAAGGAAGGGGGACTGAGCAGCTGGGGGGCTGTATCTGTCATTGACAACTGAATGGAAGACCGTTTTCAGACATAACAGCAACGTGACTTCATTTGTAGTTTTGAAAAGACCAGCTACTGTTTTTAGACAGGGAATCCAAATAACTTCTTCTATTTTTTTTAAAGATTTTATTTATTTATTTGACAGAGAAAGAGACACAGTGAGAGAGGGAACACAAGCAGGGGGAGTGGGAGAGGGAGAAGCAGGCTTCCCGCTGAGCAGGAAGCCTAATGTGGGGCTCGATCCCAGGACCGTGGGATCATGACCTGAGCCAAAGGCAGATGCTTAATGACTGAGCCACCCAGACACCCCTCCAAATAACTTCTTAAAAATAGCTCCCAAAGGGAAGAGAGGGTAAATTTGAGTGTTATTTTAAATATAATATTCTCCCACCCCCCACCCAATGACATTTCGAGCCACTGCTAGTAGAGTCTGTCCTGAGTGGCAAAGTCTCAGCCATCACTGCCTCTGGCCAAGAAGCTGCCTGGTCCTGGTGCCCAGATCCTGGGCATCGTGAAGCAAGTAGGAAGTGGACAGGGGAAGGATGTGGCTGAGGGCTTGCTTGCTCTCTCTCTCAGATAGACAAGGAGCTACAAATGCCAAAAGATTTTAGGGAGAGACCTCTGCGAAGAGACACTAAGCCTACGTTTTGAATTTTTGCAGACTGGACTAGTTAGCAGAACACTGCCAGTTGGTTCATCCACTCAATGGACATTTGTTGAGTATCTACTATGCGCCAGGCACTATGAGAGGCACTGGGAGCACAGTGGTGAACAAAACAAAAGTGGCCCTGACTTCATGGAGGCTTACTGTGTCACAGAAGAGATGAGTCATAGGCAAACACACAGATAAACACGTAGCCACAAATGGTAGGGAATGCTTAAATCAGAAAAAAAAAAAAAAAGGTTCTGTGAAAGAGAAAAATATAGATAGGGCCTGGGCTGAGGAGTCAAGATGGCCTCACTGAAGTAGGCGGACATTTAAAGTGAGTCAGGCATGAAGAGAGGGGACCACTTGCTTAAAAAGCCCAGAGGAGAGACTTTAAGACTAAGGGAAACATGTGTGCAAGTTCTTTGGGGACTTAGACTCTTAGGGCTACTGGTCGGGCAGGGGTCTCCCTGGGAGGTGCTCCACTTTTGCTTCCCAGTGGGCAAACCAGAGTGCTCTAGGCCTTGTGGCTGCCCAGAGGCCCAGAGGCCTGGGTGTGTTCCAGAGACCAACCTAGAAAAGTTGCCCCATGACAGTCCAAGGTAACAGCCTGTGTGTGGGTTCACCCAGTTCGATAAGGGGAGCTTTCCCAGTATTCCCAGACGACCCCAGCGCCTCAGAAAATCATGACCCAGTGACTTCCGTTCCTGCTCCCGGCTTTCCACCAGCACGCCATGCCTGCGCGCTGAAGACCTGGGCCCCACCTCGTTAGGGTTAAAGACCGAGGCAGCTCTGGCCTTCAGGGAAAGAACAAGCAGCAACGGGGAGAGCGGAGAGCAGTAACCAGAGCCAAGGAAGCAGCCCCTGCCAACAACTTCCGTTCCTTCTCTTTCCGGCGACATGGCTGCCCCGGGAGCCCCGGGTGACTGTTTATGGTGATCTGTTTGTTTCGCAATTGACAAAGAAGGAGGGAGCCCTTTCTGACATTTTTGCCCAGAGGCCCCAGATTTTTCAGTATGAAACTGCCAAATACGCAACTTTGGGTGGATATTTGGCTGAATCACTTTGAAGGGCCTGTCAGTGCCTAAAATGGAAATTGTTAGAAAGCAGAGGCAGTTGGTTGCCAGCAACCATGAAATGGTAATGACCAAATCATTTATTTTTGCAACGAAATGTCATCCCCTAACACTACAAAGGCAGGGTTTTTTTCTCGTTTGCAAGTCCTGACTACCTATGAAAAAAAAAAAAACCTTCTAGGGTGGTTCTGTGGGCCACGCACATGTGCACGCATGCCCAGTCGCTCTCCCACCTTCCGCCTTCCCACCCAACCAAGCCTCCTCCGTGTTCCTGGAGGCCAGCTGCAGGCTGGGATGAATTAAGAGGTTGGCCAATTGTGAGAGGTAATCAGGCTGTAGCCACCCTATAAAATGAGGGGGGAGTTCATTTGGTTATTTATAAGATGCTGTGTGGCCGACTTTACCACATGGCAAAGCCAAGGAGGCAGTCATACACTGACCCAACAGCATGACGCGGGTCTTTTAACAGCCCGTTCGGGTTTAGCTAGAGGAGACCTGACACGTCATAAGGTTTCTATCTGCTCGGTAGCAGGCAGAGCAGGCAAGAGCTCTAATTCTGTATTTTTTATTTTTAAACTCTGGTACTTTCTTCTGAGTTTAGGAGGAAGAGGCTGGAAAATACATTGTGGGCTCACACTGGGAAATGAAAAAGGATCTGCTGTTTCTTTGAACACAGCCATTAAGACACTGTTCCTTACAGCCAGTTTCTGGCGGCTTTGACCACAGACAAAGCTCTAGGTCCTTGTTTTACATTTTTCCATATTAACTCTTGTGTTAGGATGCACGAAAACTTCTACTACCATAAGATTTATTTTTTTAAGATTTTATTTATTTGACATACAGAGATCACAAGTAGGCAGAGCGGTGGGGGGGGGGGGCGTGGGGTGGAAGCAGGCTCCCTGCCAAGCAGGGAGGGAGCAGGATGGGGGGCTCGATCCCAGGACCCTGAAATCATGACCAGAGCCGAAGGCAGAGGCCTAACCCACTGAGCCACTCAGGTGCGCCACTACCATAAGATTTATTTTAAAAGAAGACTTTGTAAGCCCTTTGGTTGAAAATATTTCAATAATGTCTGCACATTCATAACTGTGAAGTAAAGTGGTTCCACTTGGCTTTCTCTGGAGTCGGCTTTGAGATCACGGTCATTAGTCTGCAAGCTTTTGACCAGCTTCTTTTTCAACAGACGTGGTTTTCCTCAAAGCCCTCTGTGATTGTTGGTGTGGGGTCCGTTTTGTCAGTAGGTCTTGTGTGAAGTTACGGGGACATTGCCATTTAGCTGTGGTCCTTGGTCGTCTGAATGGGGCAGTCCCTTGTTATGTCACTGCATTAGCAGCCCACGTTTGTGGAATCCCTCTTATGCAAGGGGTTATAGCTCTGGTGTGTGGGTGAATCCCTCCTTCCAATTCCTTCATAGGGTGGGCTCCAGGGGGAATTATAAAGTAAGCTGACTCTGTCATTTCTGTCCCTTTCCCAAACTTTTAAGAGCCAGCTACCTCTCAGTCTGCAGGCATTCCATCCCACTCTCTCAGCTCCAGTGCCTTTATCTGCAACAGGAAGGACTTTGATGATGCTCTAAGTTCTCCTCGAACTCTGACATTTGACAAGTCTAATGGATATACCAGCTCAAAGGAATGTGGTAATTTTCCAACACTTTCTTTGGTGTGGGGAAACCCATCTTATAGAATGATCTTTCCCTATGTTGCCCTTGTAAGAGGAAAACATGACTCATTTCCAGTGTCGTGGAGTCAACACTTGGCAGTTCTGCAAGAGGAAGCCCTTTTCCCTGTAGAAGGGGGCACAGAATGCTATGGAAACCAGGCCAGGCAGCTGCACCTGACCAGGGATGCAGACACATGAGGCAGGTGGCGTGGGCAGTCCCTTATAGGTGCCAGAATCATCCATACCATCGAGGTCCTCCCATGAAACTGGCCCACTCAGAAGCATGATAGTTCAGAGCTGAGCTCTGGGTCTGAAGAGCTGCTCCCCTGCTTACCAGTGCTTTAACCTTGAACAAGTTAATGAAGCTCTGATGTACCTCAGTTTCCTAATCTGTAAAGCTTGAATAAGAATTGTACTGTTGTGAGGATGAAATGAGATCAAACGAGCGTGTAAATTGCTTCAAACGATGTCTAGCACATACTGAATAAATCTTCAGCAAATGGTAACCGTCTTCATCATTGGGCGCACATGTCCAGATGTGGACCCAGGAGCAGAGAGGGTGACATTATACTAGGCTTTTCTCTCTCATGTGCCCGAGACTCTCTGTGCTCTAGGACAACTTCTGTGAGATGTCTGATGTGGAATAAGTGACTTCTTCCTTTCTGCGGAGCTAACTGTCCAACAGCTAGTCAGTCTGTCCCAGCCTCAATCCCCCTAAGATCACAAGTCTGTGATAACAACAAGAAGGGTGGCAAACGATCTGAGGAGATGGGAAGTGTGGTCACCGAAACCCAAGCATTAGCCTCCTTTGCCTGTGGAAGATTCATCAGAACTCGGGCGTGAAGGTTCTTGGAATTGACAAAGGATCTTTCAGAAAGGAGTGTTCCCTGGGGGTTCTTCATGTCTGCAGAGGTCCAAACAAGAGAGATCAGACTGTGCTTAGACCCAGGAAAGACATTTAGATGTGGACATTTATCTCTAGATGGATAAAATGCTGGGCTGGGCTCCCAAAATTGGCCATGTAGTGTCTTCCCCAGGTAATTTCGGAAAAGAATAGCTGGTCATCTGTCCCAGATTGTCTCATAGACTGTAGAATGTCGCAGCAGGGAAAAGCCTTATGGGTCCTTTATCCCAGCTTGATTTTAAGCCTGAGAATGCTAAGAGCCAGAGAGCGGGGACAGTCATCCTGTAGACACATATAGCTGACTACTGGCAGGACCAGGACCTTAAGTCGTAGGCCAACAGGTCATACCATGGCACCATACTGGTCTCTTAAAGTCCTCAAGCTGTTGTCCCCACTGGTTCTGGAATGCTCTGTAGTACCAACATACTAAAATGTAATTGAGGCCCACCCAGGAGGATGCGAAGTCCTGAGCAGTGCCTAATTTTCAGGAACTCCAATGTATCCCACCCGACTTGGGAGCTCTGGCCGTCAGAGCATTTCAGCCAAGCCTTCTCACTCAACTAACTGGTCTTCTAAGCTTACCATTTGAAAGCAGCTGTGGTTAAAGCAGAGCTTGCTGACTCAGCCCATGGAGTAAGGATGACTAAACACAAGAATTTCCTGTTTGGGGGTGTACGGACGCTTAAAGATCGG
>NC_081575.1:16490302-16520585 GCF_022355385.1 Mustela nigripes
CATTTGTTTCAGGGAACCATTCTGATCAGTCAGGACCCAGCCCACCGTGGGCCCATGAGGAAAAGCAGCAGGCTGTCCCCGCTCAGCACCAACCCAGGATTTGCAGATGTTTCCTTTCTTTTTGCTAAACAACACTGTGGCTGTCTCGGCACCATTTTGGTCTGGCCTGCATTCACACAGAGCTTTATCTGCCAATTGGTACAGCCCAAAGCCAAGGGGAGCGGATGTCTCCCCTGACCGGAGGGGCCTTTCACATTCCCCTGCTTGGAGGCCTTCCCCCCAGGGGTGAATGGGGCTGATCTGCTTTATCTCAAGACGGCTTCAATTCTGAGCCCACCTTGACTCGAAAGAGAGGTTCATTTATGCTGACTGATCAGAAAACAGTGTGGGCTGGCTTCCATCTCCAGGGTGCACTCTGGGGAGTTTGCAATCTGGAGTAAAGTCATCATTTTCAGGTCTAAATACCACACAGACATTGGACAACTTTAGGAAACGAACACTGACCTTCAGTTGGATTGCTCACCAGCTTAAGGCATTAATTCAGTGAAGCTAAAATTTGGATAAATATTTCAAGGCTCTTGGCTGGGAAGGAGTCTGCCTTGCTCAATTAGAAAGTTGGAGACACCTGGTGCATTTGGGGGCGACACATTTTTACAACTTGCAAATTAGAAAGGGGGGCGGGGAAAGAGGGAGAGTGAAGTCGTCGGCCATCTTCTCAACGCAATACACAACTCCAACAGTTCCGACATAGAGGAGTCCATAGAGGGGTCGACTCAGAGGGGCTGCTCATCCTCTTTCTCCATTCCCAGCTACGCATTCACAAGGAGGAAACAGAGCCGACTGCCTTGGAGGTCTCAAGGAGGGTCAAGGATATATTTTTCTTAAGTGAGTAACAATTTCTTATTCCAGTGGGGGGAATGTTCTGGGACAGGGCAACGTGGAGTAATGGAAAGCCAACTAGTCTTGAAGGAGGGGGAAAGGAAGAGAGAGAGAGAGTGCCCCAGTTCCTTGCCACCTGGTCGTGTGGGCTCGGAAGCATTATCTTCCTCTTTCCAAGCCTGTTTCAGATCCTGTAAGCACTTAAGGTACATAAAGTGCCTGGGAATAATATGGCCTCAATAAATGTTTTCTAAATTTCTGAATTGCTAATGGTTATGAATTCTTCTGTTGTCCAACACTCTACAGTGAATACGATATTCTTGTACTCACTCTCTCATTGAAATCTGGCAAGATGCATGTGACATAAGCAGGGTAAAGATTGTTACCTGTCTGAGAGAGGGAAGTGAGGCTTGGGGAGAGGTAAGGAGGCTATACACACAGGAACAAGGGCTCTGGGTCCACTATTCCTTCGAAGGTACTACACCACGTCTCATTTTCAAGTGCAAAGGTTTTTAAAGGATAAAGTGCTATAGGATCCATGTGTCAGGTCTATGCCTTACAACTAAGCACCATTTGTACAAGGGTTCAAACACTGGCAATGGCTTCAGATGAAGTGGTATCGGGCTGTGACTAACAATAGTATTGAAGATTACAGTAAGACCTTGTCTATTCAGAATGCAAGAGACCAGGGGAAGTGGCCTTGGAATGACTTGGGTTGGGATTATCTACTATTTTTGTAAAAGAACAATATGACCCCTGGTTGGCAGGGAACAAACACTTGCTATTTGGAATAACATGGGTCAGAGTTAATTAAGAAGTTGATTGTAGACTCAGGTGAGGTAGTCAATATATACTTCATCTGCCCTCATTGGGTACCTGGCGTCTCACGGAGCCATCAGTTGCTTAACAGGAGTAGACTTGTGAGCTGAATGTTCTTTGGCTTTCCGTAGGTCTTAGAACTCTTGACTCATGGTGCTGAGTGGGACCATTATAGGTCATGTAGTCCAATCTCCATCTCGCGAGGCCATTCTTATATGCTGAGTGGCTACCCACCCTCTGGTAATGAAAAACAAAAACAAAAACAAACAACTTTTTACCAGCTCTCTGTGTCATTTCTAGCTCCATGCCCTGGCCAGTCCCGAGGATGGTCATCTGCACCATTGTCATCTCACAGAGGCAACTAGGCATGCTCCTGAAAGTTTCATGAAAATGAAATTTCCATAAAGCCAATCTTGGTTTGTTTGTCTTATGTTGTTACCTAATTTATCACTTTTTAGCACATAGAATTAGGTTGGCTTAAAGCAGGGATTTTTTTCTTTTTAACCTAGGGTCTGTATTTCTTGGCTGAAACACAGGAAGCTCCATGAATTTTTCCGAAACTACACAAAATTGTGTTTGCATTTATATACAGTTTTCTGAGAAGAGAGTCTGTAGCTTTCCTCAGATTTTCAAAGGGGTCTACCCCCAAAAAGGTTAAGAAATGTTGACCTAGAGGAAGGTCTAACTGTGATTGTGTCCATGAACATTGCAATTTACGGCCCCAGTGGCAGGTTCGCGGGGCGGTAGCTTTGTCTGTGTTCTCTTCCTCCCGCTGCCTCTAAGGAGGGGTGCCCATGGGGCAGGTTGTCCAGCCCCAGTCATCCCCCTGCCCTATTTGCATGGTGATGGCCACACCAAGAGGATTTGAGTGGGGATTGTTTGCTATAAGCCTTGAACTTTGGAGGCAGACAGCCCTGTGATTTGGGGCAAGTCGCTTCCTCTCCCTGAGCCAGTTTCCTCATCTAATAGATGGGGAAAATACAGGGTAGTGGTGAAGGTTCTAAGCAAGGTGATGGCTATAACAGGCTTGATGCACAGAAGTGCTCAATAAATAAAAACGCCAATGGTATCTCTACCAGATGGGGAAGTCCTTAAGAAGACCTGAAGTTCTTTTCTGGCTACATGCTGAGCTCCTTCTGCGGGCCACCTTGTTACCCAGGGCCATGCTCAGTGACCCATTCGCGGGCACAGGAATGAAACTGATGGGACCTTTGCCATTTTGTCAAAACACAGACAAGTTCAGCACTTGTCCTCTGCTAAAAGCTGCGGAAGGGCCCTGACACCGTATTTGTTACTGAACAAGGTTCGGGCTGTGTCTATAGGAGACCAGAAGAGCTGGCATGGTCAGATCAGCTCCAGCGCCGCAGTCAGTGCTTTGGGAGGGCAGCAGTCACAGTGAGCAAAGGGTTTTCTTGCCCCTGCTCCTTTCTGTCTCAGAACAGCCAGCCGGGCAGGTGCTGGAAAAGCCACTTATCGGCAGCCATCCTATGAGCAAGTCTACGGGTTTTGAGGGCTTGGTAAAATGTGATGTTTAAAAAAAAAAAATGAGTGTGTTAGCAAAAAATGTTTACTGAGTATTGTGGTTTTTTTTTTTTTTTAAAGATTTTATTTATTTGACAGAGAGAGAGAGAGAGACAGCCAGAGAGGGAACACGAGCAGGGTAGTAGGACAGGGAGAAGCAGGATAGGGAGAAGGCAGGGAGCCTGATGAGGGTCTCAATCCCAGGACCCTGGGATCATGACCTGAGCCAAAGGCAGTTCTAACAACTGAGCCACCCCGGTGCCTCCTAAGCATCGGTTTTTGAGTTTTGCATTTATTAGGAACAGATTAATATAGTATGGAGCTAGGCCCTTGGGAAAGGCTTCTATAGTCATATCAGGGTGTGAATTCCACGAGTGGGGAACTCATGAGACAGTCTAACCAGTCACCGCATGGGACGATCTGGCAAGTCAGGGGCTGTGAGACTGCAGAGAAGGGAAGACATAAGTCCATGGCAGGACACACGAAAGGCTTCTGAAAGGCAGGCCTTTGGTTTTGGGAAATGGAGGGAAGAAGGAAAGTGTGGTGGGCAGAGCAGCGAGAGTAGAGAGTCTGGAAGGAGTGCGTGCTGGGGACTGGACTCGCTTGCGCAGCCGCTAACCAGGGGGCTACTTTGGAAAGTAGCAGAAATTTTGGTTGAACAGGTTACGGAAACCTCAAGTGCCCAAACCAAAAGGGAAAGGGTGTGGACTTGATGTGGTAGGCAGTGAGGAACAGCCAAGTACGGCAGCAGAGGGACAAGAAAAGGGGATGGGGAGTCCAGCTGGGAGCTGCAAATAAAAATCCAGACCGAAATGGGCAGAACGGGCATGGGAACGATGAGCAAGTGCTTGCTGGCGTCTGGAGCCTTCACCTCCAGGAACATCAAGAGTTTTCTCTCTGCAAGATGCAAATTGATTTTGCATCTTTATTTTTGTGTCTTTTTAGTTTCATTCCAGTAGAGTGAGCACACAGGGTAATACGATTTCAGGTGTACACTACCATACACCACCCTGTGCTCATCACAAGTATGCTCCCTAACCGCCCCCCCCACACCCTCCCCTCTGGTAACCGTCAGTTCTCTATAGTTAAAAGTCTATTCCTTGCTTTGTCTCTCTCTCTTTTGTTTTTTCCCTTTGCTCATTTGTTTTGGTTCTTCAATTCCACATGTGAGTGCCGTTCTATGCTATTTGTGTTTCTCTGACCGACTTATGTCACTTGCTGTAATATACCGTAGCTCTGTCCACCTTGTTACGCATGGCAAGATTTCATTCTTTTTGATTGCAGAATATTCCATTGTGTGTATAGATATCATCCCCTCTTCTTTATCCATTCATCGGTCAGTGGACACTTGGGCCGCTTCCGTAGTTTGGCTATTGTAGATAATGCTGCTATAAGCATAGGGGTGCATGGTCCCCTTGAATGAGTGCTTTCATATTCTTTGGGTAAATACCCTCTGGTGATTTTGCTAAAGCCTCTATACTGTTCCCCACGGTGGCCACCCCCATGTTCTCTAGCACAAGCGATGCTTCTTTCACATGGGACCATGGGACCTGCTTGAAGCAAACCGGGCAAAATCATTTGCTGAGTAGAAAAACCCAGAGGTGACTCTCTATGTTACAAAATGGGTCTTTGCCAAAGAAGATGCACAAGAAGTTTCTTTGGCTTAAAACTCCCCTAAGTTTAGAATGCTTTCAAATTAGAACAATAGGCTTTTTTTTTTTTTAATTTAGGAATAACAGTCAAAAATCATAAAGGAAAGATTTGTTTAAATAGCTAAAAAGGAAGGGGGAACCAGTCCCCCTGTTTCCAGCTGCCCTTTCTTGTGATACATGGGAACTATAGAAAACTTACAACTTCTAAAAGTAATACTAAGCTGTACTAATTATTAATTTATAGGGGCACCTGAGTGGCTCAGTCAGTTAAGCAACTGCCTTTGGCTCAGGTCATGACCAAGGTCCTGAGATCCAGCCCCATGGGCTCCCTGGTCAGCAGGGGGTCAGCTAGTCCTTCTCCTTTTGCCCCCCCCCCCCAATTGTGCACTCTCTCTCTCAAATAAATAAAATTTTTTAATAATAATAATAATTTATGTATGAGGATTAACCAGTACTAATAATGATAGTCAACATGTATCAAGCATTTGCATATTACTAAACAACTTAAAGACATTGCCCTGTTTAATCTTCACAACAGTCTTTTGAGATATGTTTTGCTATTTCCCCCCATTTCACAGGTGAGGAAAATGATGCTTTCAGAGCAGTTAACCAAAGTGCACAATATCCCTAAAAAAAACAAGAAAGAAAGAAACTCCCTTAAGTCAAGAGAAAAAACACCTCCACAGTCCCCTTCCTCATCCTCTTCCCTGGGCTTCTATTTGATGTAACGGGTCTTGGGGAGCTTTTCAGGTGGAAAAGTACCTCTCTCGGCCTGCACAGTTTGGTCATAGACCAAACAGTGAACCGATGTTGACATTTCAGCATGAAAGGTACAGAGAGAAAGGGAAAAAAAGTGGGGCGGGAGGCCTCAGGATTCAGTTCCCTGGGTTGTGTGCTGAGAATTTCTTTCCTAGATTTGAGCATTTTCCTTTGGGCAAGAAAACCCAGTGCTGTGAAGTCGCTCTGCCTCCCCCCCCATTAAGCACACCCCGTGGGGGTTGGTGAGTGTAAAGACGCCTCTGAGCCATCATGGCATCTGGGATTCCAAAGCACCATTTATTTCTACCTGTTATGTGTCTGAGTGGCCCAAGCTTGGTTCAATCCGCTATACCCTGGACTGGGTGCCCCTCCTGCATGGGAAGGGGCCATGCACTTGATTGAGGTCGCCAACAGAGGCTAGAAGACGATCTTGTTTTCATACTTAGGGGAATTTAAAAATGACTTTGTTGTGTTTAAATTGCCTTTGCTGGTTGACTAGAGCCCTGTGGCTTCAGGGCTTAGAAGGATTGTGTAGAGATCACGTATTTCCTTATATACGTTCCCATATGGCTCTATTTCCTTATATACGTATGT
The DNA here is from genome assembly GCF_022355385.1 of Mustela nigripes. NCBI lineage: Eukaryota > Metazoa > Chordata > Mammalia > Carnivora > Mustelidae > Mustela > Mustela nigripes. Next base: position 16,496,527 of record NC_081575.1, read on the forward strand.
CTCAGGACTGTTTCCCGGTTCTCACGGAAACTGGTTGTTTCCTGTGTGTGACTTCTCTCTGTCCATCTAGGTGGTAAGTCTGTGGCTTATATCTGAGCCTGTGCACCCTGAGGAGTCCTGTGTGGTTGTGTTTTGGGTTCCCAGGCTAAACCCTAGATCCCGATATTATTGAAATTCTCTTGGACAAGAGCTAGGGGTGGGGAAATCCTGTTTCGTGGCTGCGAGCCGTTTATAGCATATCGGAGATGAAACCTTTGTTATCCGTTTAGAACAAACTATAGTTAACTCTTAAACATGTTCCCTCCCCTTTGCACAAAAACCGGCATATAACTTTTGATTCCCCAAAAACTTAACTACTGATAGCCTGTTGTTGACCTTACCAATGACAAGAGCAGTCTATTAATAGACTTATGTATGCTACATGTATTATATACTCTATTCTTATAATAAGGTATGCTCTGAGAAAAGAAAATGTTATTAAGAAAATCTTAAGGAAAAGAAATTTACAGTATTGTACTGGATTTACCAAAAAATAACCAAAAACCTGCATGAAAGTGGACCCGTGCAGTTCAAATCCATGTTGTTCAAGGCTCGACTGTATTCCTGTTTTAAGGATGACGGCAGCTCCCGCATATCAAGAGCTTCCGATGTGCTTGGAACCACGCTAAACCCTTTCTGTACCTAATCTCACATAAGCTTCACAAATCCCTAAAAGCGAGGTGCCAGTGTTAGCCCCCAGACAGCAGAAGAGGCAAGTTGGAACTGGGATTTGAACCCATAATGTTCATGACCATGAAACCCTTTCCCCCGGAAACTGCTCGAGGTTCATCACCCTGCAAATTGCAAGCAAGGACTGTCATGAAACTAAAATGTGGTTCAGGAAGTGAAAGTGGGGGCGCCTGGGTGGCTCAGTCGGTTAAGCATCTGCCTTCGGCTCAGGTCATGATCCCCCGGGGTCCTGAGATCGAACCCCACCTCGGGCTCCCTGCTCGGGGGGGGGGGGGAATCTGCTTCTCCTTCCCCTTCTCCCTCCACTCCTCCCCCACTCCGTGCTTTCTCTCGCTGTCTCTCAAATAAATAAATAAAGTCTTTAAGAAGTGAAAGTGGCTTTGTGAGCAGGACGGTCTAGAAAGTTGTGTACGTGGGAGGCAGGGAATCATGTCTGCCGGCTAGTTTGCTGTGGGAGCGGTTGTGTCTCAACTAGGGAGAGAACAAGGAAGCTGGGGAGATGGCGTGCAGTCCCACAGCCAGCTCCTTCAGCTGGGCTTGAGCCCCGAGGGGGAAAGGGCCGAGGCCACAGCCTTGCTTGTAGGCTTGGGAATCCGTAGCACCTGCTAAGCCCGGCTGTTGCAGAGCTTGGCAGAGGGATCACTCTGCTTTTTGCCCTGACCTACGCTGCTCTTGTGACTGGCGTCTTTTGTTCCTATTTTCTGCTTCTTGCTGGCATCTAAGAAAGTTTTTGGTTTCTGTGTGTTCGCTGTGTATCTTAATGACTGTACTGAAATCTTGTTAATTCTGATATAAGAAGCCAAATGTGAGCAGGCACCATTGGTGGGTTGAGGGAGAAGCTACAGTGAAAACATTGACATCTGTATCTTGCACAAATATGACCCTTTCCATTGATGCACTGTGACTATTTTAATGCATCCTGGCTGCTAGGGACTGAATTATGTCCCCTCCCCAAATTCCTGTGTTGGAGCCCAAACCCTCCAATGTGATGGTCCTTGGAGGTGGGGTGTTTGGCAGGTAGCTGGGCTGAGATGAGGTCATGCATCAGACAATACACCAGACAGCTCTCTGGCCCTCTTTTCCACACTGGCCTTATACTTCACCTGATTCCCTACATTCTGGAAATGTTAGAGAAAAAAATGGCATATGCTTCTCAGATGGCTCTCAGAAGAGCATTAGAAAAACATAGTTTATTCATTCTTTTAAAGAACTCCACAAATAATTACCGAGTTCCTATTACGTGTAAGGAACATTTCTGGACAGTGACCAAGGCAGTCACTCTCCATTTTTCCTTCCCCCCAGCCCATTGTATCACTGATCTACTCTCTAAATCTATGTGGATTTGCATATTCTGGATATTTCATGTAGCTGAGATCATATCCTAGGTGTCCTTTTTTTGTCTGGCTTCTTTCACTTAGCACCGTGTTTTTGAGCTTCATCTCTCTGTAGCATGGGTCACTACTTCGTTCCTTTTATGGGTGAACCGTATTCCATGGTATGGATAGACCACATTTTGCTTATCCATTCATCAGTTGATGACATTTGGGCTGTTTCCACCTTTTGGCTATTGTGAATGGTGCTGCTGTGAACACTGATGGACAAGTTTTTGTTTGGACTTAGATTTCAATTCCCTGGGGTTCATATTTAGGAGTAGAGTCATGGGTCCTATGGCGACACTGTGCTCAACTTATTGAGGAATCAGAGACTGGCACCACTTTTATTACCGAAGAGAAAAACCCAACAACCAAAATAATCATTGGAGACTATATTTTTAAGCATTATGGGTCGTCTGAACAGATTGGTGACAAAATGGATCCTTCTCTAAGGAGGAGAATCAAAGTGGGTCAGTTCGTACACATCCATCTCTACAGTTAGAAGAACCACACAAACACGACTTTCTATTGGCCCACGGAAGGACCAGCATGAACCTCCTCAGGTGTGAAGCGGGACTCTTTGTCATAGCCCCCAGTCCCCACTGAGACTGGCGACACCCTCATCCATCTGTGAACACCTTGAGGACAAAGACCTATCTGAGTCATCTGTATTATCCCAGCACCTGGAACAGTCAACATTTGTTGCTGGAAGGAAGACAGGAATGTCACCCAGCCCCCTGGGAGAGGTAATCTGGGACACAGTCTCCTTTCCCCATGTCTCTGCGGGGAAAATAAGACACACCTACTCTCATGCCAGCCTCCTTCCCATCAGCCACCATTCTGGGTGGCCCCATTGCTGTCAGTCACTCTGTGAGCAAGCCATCCATAGCATTTTTCACATAAACAAAGTGGCCAATCTCAGAAACGGGTGTTTGTCAGACCCAGGTGTCCTGATTCTTGTTTGGAACAATACGATCATCATTTCCTTGGGCAATCTCCTAGTGTCCAGTCATTCGCCTTTTTTCCACAGTAAACTGAGAATCCTGTTACAGGTTTCCAGTCCTCTCACGGCATGGTGGCGAGATTCAAAGCAGACATGGAAGCTGGATGTCTGAACATCCCTGGGCTTGTGGAGTTCTCCCCAAGTGGGCAGAGACTGGGCATGATCCCCTTTGGAGCCTGTCACTGCTGTTGACATTGAGAAGACTGGTGTGGGAACAAATGCTGTCTTTGTCACCGGCTCAGCTACAGGGGCCTCTCCTTCCCTAAGCTGGCAGCTGAGGCTAAGCACTTGAGATCCCTGGGCCAGCTGTTGTGAAGTAAATGCCAGGCAGTAGGTAAGGCAGGATTCAGAGCTGGGCAGACAGCCAGGCTAGAGCAGGAGCACAGATGGGGGGGCCCACAAAAGTTGGCAAACAAGTGTTTTTCCAAGGGGGGGGGGTTAAAAATACAATTTTGCTTCTTAAGTAGACAAAGCACAGACAGGGGGGCTGCCTAAAAATTCTTGTTTTAACACACTATCAGCTAAAGAAGATTCTAGAACCAGAAAGGCCCTGTGAGTGGTGTTTCCCTGAAGAGGCTTCCCCGAGAGCGCAGAAAGATAGCCACACCCTTTGAAGTTTGCTGGGAGCTTACAAAGGGCAGTGTTGTTTCCACTGAGGAAGAATGATGGCCCCCGCATAATGGTGTCCTTATTCTCAAAACCTCAGACCTTATGTGATGAGGGGCAAGGGAGCCTGTGGGCCCAGGCAAAGGGGGAGGGGGGAGTGCTCAGCAAATCACACAGGCATTTAGCTTGCTTGCTAGTCAACATGGAAGGTCTTCTTCGGAAGATGGTGCAAAGTCAGGGGTCTCTTTCAACTTTCTTCCCATGGGGATGGCTGAACCATCCCAAGACACCTTGTTCATTTGATGATGGCTGATAAAAATTTCCAAGTGGACATTATCTTCCATAGCACTTGACAGATTTCCGTGAACCACAGCGTGAGCTTAAAGCTCATAGAGCTAAAAGACTGGTGAGAAAAAAATGGTCAAACCCATTGTTTTAAATCCGAATGAGAATGTTGGCATTTCTGAGCACTGGGATTCCTCCCACACAAAGGGCGAGTCAGTAGGCTGGCAGTCATGGTCAAAGACAGCCTGTCTGCCAGTTATTAGGAAATAGAGCCCCCAAATTGGGCTTTAGCGTGGCCATGACCAACTTCAGGATGTCTATGGTATTGCAGCATGCACGCTGAAGTCGGGACCACTTCCAAAATTCTGACTCATTTCCCAGGCCAGTGAAACCATGTCAAGCATAGGAGTTTCATTCCTGGTGTCATCCCAGGGAATTTTTGTCAGCCCTGGTGCCTGGGAATGACTCCATCAGACCTGGGAGTAGCTGCGTGGTGCCCCAAGCCTTCACTCTGTCGCCAATTAACTGTCATTTCCACGGGCATCTTTGAACCCGTCTGTGTCTTGGTTTCTTCTGTGGTTCGAAAGAGACTGTTTAATGAGACAGTTTCATCCCTTCTGGCTTTAAACATAAAAATGTCTGTCTCTCAGGGCTGGATTCGACAAAGACTCGTTGTGGATACGCAAAGCATCTAATTTGATACATTTTTTTAGGTCTGTAAGGGGTCCCAAAGGTCATCGAGTCCAACAACCCTGTTGTCATACAGATGTAGACACTGAGAGCCAGAGAGGAGAGGGGAATTGCTCATTTAGTGCAGAATCGGGGTTTAGAGATCAGGTTTCTCGAATCCCAGTCCAGTGCATTTTCCACTACATTTATTTTTAAATCAGAGCAATGCATGAGCATGTTTCAAAAAGACCAAGTCATACAGGAGAGCTTGGAACAAAAAACAACAGTGCTCAGCCCTACCCCTGCTCCCACCCCTCAGAGGCAGCCATTTTTCATAGATTCTGTTTTCAATTCAGCTGGAGGTCACTCTAGAATCACTAAATAATATGCCTCCACTCCTATTTCTTGATTTATCCATTTGGGACCTTATGTATTGACTCCCTGCTATTAAAAAAAAAAAAGAACTCACTTAACACAACTCCAAACTCCCCTCTTTCCTCCACATCCCCACCTCGATAGTATTATCTCTATGAGATTTTTTTCACTCACTTCTTAAAAAAGCATATAGGGGTTCCTGGGTGGCTCAGTCAGTTAAGCATCCAACTCCTGGTTTCAGCTCAGGTCATGATCTCAGGGTCATTGAGGTGGAGTCCCCCGTCCCCACCCCTGCGTGGGGCTCTCTGCTCAGCAGGGAGTCTGCTCAAGATTCTCTCTCCTTCTCCCTCTGCCCCTCCCCCTTCTAAAAAGAAATAAATTTATTTTAAAAATAAGACAGCACACAGTAAAATTTACTATTTTTGGTGTTCAGCTCTGTGAGTTAAGACAAATATATAAATTCATGTAACTACCGCCACAGTCAAGATATAGAACAGTTCATTACCCTCCCCAGATTTTCTCATGCTGCCTTTTATAATCAACCCACCCCTCTACTCCCAACCCCAGATAACCACTGCTCTGTCTTATGTTTCCATAATTTTGCTTTTTCCAGAATGTTACAGAAATGGAATGACAGAATATGTAACCCTTTGAGACTGCAACTTTCACTCGGGATAATTATTTTGACATTCGCACATCAGTAGTTCATCCTTTTGTATTACTGAGTGGTATTCCATTGCATGGATGTACCACAGTTTATGCATTCACCAGCTGAAGGACATGTATGTTGTTTCCAGTTTGATGGTATTATTTTTAGTGATGCCTTTGGTTCCCTTTGAAATTGCAATCATATTCTTAAACCTCTAGTTCTTGAGCCGTCATCCACTATTAAGTAGATCTTCTTCAGCATGTAAACACATTTGATTGGATTTTAAACACGATACTTTCATTCATTTAGTCTTAGTTTTAAATCAATTGCATTTAAGGATGTAACTTTCCATGGGGGTGGGAGGTGTTGTTCGAACGCCTCCAGCAGCCCTATTCAGGGCTACTGCTATTCTAAATGATTCCCGTAGCATAGAGGGCCTCCTCTAGGACCAGACTTGCCTGTTGCTGGGAAGATATACATGTATTTTCTTTTCCGACCGTTGCTAACTCGGGCAGTAACTTTTGGGAAAAAGACCTTTCTTCGTGTGGATTTCAGCTTTTGTCTGTCATGCTCTTTCTGTTCCAGCTGCCTTCACCAGCGAGCACAAAGCCACATTTCAAAGGAGACTGACAAATTATCCCCAGCTGCCAGAAGGACGTTAGCTTTCTGTGTGTTCTGTGTCCCCCTTCTCTGATAACCCACAGGTTAACTTTCTAAAAGGAACTGACAAAAGCAGAAATTGTCTTTTTACCCAAATGGGGTTTCTTTCTTTCTTTCTTTCTTTTGCTCTTTTAAAAGATGTGGATTTGTAATATTCCTCTCCATTCATACCCAAACGTATGCCAGGAAATACAGTGTAAATGATCGCCACTGAACCTTTATTATTTGCAAGACTCATACTGATGCATTTTTAAAGTTTTCACCAGAGCTAAATTATTTTTTAACTTCTCTAGCATGGTGTCTTTCCTCCAACAGGAGCCATTTAAAGACTGAATGATATCAGTCGTGTATGTTGTTATATCTCGCTTGTGTTTTTTAACCATCTTTGTATGTATGTTGTTGACATAGCACTTACGCAGCCTGACAGGAGAGAGTCTAATGCCTGCATGGTACCCAACACATAGTAGGTGCACAGCAAATGCCATTTGAATTAAAATGGTCCAAAATAGTGTCCAGTATACATGAGGGTGAAGTGGTCTGGATTAATGCAATGAAGCAGGCATTCTCAAATACTCCTGGAAAAGCAGATTGATACAGCTCTCCCACTGGGCGCTTTGACAACATATGCCTAAGCCTTAACAATGTTCTTCTTCTTTGACCCAGTAATTCCCTTTCTAAGTCTTATCCTAAAACCTAAAAAAAAAAAAAAAAAAGAGATGCCCCCAAAAATATAAATATGAGGAAATTCGTTGTAACATGTTTTAAACAAGAGAAAAAGTATAAACAACTTTAAAGTTGTCCTTCCTATGAAATCCTATGCAGTGACATTTATACTGTGGAAAGCTATGTAGTTATTTAAAATCATGTTTGGAAGATTATTTCATGACATGAGGAAATGCTCACAACCTAAATTAAGTGGGGGAAGGGAGGATCCACAAATGAATATACAGGAGGATCGTGTGTGTGTGTGTGTGTGTGTGTGTGTGTGTGTGTCTAGAAAAAGAAAGACTGGAAGGAAGGAAATACACAAAGTTATAATACTTGGGGCGCCTGGGTTGGCTCAGTCAGTTAAGTGACCAGCTCTTTGTTTTGGCTCAAGTCATGATCTCTGGATCCTGGGATCGAGCACCATGTTGGGCTCCATGCTGGGTGTGGATCCTGCATAAGATTCTCTCTCTCTCCTTTCCCCCAACCTCGATCATGCTCCCTCTCTCTCTTAAAAAAAAAAAAAAAAGGAAGAAGAAGAAGGTAGTAATACTGGTTACCTCTAGGTTGTAGGATTATGAGTGATTTTCATTTTTTAATTTCTGTAATTTTTCAGTTCCTTATAAGGGACTTGTATTACTTTACAATCTGAAAAATATCTTTTTCATTTGAAAGAAATAAATACTCTTTCTGGTAGATGGAGGGCTTACATTCATAAAATCTTGGTAATAAGATATGGAACCATTTCTCAAACCAAAGTCAACTCTTCAGATGCTATGTGAAAAGTCCCAGCACTGTTTAGTTTTCAGAAAGATAGGACGAAGCCTAGAAGTCTCATGTTTAAGCCTTATGAGCCCCAGTTTGATACCAAAAGGAGAATGTTGTTCATCTTTTTCTCTAGGCCTGGTTAGGTTTCATTCTCTTCTCATCCCCACCCATTTTTTTAAACTGTACAGATCTACGGAACAAATGTTGAGCAAACTGGAAATAAATAAAATCCAGTGGCCTTAAGATACCACAAAGCCCTCCCTTCCTGTGTACTAATGGCTACCCGCCCATCGTACTCCCCAGAGTGGAGGGCTGGAGTCAGCCAAAATGGAGGCTTTGCTGATTCAAGCGTGAACACTGCAAATGCTCAAAAGAGAGAAAAACTTCTGTCTGTAAAGACTGAGACACAACATGTACAACGTTCTCTCTCCTCTGCGTTCTTATCTTTATGTAGTATAGACTGGTGAGCTTTGCTGGGGAAAAAGCTACTAAGTAAAAAAAAAAAAATCTAAGAAGGCATTACAATAAGGACTGCTCAAAGAAATATCAGAATCCTAGAACCTTAGAGCTTGAAGGAAAATATTCTAGCAAGCATGCGGCTCCTTCCAAATACCAGATTCTATGCCAGGTGCTGATCAAATGTTATCTCATAAAAACTATCTAGCGGGGCATCTGGGTGGCATAGTTAAGCATCTGACTCTGGTTTCAGCTCAGGTGAGATTGAGATTGAGCCCTGTGTCAGGCTCATGGTCAGCATGGAGTTTGCTTGGGTTTCTCTCTCCCTCTACTCTTGCACTTGCACTCTTTCTCTCTCTCTCTCAAATAAATAAATATTTTTTTAAAAACCATGTAGCAATGCACCCCATTTTACATATGAGGAAATCAAAGTCCAGGGAGGGGTTGTGAATTTCCTTGAATCACAGTTTGTTAGCTGCAAATTTGGGGCTAGGTCCTACATCTTCTGGAGACTCAGATGAAAAGGTGGGTATTTCTGGTATAATCTTCCCCTCAGCTCTGGATCGTCCAAATATTTACCATGCAGCTGTACTTGGATGTTTTGTTAACAGCTCAAGCTAATCCTGTTCAGAATCAAACTCACAGCTTTTCCCTTATCTCCCAGTCACCGAGCATCTGAAGTCGGATCGGCTTCTTACTCTTCTTCACCTCCACCCCATAAACAAGTCTTTTCAATTTTTCCTTAAAAAAAATTCCAGATCCTATTCAACCTATAAGACAACCCAACTTTTACCTCCTTAAGAAATCTCTTCATGCGACAAACACATACTGAGTGTCTACTACGTGCCAGGCCCTGAGATGAAGAATTCATTTGTTTTATCTCCCCGACTAGACATTAACAACCCTGAACGTCTAGGGGATGAATTTTTCCATAGCCTTTTAAACATCCACTGCAGCTCTGGGCACATATCTGAAGACTTGTTTTTCAAGAGCAGAACAGATTTAAGGAATCTGTCACCAGCTCAGCAGCTGGAAAACTCTGGGGATACCCTAATCTATGGTTCTTCCTCTGCATCTCACAAGATACATGAGTATGACCCACTGACTCAATGAAGACAGCATATTAAAATGTAACTTTTAAACACCATACCTTAACAAATAAGTGATGAGGTATAACTCATACAAGATGTGGGATCCTAAAAGTCAACTGGGGACTTCTGCCTCTGAGAAGATGGAATAGATATACTGTTCCCCATCCCTCTCATCAAGTACAGCTAAAAACCCTGAACGTTATATATCAAACAAACATAAGAAGACCAATAAAGATAGAGAGAAGAAGGCAGACTGGCAAAGGACTTCAGTAACAAAAGAATGACATGGTAGTGAGTTTCCTGAATTTTCTCTTTCTCCCACATATCCCTGACTGGCTGCTAGAGAAGGCAGCAATTCAGAAAACACCAATGCGAGCAGACAGAAATAAAGGCCTGCTCTCTCTAGCCAAAGGACCAGGAAATGGGCAACCTAGCAAGAGGGGAACTATCAGGAAAAACTGACCCCCGCCTCACCCCTGCCAGCAAAGGCCAAGTGGGGAACCTGAACTTCTACTCCAATCTGGCAGTAAAAGAGTAAACTCCTTTCCTCTCCCAGAGCAGCATCAGAAAACAAAACAAACAAACAAACAAAACAGAAGATTTGAATAAGATCCAGAGTGTCATTACATGATAACCAAATGAACAGTATTCAATTGGAAATCATTCATCATACTAAGAACCAGGAAAGTCTCAGACTGAATGAAAAAAAACACAACTGATGGGTGCCAAAACCAAGATGACAGGGATGCTGGAATTATCTAACAAAGATTTTGAAGCAGCTGTCATAAAAATGCTTTAATCACCAACAACAAACATGTTTGAAACAAATAAAAAGAATAAGTCTCAGCAAAGAAATATAAAGGCTCAGCAAATAAATAAGAATATATAGAGAACAAAATGGAAATTTTAGAACTGAAAAACTCAGTGGATAGTCATAAAAGAGCAGAGGAGACAAATGAAAGAATCAGAGAATTTGAAGATATAACAACAGAAATTGCAAAGAGAGAAAATACACTGGAAAACAAAATGAACAGTGATTCAGGAAACTCTGAGGCCTCAAAAAAAAGAAATAGCTCTTATATCACTGGAGTCTTGAGAGAGGAGAAAGGGAATGGGGCTGAAAAGCATTGGAGAAATAATAGCTGAAAATCTGCAAACTGGGGAAAAGATATAAACCTACATATTCAAAAAGTTGAAAGAACCCCAAACAGGATGAATCCAATGCACAATCAGACATATCATAGTCAAACTTCTGAAAACTAAAGACAAAGAAATAAAAAATCTTGAAAGCAGGCAAGGAAGAAAAATATTACAGGAAAACAATGTTTTGAATAAGGAATTGGCACATTTTTTCAAGTGCTAAACCTGTCAACCCAGAATCCTATATCATACAAAAATACCCCTCAGGAGTGAAAGGGAAATAAGGACATCCTCAGATGAAGAAAATTTAAGAGAATCTGTCACTATAGTACCTATCCTAAACAAGTATCTAAAGTTGTTCTCTAAACAGAAATTTTATTTATTTATTTATTTATTTATTTATTTATTTATTTAAAGATTTTATTTATTTATTTGACAGAGAGAGATCACAAGTAGACAGAGAGGCAGGCAGAGAGAGAGAGGAGGAAGCAGGCTCCCTGCCGAGCAGAGAGCCCGATGTGGGGCTCGATCCCAGGACCCTGAGATCATGACCTGAGCCGAAGGCAGCGGCTTAACCCACTGAGCCACCCAGGCGCCCCAGAAATGATATTTAAAAAAAAAAAGAAATCTTGGAACACTGGGAAGAAAGAACACAGTAAAAACATGAATAAATTAAAAAGACTTCCTTTCCCCTCTTGAGTCTTCAAAATTATGTTTGGTGGTTGAAGCAAAAATTATAACACCATCTGATACAGTTAAACGTATGTAGAGGAAATACTTAAGACAATTATATTATAAACTGGGGAGGGCAAAGGGACATAAATGGTGTAAGGTTTCCACACTTCCCTGAACTGGTGAAATAACACCACCATTAGACTGTGACAAGCAATGTATATTAATACCCAGAGGAACTGCTAAAATCTATACAAAGATATACACTCAAAGCCATGACAGATAAATCCATATGATATTCCAAAAAATATTCAAGTAACCCACAAGAATGCAGGAAAAAGAAAACAGAGAAATGAGAAAGAGAAAGTAAAAAACAGATGGCAAACATAGACCCTACTGTAGCAATGTTAACATTAATGTAAATTATGTAAATATACCAATTGGAAGACAGAGATTGGCAAAGTGGAGGTATCTATGCCACACAACTGAGCTGTTTTTGGAACAAAATATGTGAAGCAAAAACTGATAGAACTGAAAGGAGAAAGAGATAAATCCACAGTTGTACTTAGAGATTTCAGCACCCCTCTCTCCACCCCTCTCTCCACAATTGACAGAACTAGACAGAAAGTCACCAAAGATATATATATATGTGTGTATATATATGTATACAAATATATATGTATATATACGTATGTATATATATGTATGTATATACGTATATATGTGTGTATATATACGTATATATATATACGTGTATATATATATATATCTATATTTATAAGGGATATTGGTCTGTAGTTTTTTTGTACTATCTTTGGTTTTGGTATCAGAGTAATACTAGCTTCATGAAATGAATTGGGAAATATTCCCACTACTTCTATTTTCTGGAAGAACTATGTATAATTGGCATTACTTTTTCTTCAAATGTTTGGTAGAATTCCTTGGTGAAGCCATCTGGACCTAGAGATTTCTTTTTGGGGAGTTTGAAAATTATGGATTTAATTTCCTTAATAGTTATAGGGCTAGTAACGATATTTATTTTTGGTGAGTTGTGGTAGCTTGTGTGTTTCAGAGAATGGGTCCATTTCATCAAAGAAATAAATATGCACAGATGACATTATGTTTAATGATGAAAAACTGAATGCTTTCACCCTAAGATCAGGAAGAAGGCAAGGATGTCCACTTTACCACTCTAACTCAAATAATTCTGGAAGTTCTAGCCAGTACAATAAGGTCAGAAACAAAAGTAGAAGGCATACAGATTAGAAAGGAAGAAATGAAACTTTTCCTATTTGGTGATGACATGATGATCTACATAGATAATTCCAAGAAATCTATTTTTAAAGCTTCTAGAACTAATAAGTGAGTTCAGGAAGACCACAAGATAAAATATAAACATACAAAAATCTATTGTAGGGGCGCCTGAATGTGTTAGCCAGTTAAGCATCTGCCTTCATCTCAGGTCATGATCCCAGGGCCCTGGGATCGAGTCCCACATTGGTCTCCCTGCTCAGCAGGGAGTCTGCTTCTCCCTCTACCCTTCCACCCTGCTTGTGATCTCTCTCTCCTTTTTCACTCTCTCAAACAAATAGATAAAATCTTTTAAAAAAATCTATTGTATTTTTATACACAAACAATGAAAACATGGACACCAGGATCAAAAATACAATACCATTTATAATTGCCAAAAAAGACTTGGATGTATATCTAACAAAATATGCATAAGAATTATATGATGAAAACCACAAAATGTTAATGAAAGAAATAAAAGAAGATCCTCAAAAAAAGGAGAGACATACCATGTTCATGGATTTTAAAGACTCAGCATAGTAAAAATATCAGTCTTCTCAAATTGATATTCAGGTTTAACATATAATTCCTACTCAAAATCCCCACAAGAATTTGGTAGGAATTTATCTAAAATTTATACAGAAAGTCAAAGGAACTAGAATAGCTAAATTTAAAAAAAAATAAAGTGGGAGGAATCAGTTGGCTCATATCAACAGTCTGTGTGGTATTGGCAGAAGAATAAACACATAGACCAATAGAACAGAATAGAATCCAGAAATAGACCTACATAAATATGCCCAAGTGATTTTTTTTAAAGTACAAATGTAGTTCAATGAAGAAAATATAACCTTTTCAACAAAAGGTACTGGAGAAATTGGACATCCATAGGCTAAAAGAAAAAAATAACCTGTATTAGTCAGAGTTCTCTAGAGATACAGAACTGAGAGAGAGAGAGAGAGAGAGAGAGAGAGAAAGAGAGAAAGAGAGAGAGGGAAATAGTGTATATAGAGAGAAAGAAAGAGAGAGAGATTCATTTTAAGAAACTGGTTTGTGTGATTGTGGAAGCTGGAAGTCCAGATCTTCAGGACAGGCCAGGAGGCTGGAGACCCAGGGAAAAGCTGATGTTGAAACTCAAATCCAAATGCAGTCTGCTGGAGAATTCCCTCTTTCTTGGGCGAGGTCAATCTTTTTTTAAGGGCTTGATCTAACTGGATGAGGCCCACCTATGTTAAGGAGGGAAATCTGCCTTATTAAGTGACTAAGTGTTATCTTTTCCTTAAAAAAAAAAAAATACTTTCACAGTAACATCAGGTGTTTCACCAAATATCTGGGAACTGTGGCCTAGCTAAGGGGAGCCATAATTAACTACCACAAACCTCATCCTAAGTCTCATATCTTATACAAAAATTAACTCAAACTGAGTCAATGCAGAGCTGTAAAACTTTAAAAAATAAACATAGGAGGAAATCTTCAGGACCTAGGGCTAGGCAAATGTGTTATAGACTTGCTTACAAAAACAAAATATATAAGAGGAAAAATCAAGAAATTGGACCTGATCGAAATTAAAAACTTTTTCTCTATGAAAACCCTGTTTAGGAGATGAAAAGACAAGCTACAAAGTGGGCAAAAGTATTTGCAAGCCACACATCTGACCAATGACTCATATCGCAAATATATGAAGAACTTTGAAAAACTCAACAGTGAAAGACAAACAAAAAACAAACAGAAAAACCAACCCAATCAGAAAATGGGCAGAGGATATGAAAAGACATTTTAGCAGAGGAGATGCAAGTGATAAACAGAGGAAAGCAAGGTCACCATCATTAACCATTAGGGAAATGCAAATTTCCCATTAGAACAGCTAAGACCAAAAGTAGTGACAATACCAAATGCTGGCGAGAATGTAGGGAAACCAGATCTCTCAGACACTGCTGGTGGGAATACAAAATGCTGCAGCCACTCTGGGAAAGCGTTTGGCAGTTTCTTATAAAACTAAACATGCAATTACCATAGGACCCAGCAATCACACTCTTGGGCATTTATCCCAGAGAAATGAAAACTTATGTCCACACAAAATCTTGTACATGAATGTTTATAGCAGTTTTATTTGTAATAACCAATGACTGGAAACAACCAAAATGTCCTTCAGTAGGTGAATAGTTAAACAAAATATGGTATGATGAAAAGGAACAGACATCAAGTTGGATGGATCTCACTCCTCACTCCCTCATCCCCACCCTGCTAATCACAAATGATCTAGATTCAGTTCCCTAGGACTTAAAAGACAAATTGGCCAAAAGAATGACCCCAGGTGATTTCAGTTTTGTGGCAGTGGATAAGGAGTGGCCATCTCTAAGGCAATGTATCTTTCTTCTTATTATTTTTTATTATGTTAGTCACCATTAGTTTTTGATGTAGTATTCCAAGATTCATTGTTTGTGTATAACACCCAGTGCTCCGTGCAATCCCCGCCCTCCTTACTACCCACCACCGGGCTCACCCATCCCCTGACTCCCCACAAAAAGCCCTCAGTTTGTTTCTCAGAGTCCACAGTCTCTTATGGTTCATCATCCCCTCTGACTTCCCCCCCCTTCATTTTTCCCTTCCTTCTCCTAATGTCCTCCATGTTATTCCTTATGCTCCACAAGTAAGTGAAGCCATATGATAATGGACTTTCTCTGCTTGACTTATTTCACTCAGCATAATCTCCTCCAGTCCTGTCCATGTTGCTACAAAAGTTAGGTATTCATCCTTTCTGCTGGCTGAGTAATACTCCATTGTATATATGGGCCACATCTTCTTTATCCATTTGTCTGTTGAAGGGCATCTTGGCTCTTTCCTCAGTTTGGCTATTGTGGACAGTGCTACTATGAACATTAGGGTGCATATGGCCCTTCTCTTCACTACATCTGTATCTTTGGGGTAAATACCCAGTAGTGCAATTGCTGGGCCATAGGATAGCTCTATTTTTAATTTCTTGAGGAATCTTCACACTGTTTTCCAAATAGGCTGCACCAACTTGCTTTCCTACCAACAGTGTAAGAGGATTCCCCTTTCTCCACATCCTCTCTAGCACTTGTTGTTTCTTGCCTTGTCAATTTTTGCCATTCTAACTGGTGTAAGGTGGTATCTCAGTGTGGTTTTGACTTGAATCTCCCTGATGGCTATAAGGCAATGTTTCTTATGTATCTGTTGTTATCATCCCACATCTATAAGACACACGCATGTGCACACACATCCAAGATGTCAGGATTTTCATGCTATGGGATCCTGCTTCTATTGACTTATTTTCAAAGAGGAAAGATAGATGGGGGCACCTAGCTGGCTCATTCGGAAGAGCATGTGACTCTCAGTCTCGGGGTTGTGAGTTCGAGCCCCACAGTGGGTGTAGAGATGACTACAAACAAACCAGCAAATAAATATATATATATATATATATATATATATATATATATAAATAACACTTGAACTTAAAAAAAGATGAAAAATAGAGACCCACCAGAGTTGCACTCAGATGAGAGGAGCAAAGGGTGGCTGGTAGCAGCATAAGGAAAAGAGTAGCAGGGAAGAGGGGAACATAAAGCCAACAGAGTTGTAAGTACAGGATATGCGGACCCATGCCCTAGCTCTGTCACTTTGGTCTTAGCCAGTCCACTGACATGGGCTCTCTCTCTCCCCCATCTGCAGCCCCAGTTCCAAGTCTGCAAACTGATGTGGAAATGTCTTTTCTTCAGGAGGCCTGGCCAGACCCCAAGACTTGGCTAGCTCCCTGTTTTAGACACTTTCATTCCATTTGAACCTAGTCTTGGTATCATTTTATCACAGTTGTAATGACAGGTGTTGAGATTAACTATTCCATGTTGAATAATGATGAGTGGGTTTTCCTATTGAAGGTGTATCTGATTTGGGACTGTAAACTCTATTAGCATAAGGACCTTGTCTTAGTTCACTTTTGTATATTCCAGCACCTGAAATGCTGCCGGTCTGAAGAAGGTGCTCAGTACATATTTGTTGGATGAATGAAGGTGGGGGGGGGACAGGTAGCACGACCCTGACTCAATGAAGCATAGTTATTTACTATCCCATAAAGGAATATGGACTTTGATGTGTATTTATTTTCTCTCTTACAAAACATGACTTATCCCACTCATCACATCAGATGAGACTGAATAGATATGGAGATGCTCTGGAGTAAAAAGTCTGCTGGTCTACTAGTCTACTACCTGGGCTCATGCTCATAAAGCAATGGCTTCCTAGCCTTTGAGCTTTGGAGACCCACTGTGCATCTTCTGAGGCATGGAATCCAAGTCCTGATTGTGCTTTGTATGACAATATGGACATCACTGCTGATGTGGCCATGATGGGGTGGGGACGCTTTCTTTCCACCCACCAGGGATCGTGCCAAATATCTTCCAGTAGAGCCCAGGGGTTGGAGGGAGCATTTGCTAGGTCCAAGTGCCTGCCCAGGCTAAATAAGAACTGGTAGGTATCAAAAATTATGGTTTCCATGACCTATATGTATTTCCCCCAAGGGAAGAATGAGTTGCAAGAGCACAAAAGATTTGAGAGGCGACTGTCCTTTAGACTTTGACCTTAGGGCCCAAATGCTGTCCTTCATGCCTGTGCAGATTTTCCATTACCTGTCACTCACACGGGAGCCCTCCCCACCAGCCAGTAAGGAAACGCACGCTCTTCCAACCAGAGGGCTGGGGCGGGGGGAGAGAGGGGGTTGCTGATGTGACACGTCAGTACATTTCAGGGACAAGTCCAACCTGTTTAGCCTTTAACACAGAAGCTTGCCTTTTCTTCTCAATATCCCATGATTCAGCCCCAGGCCACCTAGGCTCCCCCCATGCCCTAGTCCCTTAGGAGAAACAAGGTCCCTGCTGGCTGAGCTCCACGGTCAGTCCCCACTGACTCTTGCTCAACACTCTCTTGTCCCCATGCCTCCATGCCTGACCTTCCTTGCTTGAATTTGCTTTTCTCCCTGCCCCCCCCCAACAGCCGCCCCCCATACTAAGTCAACTTCTCAAGCTGCTCTTCTGCTTTCTGCTGTTCTTGATTAAATTCATCCCAAGTTTCTCCTCACGTCCTTCAGCCCAAGCTTTCTGTGTCCTTGAGGATAGTCCCCGGGCCCCCTCTTCCCTCACTGAGCAAATGAGAGGGGTTTGCAACAACACAGCTAGCCCTGGGAGGGCCTCTTCGAATCCCACTCAAGGCCGATCTATGTGAGGGGGTTGGACTCCGCTTTCCTGTAGGCGTACTTTTAGTGCATGAACCTTATTCAAAGTTCTCTGAAAAACAAACAAACCAAAAAAAAAAAAAAAAAACCAAAAAAACAACAAAGAAACAAACAAACAAAAACAAAAACAAAAAGATAAGCACCAGGCCTGTATACCTTGGGCTTTTCTGGGCTCAACGACATTTTCCTAAGCAAGGAAAAAAAAACGTTATCAGTTCTTTAAAGCAAGAAATATGTTGGCCGGCACTTTATCCTGCCTGAAACTTGCCCTTTTCTCCTAGCTTGGAGCATAAGAAGGGAGAAGGGAAGAACAGCCAGGATGATTTGAATGCCCGTGGCCTCCCCACCTGCCTGCCACGGGAAAGCCCGATGGGCCTCTAGATAACCTGATGGGCCCCAAAGCCTTGACAGAGGCCTTCAGAAGGAGCATGTGAATGAAGCGAGAGAAAGATCTAGGGGTAGCTTCTGGCCGGCACCGCCCCTCACCCTGGGCCACTTTCTGTTCTCTGCCTGGGCCCCCTCTTCAGGAAATCGTCTGGGAGAATGGAGGGCTTTATGGGACCCACAAGGCGAGGCTTCGGGAGACAAGCCTTCTTCATGGCTTCCGTAGGGAGAGAGCCAGCGGCGGCATCATCTTGCCTGGCCTCAACCTGGCTCACCTGCGGGGTGTGCCCCACCGGCCCAAGTCCTGTAAACTCCCCGGGGTGTCAGTCCCTTCCTCTAACACAGGTGCTTGGCCTCCTCTATCTCTAAGTGCTCCATAAATGTTAGCGAGGAGGAGGGGGGTTTGAGGGAGACAACAGGAGGAGGAGGAGGAGGAGAAAGTGACATGATGACCTTGGATGCTGCCAGAAAAACAGGGCCTGGCTGCGGGAGTCTGTCTCCTTCCCTGACCCCTCTCCCCCTCTCCCTTGGGCGGCTCAGCTCCAGGCTCCCTTCCTGTAACAGCCGAGACTTTGTTCCGAAACCCGCAGGTGTGCTACTCCTGTGCACCTGGGCAGGGACTTGGCTCTCCTCTTGCTACAGTTACCAAATCGCTTTAAGGGGAGTGCTGTGCATGTTTGCAAATGAAGCCTGTGCTGGCAGATTTTAAAATTTAGAAGATGATGAGCTTGTTTACTAAATAAATATGTGTGTTGGATCTGTTTGTCATGTCCTCGCCTGCAGATGCCTTGGCCCCCTCCCGTTGCTGTGGGCTGGGGCGGGGGAGAGGGCAGTGGGGTAGGAAGATGCCAGTTGTTGGTCTTCTTGGACCCAAAAATTATTTACAGAGCACAGGATTTACAGTCAGGAAGGGTTTTTTTTTTTTTTTTTTTTTTTTTTTTTTTTTTTTTTTTTTTTTTTACAGGAATGGGCAAATCCTAGATACTCTCTGTATACAGACCTCCTTTCCAGCCGTTATGAAAGGACATTTTTACTTTAAATGAGAGCCCTGTTGGCGGTATAGTCTTGCTGCTAAGTTCCATCAAAACATTGCATTGAGGGGAAGGTCACATGAGACTTGCCACCTTTGGGTCCTGAGATCCCCCCAGTAATGGTGTGACTCCAGAAGAAGGCCAAGGTCTTTCTTTGTGGCCCTGGCTCACTCCCCCACTCCTCGGGCATCTAATGTCAAAGCAGAAGCCAGTAGCATATACCAAGGGATAGAATTCAACCCCCACTCAGGTCAGTTTGAACAGTTCTGTACAGAAGTCTGATTTTCAATTCTGCCTTCCATGGAAGCTGTCCCCTCCTGCGGCTGCTCTCCGCCAAATTTACCCCCACCCTGGGGTCCCCTCCACACACTCCCTGGGGGCTCATCCACCAACCCCTGAGCTAGAACTGCCCACCTTGGAAGCCAGCCCCGGGTTTCTCCAGTATTTTTTTTTTTTTCACAATAAAAGTGCAACTTATAGAGACCCCTGGCTCTCAGTGTGCTGAGTCAGACCCCCAGAACCTCAGACGGAGCCGGAGGTGGTGTGAGTTTGGAACCAATCCGGAAGCTCCATGTGTTCGAAAGGACTGACTTAAGGGGTCGTTTTAAAATATTTTCTTTACTTTTATAAAATGGCATCGTGTAAGGCAGAATTATCACACCCTTTTTCCAATTCCTTATTGATTCATTCATTCATTCTTTCTTTCTTTCTTTTCTTTTTTTTTTTTTTATTTGAGATGTTTTGCCTGCTTTTATGTGCCGTCAGTTGAATTTGTGGGTAGCTGGAGGTTGGGTGTGAAAACCAGGCTGGGAGCTCACAGGGAACAAGAGGTAAAGAATTAAGGGTTCAGGATCCAAATCTCGGCCGCTTTGGTGTTGAGAGGTTGTCACACAGGCAATTAAGTGTATATTAATTTCCCCAGCCATGTGGTTGGAAAATCAGCACATCAAATAAAATATTTAACACCCAGGAAAAGCGAAATGCCTATTCTGCGTGTGTGTCCTTAAGTGGTATTTTTATGGAAGGAAACCTTATTTGAAACAAATGTCAGAACAGAAATTGAGCTCATGAAAGGCGCTGAGAAACCACAGCACGTAAGGTTTTAAATGGTGCCCATAAAAAGCATCGTCCTCGGCCTCAGTCCCTTCTGCGGTCTGCACGGGAGTGTCCCATGCTTGTGTCGCTCTACCTGTGCGTACGGTTGTCCGCACTCATTTGTACATGAATCACGGCTGGACCTGGTCCCAAGACCCAGAAGTCGGGTGCCAGGCGACAGATCCACTGGTCTTGGGACCAGGAAGGAGTCTCCTAATGGTGGAAGGGATGACATCAGGAGGTCCCTCGAGGAGCTCGCTGAGACCCACCTTAGAATGAAGCTATTTTCCGCCCACAGCAGGGAGCCTCGGGGGCTCTAGACCCAAAGTGGGGATCCCTGAGCCACCCTCAAGCTTCTGTCTGGGGATCTTGAAAGGGGCTATCGCACTAGCCTGTGCAAAAGGAAGGAGGGCTTTGGGGGTTGGCCACGGCCCGGGCCAGGGGAGGCCCCCAAGACAGAGATGTTGTGCTGACCGAGCCGGGGAGGGTTTGCCATGACTCGCATCTCCCGCTGTCTGTTCCCGGATGCCTGCCTGCCACCTTGCCCTTTCATTCATTTGTGCATACATTCCTCAAGTGTTTACCGAACACCTATTTCAGGCATACGCCTGGGCTCGCCAGGGCAGGAGTATACAGGAGACGTTTGTTTTCTCCTCGCCCTCTCAATGGTTCTTCTCTCCTTTTCTCTCCCCCCATAATTCAGTGGTAACAGGGGTGGATGGAGGGATATCCAAAATCCGTCCCCGTAGGAGACATCTGCGCCAGGAATTTCCGGCAACCCCCAAGGAGAGTGGCAGATTGATGGCACTCTAGTTGGGACTAACAAGGGGGCGGAGGGAGGTGGCGGGGGGGGGGGGGGGGCTGTAGCCAGGCTGTCTGCACAGGCCTCTTCTATAATTCCCATTTATCGGGCCCTCGCTCTCTGCCAGGCCCGGTACGTGCCGTTCCTCATACCTCACTCAGTCCTCCATTCTGACTGGTCCTGCTTTAGATGAGGAAACAGAGGCCAGGAGAGGCAAGTGACTTGCCCAAGGTCACACAGCGAGGATGGGACAGAGCCCCAGTTCAAGCTTCGATCCGGATATCTCCAACTCCCAGGCGTTCAAGAAACTCAGTGTTTCGCAGACGTCCACACAAAAATAGATTAGGAGCTGCTCCCACGTGCTGTGAAGTTCGTTTCAGTGTGGTTTACTTGAGTTTCTGCGTGCACCAATTATAATTGTCAACAGTAGCTCCCGTTTATCAAAGGCTTGGGGGTCAGGAACTCTACAGAGCCGTTTTACACCCAGGGTCTTCTGTAATTGATGAAGCATTAAGGCTATTAGTTTTATTATCTTCATTTTCCAAATGAGGAAGACAACGCTTAGAAAGTAACACGCCCTCAGGGTGCCTGGGTGGCACAGTCAGTTAAGCATCCGATTTTTGGTTTCAGCTCAGGTCAGGATCTCGGGGTCACAAGATCAAGCCCCATGTGGGACTCCATGCTGGGCATGGAGCCTGCTTAAGATCCTCTCTCTCTCCCTCTGCCCCTCCCACCTCGCTCATGCGTACTCTCGTTCTCTCTAAGGAAGGAAGGAAGGAAGGAAGGAAGAAATTTGGGGTGTCTGGGTGGCTCAGTGGGGTAAATGTCTGCCTTCAGCTCAGGTCATGATCTCCGGGTCCTGGGATGGAGCCCCGTATCGGGCTCCCTGCTCAGTGGGGGCCTCTGCTTCTCCCTCTGCCCTCGTCTCGCTCTCTTTCTCTCTCTTGTGCGCATGGGTACAAAAATAAAGCCTTTAAAAAAAAAAGTAACATTCCCAAGAGTTCCCAGCTAGTAAAACCAGAGCACAGTTTCACTCAGGTCTCTGTGACACATCAAAGCCACTTATCTCCTGCACTGTCCTGCCATAAACCCTCCAGGACTCTACTGCTTTCAGATAATGTCTTCTTACTCACCCCTTTTCTGTCCATAACAGTCTCATCCCTTCGTGCCCTTTAAGATGAATTAAGTCATTGTCTCCTCCAAAACCTCCTCACTAAGGCCACTTATTAGCCCCAGTTCCAATTAGCCAAACCTGGAAGTCCCAATGATGTGTCTAGAAAGGGGCAATAAGAATCAGAATATGGGGATGACTGGGTGGCTCCATGGGTTAAAGCCTCTGTCTTCGGCTCAGGTCATGATCCCAGGGTTCTGGGATCGAGCCCCGCATTGGGCTTTTTGCTCAGCAGGGAGCCTGCTTCCTCCTCTCTCTCTGCCTGCCTCTCTGCCTGCTTGTGCTCGCTCTCTCTCTTTCTCTCTGTCAGATAAATTTTTAAAAATCTTAGAAACAAAACAGAAGAACCAGAATATATGAACATCAGATTTTCAGTCACCCTTATGGGTTCATGGAATCTTAAGACAAAGGCGAAATAAAGCCAGAAATTCTCATATTTAGAAGTAATAAATGCTACCTAAAACTTGACTTAAAACAAAAAATACCCCCCAACCACGTCTACAATCTCTCACAAACAGAATCTCAAAAAGGGAGGCCAAAGAGAAGGCTTCCTCTCTGAAAATCAGTTTATTTTACAAATAATGATAAGATGGCCATTTTAAAAGTATTGCTTATTTAGAGATTCCAAATCTACACGCACATCACCTTCCTGAATGACCATATCCTCTGACAGAGACAATCATTCATACTTCTTTAATCCTTCATACTCTCCCGCCCCTCGTTCCATGGCACAACCACCAAAGGGCCAAGGCAGCTGCCTTTTTGTGCCAAGAGTTTCTCTTTCCATTTTCCAAGGAAGCAAGACACTCCCCATCCCCTGTCTGCAAGGGGAGGGGGGGTTCATGCCCTCGAGGACTTATTCTATTTCAGCTTCTACCTCTAGGCAGCCAGAAAAATGACTCCGAACCACCCACGGAATGAGCACCTGTTTCGGTTATTGTCCTGATGCGAACATGCTAATCCCCGGGCCCTTCTAATGGGTCAGCACTGCCGATCTTAATACGCCAGTCTTGATTTGGAACAGGTGGGTGCCACAGTTGTCCCACTTGTATTATGAGCCAGAGCATGGCTCGAACAATGTAAGATTCTTCATACAGAGACTGAGAGAGCGCCAGATGGTATTATTGGAGAGAAATAAACTCAATTCTTTTCTGTACCGTCTCCAGCTAAGGGCTTCGACTAGGAAGAGAGAGCACCCAGCCCTATCACTTTCTTTCTTTCTTTCTTTCTTTCTTTCTTTTCTTAAGTGCACACGAAAATGTTTGTGAAAATCCAACCCAGCCCTAGTTGTGTAGAACACGGTTCTGAGGTAAAATTCCCCTCTGAGTCTACATTTGGCTGTCTGTTCCCCAACCCTGCGCTCTCACCCGAGAACTGTCTGGAGCTTCCCAAACATCCAGGCTTGGTTTAAACAAACAAACAAACAAACAAAAACCCAGCTTTCTTTTTAAAGACATGAAGAAATCAGAAAAAGACACAGTCTCTGTCCTCAGCATGGAATTGGGACTATGTGATTCCCCCACTTTCCGTAACAAATGTGAGAGTTGGGGAATGCGTGGTACCCTTTTTCCATTCAGAAAGATTTATTGGGTGAGCCTGCAGGCCATTCTTCATAGCTTGGGGTTGCCGTATCTGGTTGCTTTGTACAGAAGCCATACATGTTTCCCTTGTCAAACTAGATTGGGAAAGCCTGAATAGACAGTGTGTCCGAAGGTTCATTATGTGCTGGGTTAACGCGCTCAGCTTCTGGAATAAATGTGTTACATGGAAATCAGAAATGACTGCTTGTTCTCAAGAAGTCTAAAATATAAGGAGTGATAAAATATAAACAGTGATCTAGACTGATCTTCTCCCGGTGCCTTG
>NC_081575.1:16535585-16561862 GCF_022355385.1 Mustela nigripes
CTTGAGTCACATGCCACCGACTAAATGGTAAGCTCCTGAGGCCCAGGACTGGATCTTCTACTTAGTCCCAGATGGACAGCACTTTGAAAGGAGTTTTGTTCCCTGACTTTTGTGATCAGCAATTTCTTGCCCAGGTGTGGCTATCCATTAGCTTTCTCAAACCCTTGGAAGGGAAAAGGTGAGTAAAGGTATTTAACAAGTATTCACTGAGTGGTACTACATTTCAGGTCCCATTCTAGGCACTGAGCTATGACAGTGAATAGAAACTGAACCTCAGGGCTGCCTGGGTGGCTCAGTCATTAAGCATCTGCCTCCAGCCTGGGTCGGGGTCCTGGGATCAAGACCCACGTTGGGCTCCCTGCTCAGCGGGAAGCCTGCCTTTCCCTCTCCCACTCCCCCTGCTTGTGTTCCCTCTATCACTGTCTTTCTCTGTCAAATAAGTAGATAAAGTATTTTTTTAAAAAAAGAAAAAAAAGAAACTGAGCCTCAGAGAAATTGAGGTCACACAGCTAATAAATAAATAAGTAAACAGCAATATGTTCAGATAATAATGAATGCCATGAAAAAACTTGAAACCAGGTAATAAGAGGGAAACTGGACAAGGGGTCAGAGAAGTCAGGGACTCTGAGGACTCGTCATTTGAACTGAGACTTGATGTGAAAAAGGAGGCAGCCCTGGGATGATCTTCGAGAACATTACAGGTAGTAGAAGCATCTCGTGTAATTTTCACTACAACCCCGATCCATTATACAAATAAGGAAACTGAGGCACAGATTGATCAAAAGAAACTTGCCCAAGGGCACACCCCTATTAAGAAGCAGACAGTGTTAGTATAACGTACATGATACTATACACAATATGCGTGGTATTGTACGCAGTGTTCGTGATACGATACTCGTTCAGCAGATGAGTAGAAATTCAGTCACTGTCTCAGTCTGTTTAGGCTGCTCTGACGAAGTACTATGGGTTGGGGGGTATTTCTTTCTCATGGTTCTGGAGGCTAAAAATTCAAGATCAGGGTGCCAGTATGGTCCAGTTCTGGCAATGCACTCTTCCGGGTTGCAAACTGCTGCCTTTGCTTGTGTCCTCACCTGGCAGAAAGACAAAAGAGTTCTCTGGAGTCCCTTTTACAAGGCACTAATCCCATGAATGAGGGCCCCATTCTCACAACCTACTCTCTCCCAAGGACCCCACCTCTTAATGCCATCACACTGGGGGTTAGGATTTCAACATATGAATTTGGGGGGAGCACCCAAATATTCAGTCCATTGCAATCAGGGTAGTTGAAGAAACAGCTTGTTTTAAAAGCTCCTGCCCCCTTGGGGTGCTTAGGTCACTCAGTCAGTTAAGCATCTGACTCGATTTTCACTCAGGTTATGATCTCAGGGGCCGTAGGATCGAGCACTGGGTCGGGGTCTGTGCTCAGCACAGAGTCTGTTTTCTGTTGGTTCCTCTCCCTCTGCTTCTCTCTCTCTCTCTCTCTCTCTCTCGCTCTCTCAAATAAATAACCTTTAAAACAAAAAAAAAAAAAAAAGGAAAAGAAAAGAAAAGAAACTCTTGTCCCTCCTTGAGGAAAAACAGAACGGGGCCCTGAAAACAGTCTATTCATTCAACAAATGTTTCTTGAGCTTGCCCTGTGTTCCAGGCATTATGTTAGATGCCGAGCAGGCACTGGTGAACGAAGCGAGGAGTGTAATCTGGAAAAGACAAGTAAAGGAGCCTCGGGAACTGAGGCTATTCCAGCCCCGAGAAAGCCTGTGTAGATGATAGGAGCTGTGGCCATCAGAAGGATCGCGAGTAGTTTAGTCCAATATGATGGCGGGGGATGGGGGCAGCCAATGGTAGCAAATGATGAGGTTAGAGAAGGAGCCGTGGAGGCGCCAGCAAATTTGGAGTCTGGAAGACTCCAGAGCAGAGAGAGCAGGCTTCATGGAGGGCATAAGACATGAGCTAAAGCCAGACCTCTCTGACTACGAAAAAGGAGTGAATCAAAGAAGGTCACCATTTAGAGCCCTAAGAAGCTCAGAAGACATGATAAGCTCTGGATTTAAGTAAGGAAACTGGAGTAAGGGTAGAAGCCAGGGGCAAAGACGAGTCCAGGCTGGACATGTTCAGTCTAGTAAATGATAATAACATCCCAGTGGATGGGACCAAGAATCAGCCCAAGAAATTGGAAGGGGTCCTCCCTGGGAGATACAGGATTGGAGGGTGACATGCACACAGGCAGGTCGGACCACTGCAGCCGAATTCCCTTACACTCAACACTCAAGACATAGTTAGGAAAAAAAAAGTAGATATGTCAATGGAGACAGAACTAGGTGAGCTCTGTCTCCCAGTGCAACAAAGAAGTCAAGGTGGGGCAAGACTGGTCATCATGGAACTAGGAGCCTTTGAACTTGGGCCTTAAATCAGAGCATTTTGTTAGGTGAAGTTGCACAGGAAGGGCATTCAGGGCAAAGGAAACCTCAAGAACACACCTGCAAAGCAACATTGTGGTCGAGAAGCATCTTTCTCCTGGGTAAATGTCTCGGTATAATTAGACATCGCCTCTCAGATTCTAGGCATACCCCCACATGTTCCTTTGGATACACTATTCTGTAGTCAGCACGCACCTCACCATTTCAGCCACGTGTTTGGTCCTCTCCCCTTGGCCACATGCTGCTGGAGCATGGGGGACCCTCTCTTACATGTCTGCTGCTTTGTCTGGACTTTGTCTTACATAGCACTTTGTAGGTTGACTGACCATGTGCTACTGAGGCTCATGAGCATAGGAACCATTCCAAAGATGGGAAGATAAAACCGCTGTAACCGCCCCCCCAAAAAGTATGTTTTGAGTTGGGCGAATTATGGACACATAGTGTTGACCATAACTGTATTAATAAGAAGAAATGTTTTATTGCCGTCAAAAGAAATGAGCGTTTTCATCTTTCTTTCCATCTCTGGGAAGGCCAGAAATGTCTAAAACCGTTTGCTATGGTGATCACTTGTCAAATATTTAAAAATTAGAGCCGTGGGGCGCCTGGCTGGCTCAGTCAGGAGAGCATCTGACTCTTGATCTCGGGTCAGGAGTTCAAGCCCCGCTTTGGGTGCAGAGATGACTTCAAAATAAATTAAAGCCATAGTCTGTACACTTAAACAAGGGTTAAAATGGCAAATATTATATTTGTTTTAACATACTTTTTAAAAAATCACCAAAAAGAAATTAGAGCCATAATGAAATTTTTCATCCCTAAAAGGAGACTCAAAGTAACATTAAAGTTTTTATTCCTATAACCTGAAAATAGCAAAGCAGATTTTTTTTCAAGTGTGTAAATTACATGTAAATGTTAAGGGCAAAAAGTCTTTTATCCCTAATTTTTAAACAGTAGCACATTTTGGAGATGCATGAAAGTACCCCCATTCCTCCACCTATGCATCAATAATGGTAACCTGGTCAAGCTTTAAAAATAAGCCCAGCACTCTTCAAACACACACACACACACACACTCACACACACACACACCCCGGCACAGGCACACACAACATGTTTATAAGAAACATTATCAAGGAACAAGTGTTTATTACAAAGGGAAAGCTTTCACAGAAACCTACTTTAATTCTAATTAGTATCAATCCCTATGATTGATCTCTATGATATCCCACTTAAATTGCATCGGTAGGGGCACCTGGCTGGCTCAGCTGGAAGAGCATGTGACTCCTGATTTCAGGGTTGTGAGTTCGAGCCCCACATTGGGGTGTAGAGATTACCAAAAATAAATAAAATTTACCAAAAAAATAAATTGTAATGATAGTTGTTTGTTTCAAAAAAATAGAGATAGAGAGGAGAAGGGGAAAAAGAGGGGTTGGACTTGAGAGAGATTGATTGAGTGATTTTTCTCCAACTTTTTCAGAAGAAAATGAATTATTGGGTCAGGTTTATGGCTTATAAAGTTAATGTTCGTTATACAATTACAAGACTTTCTGTATTCGTTATCTATTGCTGAACAACAAATCACCCCAAACCACAGCCATTTGTGATCTCACAGCATCTGTGGCTCAGGAATCCGGCAGGACGGAGCCGGGGATTTTCTGGCTCAGGACTCAGGATGCTCGCCTCGCGATCAAGCCCTCGGTGCAGCTGCAAGCTCAGCTCCGCTCTGTTGGCCTCTCCATAAGCTGCCTGTCTGAACGGTCTCGTGATATGGAAGACAGAGGGGATGATGATGGTGATGGTCAGGATGATAGAAAGAGAGGACAGGGAAGAAGGGAATGAAGGGGGGAGGAAGAGAAAAGAAGGGGAAGGGAGGGGAGGGAAGAGGAGGTCAGAGCAGGGAAGGGGAGGGAAGGGGAAGAGCCCAAACTAGATGCCACAGGCTTGCGGTAATTCAGTCTCAGAGGTGATACCTCATCCCTTCGGCCATATGCTACTTGCTAGAAGCACGTCTCCAGCTTCAGCCCGGAGGGGATGATACACAGGTGGGAATACCAGGAGGCGGGGACCACTGGGGACCATTGCAATGGCAGACCGCCAGCACAACATTCTTCAACCGATTTATGTAAATGCAATGAATGTCAGGACATAGACCGGGTGGAAAAATAAACGATATGTCGCAGCTGTATCCTTGCCTCGGCGAGTTGTATTTTCCTTCTCCAGGGAAAACAAGGCCCATGAGCTGCAAGTTACAGGATGGTCGGACTGACTGGTGGAAAGCATTCCAGAGGAAGCTCCCATCTGTTTTTAGAAGACGACATTGATGAAGACAGTTACCCCCCCCCCCAAAAAAAAAATCAAAGGTAAATCAAATAATAGAAATGATGATATTGGGTAGAAATTGTAATGCTGTTTCCAGTGTTACCTATGTTGGTGATAACAATCTTGCAACATGGTATAATTCAGAGGACGCCAACAATCTTCTAATGTCATTCGGAAGTGGGGTGGGGAGGTAGGGGAATGAGTTGTGTGTGTGTGTGTGTATGTGTGTGTGATTATTATCCAGCTTCAAACTATTGTCCAGCTTCAGAATCAAGGGCGGGGGTGGGTCTTTGCTCATTGATGTACATATTAATAGTAACAGGATTCTTCCCATCACTTACTGTTTCCATGTTTTGGCTTGCCTCTCCTCCAATTCACAACCACCTGACTTGGCTGTTGGTGACGTTTCTATAACTCACCTGCAGGGTGATGGGTAAAATCCTAGTAGCTGGCAGGCTGTTTAACCAGAACGAGCTGAGGGGCTCCCTGGGTAAGAGCAAGTGGGAAGACTGGGGACAGGTATTCCTAAACAGGTTTCCAGAGGTGAAGGGCCAGACTGGCCCTTTTCCCTGTGTCTTTGTCAGCATTCATTTGTAGGTGTTCTCCAACCAACAAGGAAGGGG
Organism: Mustela nigripes; assembly: GCF_022355385.1. NCBI lineage: Eukaryota > Metazoa > Chordata > Mammalia > Carnivora > Mustelidae > Mustela > Mustela nigripes. The sequence continues at coordinate 16,540,941 of NC_081575.1, forward strand.
GACTTGCTCTGAGTCAGTTTTCAAACATAAAGGAGCATACAAAAATCCCCACCAGCTGTCTAGAAACTAGTACCATTTGAAGGCACTTATATTCTACAGTTACGAGGGGGAATATTTAAATTGCCCAAGCTATTTTCAGTGTTATTTTAACTTTGTCTCACACACCCTATTATATAAACACCATACTAATGTAAATTATTCACCTCTTAAAGTTACTTCAAAATTTTTGACTTTTGGCCAAATACCTATTTCTTTCTATCAAGAATTCTTTTAAGTTGTAAGTCCACAACTTAAACACACACACATCTTTAAAAGAAAAGTTTATTTTCCAACTAATGCCCATAGAATATTTGGTCTGTTTTCTAAGCTGCTTTTACGTGACAAATACTAAAAGAAAGCCAGTGTGGGGAGAGAAGGACTGAGTCCTATAGAGGGAGGGAGATGGGTTTTTCAGGGCTAGAGGAAGCCCAGCCCTCCAGGCTATGAAAGGTGGGTCGACTTGGGGACAAAGTGACCCAAAGTCAGTGTCCGCGACCTTCCTGCACCAACTCCCTGGAATGATTTACAGTCTGCAATCAAAATAAAATAACCTGTGCAAAAACCTGCCTTTTTTAAACAACCCAAACTACAAATTCATTCTCGTTTTCATTTCATATTTCATCTGCTAAAATTCTGCCCCACTAGGGTGGAGAAATCACACCCTTCTGACAATAGTCACATGTACTTAAGGTCTACGGATGCCCTGATACTTGGGTGACTGGAACTCGGGGGACATTTCATTTGCCCACATTACTCTCCACGGTGTTTTAACTTCCTGAAAATATTTAACGACAGTGTTTTCAGGGAGCCCGCGAAAATGAACATGCTCCAGTGTGAAACTTGGCCATCACCCTCAAAAACTGCCATCCCTAGGCCGGAAGGTGTCTGTGACTGTCCCGCTGCTCCTTCAAATCAGCACATGGTAAGTTTCTGGATTCTTTCGATGGATTTGTCTTGCCTGATACTGCCTGATGTTTTAAAACATTTGTGCATGAGTAATTTAACAAGAAATTGATTAACTTTCAAGGCCAAGTCAAGTCCTAGGTGGAGGGGGTGTTTTGGTGCGTGCACGTGCAGCGTGGGAGAGAGGGAGGAAGTGGTGGCGGGCAGGGGGTAGGGGGAGAGAAGAGGGGGAGAAAGAGAGAGATTGAGAATAGCAGCGGGGAAAAAAAAAAAAAAAAGAGCTGAGCTCAGGGGCCCCCGGGGCAGTGCACTCAGTTTAACATCTGACTCCAGGTCGTGAGACTGAGCTCGGTGTCAGGCTCCCTGCTCAGCTTGGAGTCTGCTGACGTTTCTCTCTTCCCTGGGGCGCCTGGGTGGCACAGTCAGTTAAGCATCTGACTCTTGGTTTCCGTATAGGTCGTGATCTCAGGTTGTGATCTCAGGTCCTGATCTCAGTTCATGATCTCAGGGACATGGGATCGAGCCCCGCATGGGGCCCTGCACTCAGCGTCCCTCTCCCTCTGCTTCTCTCAACCCCCCCCCCCGTGCACTCTCTCTCTCTCTCTCTCTCTCTAAGATAAATAAAATCATTTTTTAAAGTTTCTCTGTCTTTCTCCCTCTGCTCCTCAGTTCCTCCCCCCACCCCACCCCCACCAATCATAAATAAATAAATAAATAGTGGGTGGGTTTTCTTTCCAAGCCTAGCCCATCTCCTGGTGCACAACAAGATGGTATTTTCCCATCCTTTCTCTCCCCTACTAGGAACACTCACTCCTGTGTGGTGTGGAAAAGAGCCCGTTCCGATTGTGCAGTCGCCGTAAATTTGCCACAGCTCAGAGTCTGTAGAGCTACTGTGTAAGCCAAGTCCATCTGTTTGTTGCAAACACTGTTTTCATTACATCATGCCCCTGCTCAAGGTCTTTGAAAGCCTTCACATCATCTGGCAACTGAGGCCAAAACTCCCCTGCCTACTTGCCGACTGCCCCCCACCCCTGTAATCTATGCGTTCTAGATTGGATGGACACTATGTGTCCAGCCCGGTCTCCCCCTAATTCCCCCGTAGATAGCCTCTGTCCAGTTCTGCTCTGACTCCCGGCCTCTGAGCCCATGGTGGTGTCCCCCCCTCCCATTCCAGCCGAGCTCCACTATCCTTCAAGGACCAGCTTGAAACTTAGTTTGAAAAGCATAAAACAATGATGATACTATTTCAGGATTGGGTTCCCCATCCTGAGTAGCTAATCTCACTATGACGAAAGGAGATGTGTTTCAGATGTTGGGCCCCGGGGCACCAAAGGCCACCTCAACCTCCACATCCTCTCTTCCCTTCTTGAGTATGCATTTGTCTGACCAATATGTATACGCATCAGACACCAACGGATGGTGGGAATTGTGCAAAGTGCTGAAAATCTACCCATAGACAGACATGTCCCAGCCTCAAAGAGCTCGCTGTCTGCTGAGAAGACACTCAGAATTAACTAACTTTAATAATGTGCTGGGACAGCCCAGGGCAGAGGCAGTTCACTCCATTCCGATGAGGTCATGTGTGAGGGCTTCAAGGAGGAGGTGGCCTTTGAGCTGGGCCTTGAGGGCTGAGGAAATGGGAGGAACAACCATCCCGGACTGGGAAGCGCCAAGAAGGTGTGCCTGGAAGGTGGGGGCACAACCCAGGGGCAGATTGGAGCCAGGCTGAAGAGGGCCTTGAAGGCCGTGTTCGAGGGTTATGTTTGAGATGTGTGATCTTTGTGCCAAGGATTAATGTGTTCAGAACTGTGCTTTCAAAGCAGAACTTAGGGGACTACCAGGAGGAGGCAACGGCTGGGGGGGATAAGTGGGCAGCCTGAGAATGTGACCTTGGTAACCCAGTGGCACAGATGGATGGTTTGAACTAAAAGACAGGAATGGAGGAGAAGAATTTGGTTTCCTTTCCTTTCCTTTACATACCTTACCTTTTCCTTCCTTCCTTCCTTCCTCTCTCTCTCCCCCCCCCCCCCCATCTTCTTTCTGCCTCTTTTGCCCTCATTCTCACTCTCCACCTCACTCTTGTCTCCACTCAGGTCTGCCTCTGGCCTAGACATTCCCCGGGGACCCTGAGCTAAGGAAGTTGCTGAGCGCTGGATTTAGGGCAAATGGGAAAACTGAAAACTAGGGCCACATCCCCAGCTCCATTCCCTGCTGCTGGATGGGGCTTGCTCTACTCCTTAACGGCTACAAAATCCCACCTGATTTTAAACGCAAGACTTATTTTAGGAGACAGGAAGTAAAGAGAAATTACATTTTCCACCAGTCCTAGAAATTCTGCTTATTAAGTCTTTTTTTTTTTTTTTTTTTTTTAATGCAAACGGTTCTGGGTTAGGTTCCGGGATGAGAAGGAGAGCTGCCAGTGAGTCCTGGGAGTCAGTGTTAACAGCTTGAATGTAAATGCGGCAGCTATAAATATTGACTTTTCCTCCTTCCCTATTGCAACAAAGTATTTCACGGTTTGGAAAACACATCTTGGTTTGAAACAAAGATAGCACCCCTTAGCACCCTTCAATTTCCTGTTCCCTCCTCCTCCCTCGACCCAGCAAGACATTATTTGCCCCCAGGAGCGGTTTCCCTTTCTGTAGCTGAGATCCTCAAAGTGAAGTCATTCGCACTTGGCACAGCTTTTATACAGGACCTCCTTGGTGCTGGTCACTTTGGGGCTTAAAAAAAAAAAAAAAAAACTGTGTCTCTGTGTGTGTGTGTGTGTGTGTGTGTAAATGAAGCAACGACTATCCAAATGCGTTTCACCTTCCCTGAACAACATTACCTTTGACATGTTGGCATTGATCTGCCTTGGGTTTGTTTGTTTGTTTTTCCTTCTCTCCTTTTCATAATTAGGGAAGGCTCAAGGAAAGTGCTAGAAGTGTAAGGTTAAAGACTGATGATCATAACATTTATAGTGAAACCGAGTGACAGATTAAAGTCTAGCCTGGGACTCCACTTGAACTCCTGTTCTTGTACCCAGGAGATGGGTCTTCTGTCTCCTTGCCCCTTTCACCGCACTGTGCTCGGTCAGTTTATCCTCTCCACTGAGGAAAGGGATTCCTGCTTATTCATAGGGCAGTGACACCGTCGGGCCCTCATGGAGAAGAGAAGGAGGCCGCCCTATGCCCCTTCACTGTGGCCTTCCTTTGCGCAAGGGTCCAATCATTTCTGTCATCTGAGACAGTCTTTGATTTAATGGGCAAAACTCCAGGAATAATTAAGACAATAATAGTACACACCCGACAAGAAAAACATGCCGTGTTTAAAGAAGAAATCCCTGCGGCATTGAAGGCAGGGATTCTGCGTCTTGGAGGATGGAAAAGAGACCTTGAAATCAAAAGCAACAGCCGTCAAGGATTTGCTAAGCTCCTCTTTGGCAGAAAGGAAAAATGTACTAATTCATTCTACTTTTTCCTGGTGAGATCATGGGGGTGGGAGAAGCTAAGATTTGAAAAATTCCCCCCAAGTTCTACGTTTTGCAAAGAGCTAATTTTTTAAATCATAACTAATTTCATAGAGTGCCATAAAAATTACCAAAGGGCATTAATTTTTTTTTGTTTAATCTGACAGTTGGGCAAGCATTTTTCTATTACTGCTGCTCACTAACTAGCCTTTGCTTGAACCCTGGGGAAAAAAAAAACCTTTACAAATAACACAGTAGAAGCTTCATAACACGATTCCAGTTGTTTTCTTTCTGTTAAAACTGTAACTCTATCCTGATTTTATCTCTCTGAAGACTTCTGGATATTTACAACATAAGGAAAGTCTTGTTTCCTTAACTCAAGGCCTCCATGAAAAAACGTAATCATAAAAGACATTTCTATTTAAAGTAAAAATGCTAAGATCTAGAAATGTTCTAGAAAAGACTCTTGCACTCCACTCCCTTCTCTAGTACCTATTTCCAAACACTCATTGGCAATGGCTTTTCAGAAAACACTTTCCAGAAAGTATTCCAAATACCTTGTTGTGCGTAACTTTCTTGCTGAATATCCCCAGTCTAGAGCTAATTTATTTTTCTCAGCTGAACTTTCAGACCCTTCAAAGCTATTGCTAAATAATAAATAGCTTCTTTTTTGAAGAATAAAAAATATATATGTGCTATTTTCCTGAAAACACTCGCTTGGAAAGAGTATTTTCCAGATGACAAAGATCGGGCCGGTGTCCCTTTCGTTTTGGGGTCCGGGATTATCCAGTGAGAAGTTGCCTCACTACTGGTGGAGGGCCTCCCTGAGGCCCCGCTGGTGAGCGGGAGCAGGGTTCTAATCCCAGGACGAGTTTCTAAGCACTCCTTAGTGCAGTTTCTACCCTGCGAGTTTTGTCAAGTTGCGAAGGGCCTACTAAAAAATGAGAAGCCATTTGCAGAATTAAGTTTTGCTTCAGAGGTCCTAAGAAAACCAAAGAAAATCCTTGAGACATCATATTTGAAGAGTATTTGAAGATTGTTCACTTAAGTAAATACTTAAGCCTGCCCTCCCTTTCTGAGGCCTGGAGCCATGTTACTCACCCTGAAAGAATTCATCAATATTCAACTGGCTCTCTAATTTGCTGATGTAGCAAAGAGAGTTTAATAAAGAAAGCTGTTGCAATTTTTCTTTAGAGAACGTGTTTTGTCTTACGCGGCTGGAATCTTCTGCCCTTCTCCTAATCTAGGTGGGGTTACACGCTTACACGCAGCTCCATCAACCCAAGCAAATTTACCCACGCAGCCGAGCCTTAAAAGCCCAGAAAAGTCTTTCACCCAAAGGACACTGGAGCTTTATAAATGATCGATCTGAGGATTTAGAAGCTTGTTCAGTCACGTCTGACAGCCCAGCAAACTTTCAGCCTGTCCACGAAAAGTTCTGAAGAACTGAATATGGAAACAGTAGCTCAGTCATGAGTTTTTAGCGCCCACCGAAGTCGTCCAAGTCACTGCAGTTTGAAAACCCTTTCTGAAAATCCCATCTTCGTCGTAGAATCTTTTCGGTTAATTTTTTAAAAAGGCTTTGCAGACCCTATTGGACTCCACTCTCCCTCCCCCACCTCTAAATGGGGGCGGGGTGGGGGAGAAAGAAAGAAAGAAAGACGCAACGCCTTGGGTCTGCAAAACCGCCATGGCAAAGAAATTTGAGATTTTTACATTAGATCTCCAGAAACATCACAGTGAAACGCATGCGAGACTTAAGCAGCCTCAGAAACTCGAGCACGGCGGTATCAGTGCGTCTATTTCTGCGTACTGATCTCGCCCGTGCGTGTGTGTGCGTGCGTGCGCGTGTGTGCCCCTGTTGCATTTTCTCTTGGCACCTGATTTTTCTTTTCTTTCTTTCTTTCTTTCTTCTTCTTCTTCGTCTTCTCTTTTTTTTTTTTTTTTTTTTTCTCCTATCAGCGGCCGCGCGCTCTCCTCCACCACCCAGCGCGCGGGCGGGACGCAGGGCGCAGGCCGCGGCAGCCGCGACTTCCCCCGGGAAGTGCGGGGTACTCAGGCGGCGGCGTCAGCGCGCTGCTCTGCTCCCCGCCGCCCACCACTCTCCCCCGCTCGCCCGCCAGCTGCGCCGGCAGCCTGGCGCGGCGGAGCCCACGGGCCGGGGTCGCCGAGAACCTCCACCGCGGCCCGGGCCCCAGCGATCGCGCCGGGCAGCTCCTCCGCGGCCGCGCTCGGTGCGCCCCGCTGCCCCCCTGCCCGGGGGCCCCGGGGGGGGGGGGGCCCTCCCGGCCCGCGTGCCGTGTCCCGGGCTGCGGTCGCCGCAGACTGCGCTGCCCATTGCCCTTCCCGTCCGTGGCCCCGCTCGCTTCGAGTCCTGCTTGGCGGCGGTTTGTCCCACCCGGGACGGGGAGAGAGGAAGCAGCCGGGCTCGTTTTCTTAGACAGCGTTTAGGCGCTGAAATCCATACGGGGTGTCTCGCGAAATTTTTATAATGACATTTTGCAAAAATGCAGGAATGTTGAAAGAACAAGACGAACGTCTGTTTACCCACCCACCCCCTTGGATATACCAACTGTTACCCCATTGCAACACTTGCTCCCCCTGTGTATGTGCGCGCGCGTGTTAGCTGCATCATTTGAAAGTTGCAGACATTATAACATTTCACCTCCGCACTTCAGCGGGCATCTTCTAAGCGTTAAGGACATCCTCCTACTTCTCTTCAACTCCATTCCCACACCAAGAGGAATGAACTCTCCGTCCCTAACCGCCTCTAGCACCCACAGGAAGGGGTCTTTCCCTCCGGTTTCTCCGCTTCAGTCTTAAAATCAGTTTCCCTTCTTGGAATGGGGCTTGGGTGGACAAGTGCTGCCTCCCTCCGCGCTCTGTCCCGCGCCGCCCAGTGCGAACCGCCAGCCAGTTCGGGGCGCGCCTCGTGCCAGGGCCCTCTCTCCCTGAGAACTCGGCCGGGTGGCGAGGGCAGGGGAGTCCCGACGAGTCTAGACGCACACGCGCGAGGGAGAGCGCTCTCTTCCGCCGTCCCAGACCCCGGTCTCCTCCCCCAAACGTTCTCGGGCACCCCCAGCGAGCACAGGGCCAGGGGCTTCACTCAGCCACCTTGCTCTCTCCCAGCCACGCAGAGGGGCACCCTCAGGGGACCGACGGGCGCGGGGCGGCGACCTTCACGTGGGTCTCTGGGGTGCGCGCTGCGCTACCTTGTGCCCCTGGCTTGGCCATTTTCCATATTCTCTTTTCTCCCTGAAGCCCGCTACTCGGCTCGGCATCGGCCCCTCCGCCTGCCCAGTGCCCTCCTCGGCCCTCGGCGGCTGCGGGCCCAGGAGGTGGCGTCGAGCGCCCGCTGCCCCCCCCCCCGCCCCGCCATTCCCCGCCGCGCCCTCTCACCCCCTCCCCCCTTCCGCCCCCGGGCCTGGGAGCAGCGCGCGGGACGGGCCGAGGGCGGGGGGAGGGAAGGGGGGGGAGCGTGAGCACCGCCTGGCCACGCCCCTGGAGCCGGCTTTTTCTAGGGCCGCTGCCGGAGGCTCTCCGCCGGGTCCCCGTTCGCCTCCCGGGCGCGCACAGCTCCGGCATTCGCTCCGCTCCGCCTCTGCCACGCCGCTCTCCGAGCTTCGCCGCAGCCAGCGCGAGAGCGCGCCCTCCGCGCCGCCGCCCGGGCTCCCGGCGCCCGATCCCGGTGGCTTGGTGCCCGGCCCCCCGCGCCCCGCGACCTCGCCGTCTCCCAAGTCCTGGCCCTGCTCCCCACCCGGCCCAGCTCGGCCTCTGTCTGTGTCCTCCCCCCCCACCCCCACCCCCTTCCTCTCTCTCTCTTTTGCTTGCTTGCTTGTTTGCTAGCTCTCAGACCAGGCGAAGCAGCTTCGCAGGAAAATCCCAGAAACCTTTGCAAAAAGCTGACAATGAAATTTAAGAAGTTCTTCGATTTCGGCGCCATTTTCGAGTGGAGCGAGAGGTGACATGCGATTTTTTTTTTTTTTTTTAAGGGACTTTGTTGGCTGGCGTCTTCCCGGCTAGTAACGTTGGTTACGGACGACTGGAAAAACCCTGGTGACAATGCTGGAAAAGTTCTGTGTTGCTTTGGGGTTGTAAAGCGCGTTGGGGGCCGGGGTGCGGGGGAAACGGACCTTGAAAGTGTTCAGCACACGATTATGGCCGGGAAAATTCTTAGGAAACGGGCTGGGGAGAAAAGCTAACAAGGAGGGGCGGGGAGAGCAAACTGAGTAGAGGGGCAGGGACCGACTGTCAGCCTCGCCCGGGTCGGGAGCCACCGGTTTTGACAGACTGTAAATGAACTTTTCGTGGCTCTTATTGGCAAGCAGGAAAATAAGTGTTGGAAAGAAATATGATGAATTTTGCATTGTCTTTACCCCCATTAAAACGCTCGAGGATGTTTAGTTTTCCCTGGAGGAAACTTGACATTGGGAAAGTTTGGCACGACTGCGCCGAGGGAAGGGACATCGTGTGTCTGGGGTGTGGGGAAGAAGGCGTCTGCAAAATTGAGACAAGACGTTGTAAAATATGAACAGAGGAAGAGGCGTTTTCTTTGGCTCATAATTGGTTTGGCCAAACACAGTTCAGCTGGGCGGGGGTGGGGTGGGGGTGGGGCTGTGGGCCACTCGCAAGTGCAAGTATTGATTCTTTGTCTATTGTATCAGCGACTGACCGCCTCCTGAAGTGACAAGACGCCTCTTTGTAATCTCTTTTCGTAAGTAAATTTCAGTCTAAGGGGAAACCCGTAAACTCAGGGAGCGAGGTGGCTTTTTAGGAATGTTAGTCGTTGCACTGTCACTGGGAGAGAAGGGGGTTAAGCGAAAGGTACAAAATGAATTCAATTCCAGTGAGCTGGCAGAGCGATCTGGAGGGGACCTTCGCCTTTGACACCACTGCTATTTCGAATAACTTGTTTTTCTCCGTAGTCAACCAAGGAAATGTTAAATTAGGGATGACTTTAACATATGATGTGATATCAGACATATTTGTGTGGAACATAAATACTTAATTGGGAGAGGTTTGTGGAGTTTTAAAGTATAACTGTGCATTTGCTAAACGTGTTTTTTTTTTCTTTTTAAGGGCAACCAAGGACATTTTTCGCCATTAATCTCAAAAGCCACTGTAAAAGTTGTTTGTAAATGAAATAGCCAAAACAAGGTGGAATTAAGAGACAATTGTATGTCCCAACTGGGGGAGTGGAGTTATTATATTAATAACTGTGTTCACCGTGACAGAAGTAGTGAATCTCAGCCTGGTGTGATGAATTTTGTGCTTAGTCTGATTAAATACTGTGCACATTTCATTAACTAATAAATAGGACACAACATCCATTGTACTGGTTCTGAAAAACCATATGATTTTGAAATGACCCAGAACACTTAGCACACTTGGATACTTTAAGTGTTCATGACCATATTGAAATGTATTTTAATTTTCGAAACCATTACAGTTCTATGCTGGTTCTGTTGTTTTACCTTTTAGGTTTGTGGTGGAGGTTACAGAGTAGTTTCTTCTCTGCTTAATTGACCATTTCGCTTAAAGGAGGGGGAGTGGGTGCCATGTAACTTATTGCTAATGTGTGTCCAGTTTAAAAAGGAAAAGGTGGTGTGTAATGAGTTAAGCATTAAGGAGTTTGCACTGTGACCGCCATTTCAGGACGTGAGTTTCTGTGGAACTGCTTAGGACAGGAAAGAGTGAACTGACACCAAGTATTGAAATTTCTTGGATTTATGGTTTGATAGGTGACATTGAAAAGTATAAATTATTTATAACTAAGTTTGAGTAACCAGTCTCATATGTAAACATCTAGATATTTTATTTAGAGACAATTATCGCTCAAAAGAAGGGGGCGCTGGGGGTTAAAGGGGACATTGGATGCTTGTATGGAAGGATCTATATTTCCAGCTCTCTTATATGTTACAATCAGTTGAAGCTGCCAGAGACATTTTGGTTATCTCCTTTAAGTCAATAAATGAAAAGTTGTGCTCCCCCCCCCCCCCCCACGGGGACATTACATCATTACATGAGACTTCTGATTTGTAACATGCAGCAGGAAGAAGTTTCCCTAAGACTTTAGAGCTGGCAAGAGAGATCCAGATAGTGCCAAAGTGCCTCAATTTATTTTCTCTTACTATTATTTCCTTCAGAGGTAAGACTCTTCCCCACCCTCATTCCTGTCTCCCACCCCTCTGCTTTTCACCCTACACTTTTCCAAGATTCATCCGCTGCGGGGGGGGGGGGGGGGGGGTGGAGAGTCACACCCTTCGCTACACCGGCCAGTTTCGAAGTCAAACGGTGAAGTCCTCAAAAGTACGTCGATCTGGAATGACGCGTCTTAGTCCTACCCTTTGCTTTATTCCTCGCCTTTGGGTGGGACTTGACGGGGCTTCCTTCCGGTCATCATGTCTTTCTCCACCTGCAGGTACCCCAGAGCAATCCCCCCCCTTCGTTGACTCCGAGGGGATGCAGCAGCAATTCATGTTTTGAAGTGCTTTGAACGGTTCAAAACGTGAGGCGCTGCTATACCCCCTCGCGGGGAAGTTGGAAGGTTGGGTTCTGCTGGACTTGTGTTCCTGCGGGACGCCCGCTCCCAAAGGCCAGTTCGGGAGCAGGTAGGTGGGCGGGGGCTTTGGTCTCTCCTCTTCCCTCTGCGCCGCCCCCCCGCGCACGAGGCACCGCGGTAGTCCGGGGGAGGGCGCCACCGCTGGGCGAGGACCTGGGGTGGTCGGGGGCCGCGGGCAGGCAGCGCGCGCTGAGCAGAGCAGGGACGCGGTGGCCAGCACTCAGCCGTGCCCTAGCAGCGGGAACAGTACTGCAGTAAGCGATCGGTGCTCTGGAGTATTGTTTCTGCTGCCCGGGCAAGGCTGGGACTCCCATACGGGCCCACCCGCCCAGGTAAGTCCCAGTGCAGCGCCCGCAAGTGCCCACCCCGAAGCAGAGAGCCGCGAGGCGCGGAACTTAGCGCGTTAGCCCTCCATCTAAGGTTTGCCCGTGTTTGAATACGTAAATGACTGTGAAAGATGCTTCTTGTTAGCATCCCTTTCCCTGCCCAGGTGAAATTTTAAATGATTGCAAAAATCCCTTGCGGATCACCTAGAATACCACCCACACGACAAAAGGCAAGAAGGACCACCTTCAAGCCCCAGCAACTCAGTGGGCGCCGGGTATTGGAAAAGGAGCAAGAAGAGGCAGGAAGGGTGAGCGGGCGCCCTGTGGCTCCTGGTAACTGGCTCAGATCCTGCGTGTGGGGAGGGCTTTGGGGTCCAGGAAAGGCGCACGTTTCTGGGCCCTTCTCAACACCCTCTTTCCCTCCCCCCGCCCCCCAGCTGAGTTGCGGGGAGCTTCCTGGGGGCTGGGGCAAGGACGGTTGTGGCGAGGCTCCGGGCCTAGCATGAAGGTGAACCCCAGCGTGATCGGAGGCCTGCAGGAGAGCAAGGAATGAGGCGCTGCGTTTTCTAGCTGCTTCTCACCTTATCGCCCCAAATCTGGCCCCGGAACTCCACTGTGGAGGCGCTGCCTCAAGGCCACCTTTGTCGCTCCAGGGGCCTCACGGAAAAGAAATGTCCCCCCGCCCCTGGCAGGGTATTGGCCTGACACTTCCTGAAGAAAATGGCAGCGCCCGAGCTGTCCACCGAGGGCCCTTCCCGCCCGGGGCACAAGGGAGCCTTCGTGCCGCAACCCCGCCGACCCCTAGAGCCACCTGCACCCCTCGCGGGGGTCCCGAGCGGCTGGGAGCGGGATGGCCGGCCTAGAGAAGAGCCGGCCCAGGCCTGCCTCGTCCTGTGAAAGGCGCCGCAGGGGCACATGGCTTTGGGCCTGGCGTCTGGGTGGGTAGAGGACAAAAGGAGGTGCGGACTCGTCCCCAAGCTTCAGGCCCTCTTGGAAGCGACCGAACACCAAGAGCCCCGCGGGCCTGCACGGGCTGCCTCGAGCTGGCCTTGCGGGCGGCCCGGGCCCGGGGTCCCCGCAGTTCTGCGGGCGGGCAGGGTGGGGAGGCCCGGGGTCGCGGGCGGCCGGGAGTCGGGCAGCCCCCAGGGCCCACGCGGCCGCGCTCCCAGACGCCCTTGCGCCCGCGGCGGGCGCGGGGGGACGCTTTGGGGGCCCTTCCGGCCCCCGCCGCGGCCCCTCGGGCTCCCCGGGGCCCTCCCCGCCTCGCCGGCCCCTCGGGCGCGCAGTCCCCGGGCCCGGGCGGCGAACGGGTTCCCGCGCCCGCCTTTCCCCTGCCCTGGGGGCGGAGGGTGCCGGGAGGCACCTGGCAGCTGCCCTCCTGCCTCCCACCGGCCTCCCTCGTCCCTCTCTGCGCTGCTCTGCACGGGCGCCCCTCGAGCCAGAAGGAGGCCCCGGGGCAGCCGGCGCCCAGCCTCCCCCCCCCCAGCCCCGCCCCCCCCCCCAGGACGGCGCCCGCGCCTTCCGGCTCCCTCCAGTGGGCTCCTGCAGGACCCAGGTGAGCCGGGGGCCCCTGGGGCCGCGGGGGGCGGAGGGGGGCGGGGGCGGGGGGCGTTGCCTTCCAGAAGCCAGGCGGCCCTTTGCCCCGGGCCGCCCCACCCCACCCAGGGACCTGGAGATCCAGGGCGCCCACTCAGCCCTCTGACTGCTCGGCGCCCTTTTCTGACTTAACACATTCATCTTGCGCCATTATTCACACTGGTCCAAGTCGCCGTGTGAGATTTCCGCCCCCCCCACCCCATCCCAAGGACAAAAATGTGAATAAAGCAATATTTTAGTCAAACATTTCTGTGTTAATTAAGAAGATGGCAATTCGTTCCAGACTATAAATTCTCTTTAACAACTCTCCAAGGTATTCTTTAAAATTGTTTTTTCAGCATTGCTAAATGTGCATCATAATGTGTGAGAGACTTGTGTAAAGTGAATCTATAGTCGGCTGAACAACCGATGCAACGTTACACCTTCAAGGGGGCACCTTTCCACTGTTTTCTCATGTTTTCCCCCCCAACACGTGTTATTTGTTAGCGAGGAAGCTGCATGCACACGGCATCGTATTAAGTTTATTAGGCAGATGTGGCTCTTAAACTAGGAAAAGCTTAATCTAGCTCTAAATTTGAAATTTGACATTTCTTTAAGTTGTGGGATAAGACACACAGGTAGCTTTTAGAACCCAGAATGGAACATAATTTAAAAAAAAAAAAAATCACAGGAATATTTATTTTGAAGACATCCAGCACCTCCCTTTAGCAGTACTGACTTTTTTTTCTCCCCCCCAACAAAGGCATACTACAGCAACACTCTTGGCCCGGATCTGGATACAGAAGACTCCTGTTTCAAGAAAATACAATCATCTCTCAAAGTCTGTAATTTATATGCATTTTTAACTCACTAGGTATTGAAAATCACCCAAGTGTCCCACAACACGGGGTAAAAATCTAATCAATGACTGAGTGTACTATTATACATCCTTTAAAAATGTTATTGGAAAATGTTTTATGATCTGTAAGGCGAAATACCCACTCCCACCATTTCTTCCTCTCTGCTGCTCCCCCAGACCCACGCATCTTTGTTCCAGCTGGCACATTCAACTTGATTTTCCCGCCAAATGAGTCCGTTACAAGGGGAACATCAATTGATTTGAACAGATGTGTGTCAGTGTTACTTGGGAAACTAGATGCCAATAACCAGGGCCACAAAAAAAGGCAGTGGTTGCAAGTCTGTAGTAATTTATGGGGGCATGCAGACAAGGACTCAAGTGGAACCCCAAACAGAAAAACACTTGGATATACTCCAGTGCCAAGAGACTGAATGAATGCTGCTTGTGATTTCCATTAATACAGGCAACTGTCCAATTAAAAAGACCCAAGAAGGACTCTGCAGTGCAAATTATTTTGCTGTTTTCAAACACCATACCTATCAGATCCTCAAGGCAGATGGCGTGGCTACATTTGTTCCCCCCAGTCCTGGGTCCCAGAGCTCAGGGCAACACTTGGGGCCAAAGTGCGTGGGAGTTCACTTCTAGGCAGCTCTGCCAAGACCGCCATGCAAGATGAAAGTAAAAGTAGGTTCAGAAAGCATGTTTTGGAAGATCATGGAGTTTATTGACAGGTCTGAAGGACTTGAATCAAGGGCTGTATATCCCAGTCAGCATAACTTTTTAGAGAGCTATTTTCCCATGGGCTGGCAGCATAATTTACCTTCATAACCTTAGAACTTTATATACGCATTTGTATCTCAAATTATTACATTGCTCATAAACCATATATATATATAATATATAAAATATATATATGGTTTATATATATATATGGTTTATATACCATATATATGATTTATATATATGTGTGTGTGTATATGCATATCACCAATGATAGCAAGTGTGTAACTCTCTGGTCCTGCGCACCCCACTCACCCGGCCCACTAGTTACTGTTCAAAGAACAAAGATCTACTAGCTCTTCTAGCCTATTTCACCTATCCACCACCTTTGCCTCCCTCTCCTCCCTCACAACTGATCTTTTTGGCAAGTTCAAAAAGGTTTAGACTCCTATTGGGGGTGGGGATAGTAAACTGAGCCATTAGGGAGGAGTCCTGAAAAGATCTCCATTTCCCATGGTGGCTCAGGCTTGGGAGCACTCCCCTGGGCCTGGAGGAGCTGGCGGTGGGGGGTAGTCCTGGTTTCACCCTCCCCCCAGCCAGCCAATCAATACTCTTAGTCTGGGAACTGAGCACAGGGCTGGGAGTCCGGATTGCTTTGAATTGTGATTCTCTGGAGAGGCATCTCCCTCACCTGTCCCCCTTTCCCTACCCCCAGCCGCTCTCCAGAGCAGACTTTTCTCCCAAGACCAGATCTTTTAAAGGCCTGGCCACAGAAACCGCAATAGCGAGAATCCCAATCATCCCAGCATCTTGCTGTTACATGCCTTTCCAAATGTTTTCATATTTTCCACTTGCAACAAGAGATAAATAGGATAAGGCCGTCAACAAAAAGCAATTACAAACCAGAAAACAGGCTTCTGGAGGTTAAGGATCTGTCTTGGGCTGGGCTGAGGCCTCTGACTCTGCTCATCAGAACCAACTAGACAGTAGGGACTAGAGCAGGAAATGGAGCTGAGTTCGTTTGGCCAGAAACATTCAAGGGGCAACTGAGGAATCTTGCGATGAGCTTCTGCCTGCACGCTGGGCACTTCCTGGGGGAGGCCCGAGATTGGCCCCAGGATGATGGAAAAGTGACTGTGCCTGACCCAGCGGCGGCCAAGTGGATGTGTGCAACCCCCATGTGGTTTCAGTTCATTTAAAAATCTCCGGCCCATATTGAGACTTGCTATAGAGTCAACCAAATTAATCTTAAGGAAACAAATAGAACATCCAGCCAGAGGGGTTCACTTAATGTAGTCACTCGCTCAATGGAACCTCTTTCAGCCATTGCAAATAATAATTCTAAAGACTACACAGAAACCTGGAAAACACTTATGATGCTGAGTTTTACAAATCAGGGACACAAAATCGCATGGACACCACGATTCAAAAGTAGGGGTAGGCGGGGTGGGATTTGAGTTGATATTTTTTTTTCTTTCTCTACTTTTCCACGTGTGTTTGCTATGCCCTGTTTTTGTGTTATGTTGTCAAGCATAATTCTCTGAAAAGCCTCCAGGGGTCCCGGGCAACACAAAAATTTGGGGTCAAGGATGCGCAGACCTCAGACATCTCGGGGATCATCATGTCACGAGATACCGCTGTGCACTTGTGACAGATTGATAACTGAAAGGTCTGGGAGCCACTCCTCTTCATAGCAATACAGCTGGTAAGTATTGCAAGACCATTTGATGAAAGAGGGGGTAGGGGCAGGGGGCCCTAAGCAAGGGAGAGAGTAATTGCCATGGGTGGGGGTAGAGAGGGGAGCTGGGTTGTACTTTAATAGTTTAATGGGAGGTGGGGGTCAAACTATGTGTCTTTTTAATTACTTGAAGTTTCTTCTTAATGAATTGAGACTTAGGTATTCATGCCAGGATGTTAAAACAAAGAATTTATGCTCTGCTCAGCAAACAATTAGAAAAACATGAGCTATAAGCACTGCATACGGAAGGTCATCTTTAATATGCTGACTTCATAGAAGTAGTCAAGAAAAATCAAAAACTGCATGAACAAAGTGTCCCAGAAGCAGAATACATAAAAATGCTCATTTCAGTATTTTTAAGGCTGGCAGTTAGGCAATTAGGAACCTCCCGAGGAGCAACCACACAGGATTGGGCAAACAAAGTAACTTGCATTTAGTAAGTGACGTAAGAACGTGCTCCTGCGGAATACTCGGCGTGCAAAGAAGCACGCCAAGTGTTTGCCGTTTGTGACTCTGCAGTCTGAGGATATAGGGAGCATTTCGTGTGCAGTTTTGTTTCACCGTGAAGACAAAAGGCCGGAAGGAAACAGCAAAACTTTCATAGCGGTTACGTCGGAGTTGCGGTCTAAAGGATCAAAGAAAGATGCCGAACTATTTTTGCGATGTGTTCCTAATATGTACTCTAAGTGTATTGGGAACATTTTGCATTCATAGTTTTGTATCAATCATATGGAAAAAAGGCTAGGAGGAAGTATGCCAAAAGTCCATCAAAGAAAGATGCTGAACTATTTTTGCGATGTGTTCCTAATATGCAGTATAAACATATTGGGAGCATTTTGCATGCATGGTTTTGTATCAATATACAGAAAAAAGGCCCAAGGGAATACCCACAGATCTGATTATGTTATGGTTATCTGTGGGTTGCAGTACGATAAAGTAATAATACAGGTAAGGTACAAAATTATTTTTGCAATATGTTCCTGAATATGTAATACAAGTGTATTGGGAACATTTTGCATCCATAGTTTTGTATCAATAGAGAATAAGGCTAGGAAGAAATATGTTAAACGTTAATAGTGGTTATTTCTGGGTTCTAGTATTATAGACGCTATCTGTTCTTCCCTTTATGCTTTTATGTATTTTCCAAGTAATACTTGTATAAACAACAAAATTCATTACTTTTATAGCGATAATAAAACTTGTTTTATTTTTTTAAAAGAGTTTGTATTTATTTAAAAAAAAAAAAAAACCCACCCTAGTCCCCCGACCTGGGGATGGGGAAGGACTTCCTATTCGGGCAATGAGAGGCCTAGAATACATTTGCAAACCTGTCTGGCCAAACCCTCCCCAGCTTTGGTTTTTTGCCGTGCAAATGTGGGTTATCGTTTGCTCTTGGCAAAGGGAAAGGAAAGCATAATTTAAAAATACAACCATGACAGAGTCATAACAGTAATATGGCTAAAGAGACTGCTATCTCCTGTCTAATCAAAGTAACACTTTAAGAAGGATAGAAAGTTGAAACAGGCTCCTTTTCCTCTAGGAGCAATTCAGGATGGCGCGACTTGGACACGTGCCTGGGGCTGCAAGACACATTGACCAGTTTGGGACATGCCCGAGTCAGGAAAACACCCCACAGAAAGCCTGATTCTGCTCAGCCAACTTTTTGCAGATGACGACAAAGCCCCCTGTATTTCCCTGCCACTGCTGCCAAGCTCCAGAAAAAACCTGGCATTGGGGAGTACAGGGGAACCCCGAATTTAGGCTTTCGCTGTACTGGAAACCCACCAGGCCCGTGGCCCGAGAACACATCTACCAAGGACAGGAGCGTTCCTAGGCTGTATTTCCTTGGACAGAGACACTGGAAGAGACAGGGATGTCCAGCCTCTCCCATCCTCTTAGAAGCTCTCTGGGGAAACTGTTTCCCCCAGAGAATTATTCGCACTCTGGAGCAAGAGGATGTTACTGGGCATTACTTTCAAAACATGCCTCTATCGTATTCCTTAAAGCAGAAGCTGCCGTTGTGAGGCAAAAATATACTTGGAGAACATTCTTCCCATTTCCTGGTGTCGTGCCCTCGTTCTGCTTGAGAACAAAGAGTCATGGGACCCAAGGGGTCCTTTGGTGACAACGTGTGTGCTCCTCTGTACGTCTCTCATAAGCATTTTTCTCTGCTGCATTCCATCAATCCGAGCACATTTTCTGGGGGCCCTAGCTCTGTGCTTCTTCTGAGCCAGGTCAGACCACACAGAGAATCTGCTTGGCTCAGCCAAATTATCCAGTGACCCCCTTTCCCCTAGGCTCCATTCTAGTCCCTGCTAGACAGAGTGTAAAAGACGGGAAGAGTGTGGGAGGGCCCCCTTCCCAAAGGGGACGTCTCCTGCCCAGCTGAGAACGAGAGAGAGAGAGCCTTCATTATAACCCCTGACCTTAGCTCTTCTCATTTACCAGTGAGAAAAGCTCTAGCCCCTGAACTTCTGAACCAATAAATGGTCCTAGTTCCGCCAGGACAGAGAGCACTCCTAATTGGGAGTATTCCAAGAAAGGCTGGGTCAGGGGCAGGAGCAGGCGCCGAAGGAGCTGAGAGCTGCCCTTTTTGCTAACAGGGTCAGTGCAATCCCTCATTTTACGGAAGAGGAAACTGAGTTGCCGAGAGAGGAAATGCGTTGTAGAGAGGGTCATGAAGAAAACCGGTCGCCACGTTTGGACTGGAACCTTGATCTTCAGGGCTCCGTCCACTGTAACACCCTCTGTGTACAGGACAGACGGAGCCACCCAGGAAGGCAGTCTGAAGGATGTGGGGCTCTGTGAGTACCTTTGCAGGTGGGCAGGGCCAGAAGAGGCAGAGATGGCAGGGAAGGGCTTCTGGCAGGGGAATGTGCCCCCCCCATCCTCTCCACGGCATGGGCACTCAGGAAATAGGTCTGGAGGAAACTGTGAAGGTCAAGTCTGGCTTCTCAACCTGAGCCATTCAGACCATGGAGGGGATAAGCCAGTGTCCCCAGGGGTGCAAAAAGCCACAGAATACTTATGGCACAACTTCCTAGAGAACACATTGGACTCAATAGTGAGTCATTTAAAGCACTGTTCTCCTGTTAAAACCAGCACAGATCCCAAAAGATCAAACTGAGGCCTCAAAAGCATTTCGAGTTTGTCCCAGAACTTCCAACCCAGTCCCATGCCAAGGGCGCATCTGTGTACTGGTCTATAGGCATTTTGGCTTTTTGTCTGTTTTTCCTGCAGCACCAGGATGCTCCACTTCTGATAAGAGCAGTTCTTGCCGCTTTCTGCACTGACTGTGCTAGAGAAAGCTCCTGTGAGCCTAGCCTAACCAAAGAGAGTACTCGTGTGGGTTTTTTTCCCCTCTGCCCCCACTTGCCTTGCTTTACCATGCTCATCACTGGGAGGAAATCCACCTTCAGCAGAAGAGAATGAAAATGACACGCACACAGATACACAGGAGAGAGAGGGGGGGAATGAGAGAGAGAAACGACATTGCTTGAGTCCCTGAGCCCAGGTCAGGAGCACATATTGTCCCCCACCTTTTTTTTTTTTTTTAAATCCGGTTTCATTTATTCATTCAAGTACTTACTGAGGGCCTTCTGGGTTGCCAGGCACTCTTCTAGGGTCTGGAAATAGAGCAGTCCACAAAAGAGACAGATCCTGCTCCCGGGGTTTACATTCTGGGTTGAGTTGTGCTTCTGTCATTTGCAACTGAAAACAATGTTGCCTGCCAGATGACGAAGAATTTAAAAGCTACGATAAGGATCAGAGAGCGAGAGAGTCTATATACTATAAACAAGGGAAAGTGAAATTTCTGGAGCAGAGGAATCACATGACCTGTCACAGCCCTCTGGATTTGAAGCAGACGTGTTGGAAGCAGTGACTTTGCAAAGGCTGTGGTGGGCGGGGCTTGGATTTGCTCCATTTTTAAAATACCCACACAAAGAGGATGTCATACCTGAATCAAGGCTCCCAGTATGAAACTCAACCCCAGGAAAAGCTGTTCCGGGGCTCCTGCTGTCACCTTCATCAGGCGGGGTCCTTCGCTTTCGCCTTCTTTGGCCCTTTGTCCAGCTGCCGCCCCCACGTGCACCTGCGCCACTGGCTGGACCGGGTCAGCTCACGGGAAGGCCCACAGGAGCTCGCATCCAGGCTGCCCTCTCCCCGTTCCGACCCACTGCACGTGAAAGAGCCCTTGCTCTTCCTTCTCCAGAGGCTTCCTTGACTGCCCCCCCCCCCCATCCAGGCCAGGCCAGGCAGAACCTCCTTTGAACTCCAGCCACACCCAGGTGCAGGCACTTGCTGTGTCTCCTGCAATTCAATAGGAAGCCACCTGGGGGCAGGCACCGGGCCCCCTTCGCTGGCTTCCCAGCTGGAGCCTAGCCCTGGGCCTGACCCAGCAGAGGGGCTGCTCAGCTCAGGCTGCTAGAGCAACCGATTGCGGAGACAGCTCCAGGATAAGGTGATCTGAAGTCCTTTTCTTGGGACAGTCCTGGTTTAGGCCAGTTTTAGTGTCATCCTCTTTCACTCTCGAAAGCACCTTATGATAAACTAGACTGCCGCCTGTTTAACGGGGGACCAGAGGGGCTGTCGTCGCAGCTGAGTTGGAGTGGTTTCAGATATAGGACAAAATATTTTGAGTTTTAATATTTTGAGTTTATTTAAAGCCCAAACGGCATCTTATTGCAATTCTGTGCTGGGTCACTTGGAACTGCGCATGCTCCTTGCGGAGCTCTGGCAGGTCCTGCG
>NC_081575.1:16561962-16605726 GCF_022355385.1 Mustela nigripes
CCCCCCGCCCCCGCCCGCCCCCCCCCCCCCCCCCCCCCCCCCCCCCCACCGTCTTGCCTGCTCCGCTGTATCCGGCTCCGACACACCCCCGGGCACATGAAGCACGAAAGCCACGGTACAACCTGTGGCAGGATTCTGATGCCGCCTCCGTTGCTCTCATGTCCTGGGCGCGGAAAACAGCACCGCTACGCCCCACAGGGACTGGAAATGCACACAGGCCTGGTCCAGCAGCAGACAGAATTCAAAGGCAGTCAAGAGTGAGCCTGAAGCCCAACAGATGGGCTACCCATCTCCGCAGAGTCAGGGCTCCATCCTGCCACCGCCCTGGGAAGCTCAGTGTGCCTGGGGTGCTCGCGGTTGGCAGACCCTCCTTGGTGGGCGAACGGTGGCTGCAGATTCTCCAACACTCCTCCCACCGGGATGTGCATTCTGTGTCCCCTCCTCTCCAGTCTGGGCTGGCCTCCGAGACCTCCTGCCCAGTGTGGCAGAGGTGGTCTCACGGCTTCCACCTGGGTCTCTCGGAGCCCTGAGCTTCCACGCTTCCACGAGGACTTCGGGCTGGAGAAGCCCCGGGAGAGATGCCCATGGACTGTCCCCGAGACTCCACTAAGGAGGGAAAGAGAGGCCTGGGCAGTCCCTTACTAGTCCAATCTGCCAGCGGTCAGGTCATCCCTGCTGAGTCCTGGGATATCACAAGACATCCTGGCCGAATGGCAGATTCCCGGGCAAAAGAAAGGATTTGTGGTTGTTTGAAGAGCGAAGTTTTGGGGTGGTTTGTTACACGGAAGTTTATAAGTAGGACTCTCCCTGCTGCGCGTGCTGACTTAGCACTTTCGGTAGCATCAGTCCGGCAAAGGGAGGCAGGGCAAGGACAGAGCAGGTGGAGGGAACAGAGAAACCCACACTGCTGTGCCCCGAGTTCAAAAGTATGAGCACCACTGGGGGTAGGTGGGAAGCGGTTAGACAGCGAAGGCGAAAACTTTATTTTTACTTTCTATTTACAGCAAGTGAAAATGGGTTTTCTTTACCGGAGTGAAATGAAATTATACTTAAAAATAAATTTATGTTGGGGCGCCTGGGTGGCTCAGTGGGTTAAGCCACTGCCTTCGGCTCGGGTCATGATCTCAGGGTCCTGGGATCGAGTCCCGCATCGGGCTCTCTGCTCAGCGGGGAGCCTGCTTCCCCCTCTCCCTCTGCCTGCCTCTCTGCCTAGTTGTGATCTCTCTCTGTCAAATAAATAAATAAAATCTTTTTAATAAATAAATAAATAAATAAATTTATGTCACACTCCTCAAGATGGCTACTATGGAAAAAAATATATAAATCAAAACAGAAAGGAACAGTGTCGGTCAGGAGATGGAGAAATTGGAACTCTTGTGCATGTCTTCAATGGTGCGGCCGCTGTGGAAAACGGCATGGCCATAATGTCCAGCAATCCCACTTCTGAGTGTATACCCGAAAATACTGAAAGCAGAGATTCAAATGGTATCTGGACGCCAGTGTTCATAGCAGCATTATTGACGACAGCCAAAAGGTAGAACGACCTGCTCGGGTCATGATCTCAGGGTCCTGGGATCGAGCCTCGCATCGGGCTCTCTGCTCAGTGAGGAGCCTACTTTTCCCTCTCTCTCTGCCTGCCTCTCTGCTTACTTGTGGTCTCTGTCAAATAAATAAATAAATAAATTTTTTTAAAAAAGGGAGGGAATTCTGACACCTGCTACAAAATGGCGGCACCTTGAGGACATTACACTCAGAGAAGTAAGGCAGTCCCCAAAACCAAGCATCCTAAGATTCCAATTAGGTCAGTTAGATCCCTATATGAGTGCAGCACCGCCCCCCCCCCCAGTGGCGAGCTGGGACCCTCCACAGGCGCCTGCGGGGTTCCTGCCTCCCCAGGGATGCAGAGTGCAGGTAGGCAGGGCCCCTGATCCTGGATGGCCCCATCCCAGGAACCGCCTGGCCTACTACCCAAGCCTGGGGGGAGTGGAGTCTGCAGGAGAAGACCCAGGCCTCCCAACTGTCCCTGCTCATTCCGACCCCCCCGCCCCCGCTCACACCCCACTGCCACCAACCCTGCCACCAACCCTGCCTCCGCCCCTGGACATCAACTCTGCCTGTGACCACCCATGGGACACAAACCTCAGTGCCTCAGACGAGTGATGATGCCTGCATGTGGAGGTGTGGCCCAGGTGAGTTTAGGAAGGCATCAATATGGGGGTGGGGTGAATTACAAAAGATCTGCTCTTGGTAACACCCTCATGCAGCTCAGGACGGGAGTTACTGGCTAACCCAAAAGCAGAACATTTCCTGGAAAGTCTAAATGAGTAAGTCCAGGGCCCTCACCCCTAGCCGCCTTTCCCCAGAGCCCCCAGCACGCTGGCAACCTGGCATACATCCACCAGTCTGGAGACTGGAGTTTAACTCCATGCGGTGGACTCCTTCGACACGTCTTGTCCCTTCCCGTGGGCCATGTGTGGTTTCAGCCACATACACACCCCGTTTTGTTCAAGATCACACTGACCTCGAGCTGGTAGTGTTCGACCTTCGGGGAGCATGAGGTTTCTTTCTGGTTGCATTTTCCAGGTCTTCTCTGATGCTGTGCACACCGTGGTCTGAATATCTGCGCCCCGCTCCATTCAGATGTTGAAACCCACCCCCTAAGGGCATGGGATCAGGTGGTGGCACCTTTGGGAGATGATTAGGTCCTGAAGGTGGAGCCCTCATGAATGGGAGCAGTGCCCTTACACAGGAGGCTCCAGAAGGATCTGTCGCCTCTATCATGGGTGGACACATTGAGAAGATGACTGTCTTTGAACCAGGCAGCGAGTCCTCACCAGACACCAGATCTGCTGGGGCTAGGACCCCAGACTTCCCAGCCTCCGGGCCTATGGGAAAGTAACGTGTGTTGTGAACAAGCCAGTGCATGTGTGTAGGTGCCTATCTGGTTCACTCTTACCAGCAGCCTGAAGTGCGCTCAATTACCAGCCCCGGATTAATGTTCTACCGATGGGGAGGTGGGAGCGGGTGTTTAAATGCTCCAGGTTCTTGTTCTCCTCCGTCAATTCCAGGACACCTCCCAGGGCTCCTAAAGAGACACTGGGGAGGGGGCTGGGGGATGAAACCCCTGTTTCCCGCAGGGGTGACCTCAGTCATGCACGTTTACATTGGCTCTCTCTCTTTCCATGTCACTCTCTCAGTGACTCAGTCACTCTCTCACTCCAAACTCTCGAGACCACGTCCTAAATAAACTGCCTGCTCTCAAATCCTTTTCTCAGCCTCCACTTTTCAGGAAATCTTCATTTAGATGTCTTCCATTTGGAGATGCCATAAGGAAACATCTGTGTGTTGGTCCAGGCATTCTAGAACGAAGCCAGTGGAGGGGCCTGACCCATGCCACAGCGCTTCCGGTCAGCATGTTCCTATCTCATGGCTAAATATGGCTCAGGACCCGCAAGTGGGACTAGAGTAAGGTGAGATGTCCAGGCTGCACAATTTAAGGAGGCACGTACTCTCACGTGCTGACTGCCTTGCACGAGCCTGAGAAGGGAGTGCGTCCTTAAACTCTACACGCTCAGGTCCTGATTGTCTCACCAGGACCGGGTTCTGGCCAAGACACTAGTAAAAAACATGGAAGATTAAAATAGACAAGGGGTGCCTGGGTGGCTCAGTTGGTTAAGCGTTTGCCTTCAGCTCAGGATCGGGCTCCGGGCTCAGCGGGGGTCTGCTTCTCCCTGTGCCCCTCCTCCCTCTCGTGCACGCTCTCACTCACTCACTCACTCTAATAAATAAATACAATCTTTTTCAAAAAAGGATTAAAGCAGACAAGAAAAAGAAACTCAAAAAGGAAATCATGCACGTGGCAGAAAACAACTTTTAAAAAATCCACACTATCCTCAGAGATGTAATTCATCGAGAAAGGGCATTTAAGGAACAAGAAAGGGCTCTTGCAAATTAAAAGTTTAGGATAGCTCTCAGAGAGTAGAACGAACAAAAAGGCAAAGAGTGGGAAAAATAGGGTTGAAAGGAAAAAGGACGTTAGAGAGTTATTCCAGGAGACAAATATTAGACACTCGAGAAAGAGAGCAGGGGGGAGTAAAGGTGGAGAGGAGATTACTGAAAAAATAATACATGAAAATACCCAGAGCTGAAGGACATGAGCTTCCAGTTTGAAAGAATACAGTGTGCCCAGCACCGTGAGTGAAAAGAGCCCAGATCAAGGCACTTCATGATGACAATTTCAAACACAAGGATAGAGAGAAGATTTAATCGCTTCCAGGAGGAAAAAAAAAAAAACAACAACGCATAGATTAGATGAAAAGGATCAGAACCGGCATCTAGAAGACAGAGAAGCAATGCCTTCAATATTAAAATTAACATCCAACTACAATTCCAAATCCAGCCAAACCAACGATTATGAGAATAGGAGTTTCAAACACACAAGGCCTCAAAAAATTAATTCTTTTTTTAAGAGTTAATTTATTTACTCTAGAAAAAGAGAGGAGGGGTAGAAGCAGAGGGAGAGGGACAAGCCGACTCCGTGCGGAGGGAAGAGCCCAATGGCAGGCTCAATGTTAGGACCCTGAGATCACGACCTGAGCCAAAACCAAGAGTCCCACACTTAAGCAACTCAGTCCTCCAGGCGCCCCCTAAAAAATTAATTCTTATGCATGCTTTCTCAGGAAGATGTATGCCACCAAAACGAAGAAGACCTCAGCTCCTGTAAATGGCAGACTAGGTATTCCAGACCAACACTCCTACTGGGGACAAAATAATCCTAGGGAGAAAGTGGTGAGCCAAGATCCGGGAGAGGCCAAGAACCCAGAGAGATGAGAACAGCTCTTCAGGTCACTTCGGCTCAGGGAGATTTTTCCAACCAGGAAGAAGCAGCTGAGAGATCACGTGCTTCGGGTGGCCTCCCAGGGACCGGGAACAAAAGTCAGAGTCCAGGGTCAGGCCAAAGTAAAGACTCTGGTAAACTGTCACCCGCCTTGGCCTGGTATCCTGAGAAGCAGTGCCCTAGCAGAAAAACCTCACACCCTGAAATCAGGTTAAGTTTACTTCAGATAGCTAGGAGCCCCAGGCACCAAGGGAAAACAAAGTCTTCTTTGGAGAACAACAGTACTTTGGCTTCAAATTATTTCCTTAAAATCTAATGTCCAACACAAAGACGCATAAAAATTAAAGACAACGCCAAGCAAGAACGAGTAGAAATCACAGCCAACAGAAATAAATGCAGAAGAGCTGCAAATACCAGAATTTGCGAGCATGATCGTAAAACAACGATCGCTTATTTTGCTCGAGAAGAAAATGCCGAGCTTTCCAAAGGTGGGGGGGAATCTGGACACTATAAAGTGAGACCTAGATTAAAAATGAAAGAAACCAAAGCATGAGAGTCAGCCAATTAAGTAAGACAGGGAGAGGGGATCCATCAAACAGGGGATGCAACACAGAAGTACAAAGGGAATCCCCAAGTTCAGATGCGAGCAGGAGTTGGAAGCCCTCTGGAGATTGTTTTCCAAGAGGAAAGACAGGGTAACTGATTGGCTTATCGACTCACCTGAAAGCTGTTTACAAAGTGACTGCACCTTCTGAGAACACTTAGCCAAGGATTTGAAGAAAGGGGGGTGGGGGGGGGGGTGCGGGCAGAGGGGCCAAGGGTGCGGGTTCGGGACAGTCCGGTTTTATTTGTTTTTAAGTTTAATTTTCACGTAATGTCTTCTTTGGCCCATGGGTCATTTAGAAGTGCATCAATTTACTAATACTGGGGAATTTCCTCCCTTCTTTGGGGTTAATAAAATACCTCTTCGTGGGGTGCCTGGGTGGCTCAGTGGGTTAAGCCTCTGCCTTCAGCTCAGGTCATGGTCCCAGGGTCCTGGGATCCAGCCCTGCATTGGGCTCTCTGCTCAGCAGGGGGCCTGCTCCCCCTGCTCCTCCCACCCCGGTCTGCCAGCCTCTCTGCCTACTTGTAATTTCTTTGTCAAATAAATAAATAAAATCTTTTATAAAAACAACTCTTTGTGATACATGCTACGTCTTCTTAGCTGTACCTCTTTTTGCTATTTTCAGTGGTTGCTTTAGGTTAAAACTATGTGTCTTTCGTCTAGAGAGTCTCCTTAGAGTGACACTCCACGCCCAAAACATCAACTTCCCAACTCCCCTTCTCGCTTTATGTGTGACGCCACAGATCTACTAACCTTCCAACACAATAGTTAGTTCCATACGGCTGCCCTCCTATTCTCGGTGTCACTTTGTCGTTATCTTTTACTTCCACAACTATTGTAAACCCCAGTGTACAGTTTTTGCTATTTCTGTTAGAGAATCTTTTGCCCTTTAAGTCCTTCTGGAGCCATTTCTCTATGGTCTGAAGGACACCTTTTCACAGTTTCTTTCCTTTATTTTTTTTAAGATTTTTATTTATTTATTTGTCAGAGAGAGAGAGAGAGAGAGAGCAGAAGCAGGGGGAGCGGCAGGCAGAGGAAGAAGCAGTCTCCCTGCTGTGCAAGAAGCCCGATGTGGGACTTGATCCTGGGACTCTGGGATCATGAAGATAGACGCTCAACCGACTGAGCCACCCAGGCATCGCCCTTTAATGGTTTCTTGTAACAAAGGTTTGCTGGTGACACATTTTTTCGCTTTTGGTTTATCTGAAGCTCTGTCTCCCACTCATTTGCAAAAGATCGTTTTGGGTGGATGTAGGTCCTCTTGGGTCATGATCTCGGAGTGGTGGGATTGAGCGCTTTGGCGGACTCTGCACTGAGCAGGGATTCTGCTTGAGATTTTCTTGCTCCCTCTCCCTCTGTCATCTCTCTCCCTAAAATAAATAAATAAATCTTAAAAAAAAGAGTTGCCATTTACTGACTACCTACCCCATGGTATTGGAGGGGGACCCCTCAGTGGCATGTGAGATTCAGAGAAGTTGAAAGGAAGTGAGGGTGAACATAGGAATACAAACACATTAGGAGACACATGTTGGTCTTCTCATGCAGTAGCCTGGAAATGTGCATGACACACACAGCTGAGCAACAACAACAACAACAAAAGGTCATGGTCAGATATAAAATGTGATTACAATTAGGATAAAAAACACTGCACTTCTGATTGCATTTGGATGATTCACTTCCTTGTTTTCTGTATTTCTCACATTTTTAAAAATCAGCATTAAAAACTGTAAGAGGACAAATCGAGGCTTTCTTCTGGATATAATCAGGATGATTGAAAAAGAATGATTGAAGAGGCGGGGGGGGGGGAATCAGAGTGCATACGCTTCCTTTTTAAAATTACTCCTTTTCTGTTTCAGCTGCGATAGAGCTAGTTTCATTTTTTCTGATGCTATACAATTAGATATATACACAAAAGCTCAAGAACCAAACAACCTGATTAAAAACTAGGCAAAGACTTGAATAGACAAGTCTCCAATGAAGATATACATTTAAATAGCCAATGGGCACGTGAAAAGATGTTCAGCATCACTAACCACGAGAGAAATGCAGATCAAAACTATGATGAGAGACCACTTCATACCCTTCGGGGTGGCCATTAACAAGAAAACAGGAGGCACTTTGGCTGGTTCAGTCCATACAGCTTACAACTCTTGACCTCAGGGTTGTGAGTTTGAGCCCCACGTTGGTGACAGAGTTTACTTAAAAAAAAAAAAAGTAAAATATTAAAAAACAAAGAAAACAGACAATAACAAGTGTCAGCAAGGATATAGAGAGAATGGCACCCTTGTGCTTTGCGGGTGGGCATGTGAAATGGTGTTGTCACTGCAGAAAACAGCCTTACTGGGAATGGATACAAAAGCATCAATTTTGGAAGATGGCAAAATTCTGGAGACAGATTGTGGTGGTGGTTGCTTAAAGCCACTGAACTGTATACTCAAAAATATTTTAAATGGCAAATTTTACATTAGGTATATGTTAGCACAATAGAAGCACTAGAACCCCCCCCCCCCACCGAGATAATAATCATTAACATTTGGGAAACTCAACATGCCGTGCCTCTTCTACACTTATGTATATGCATGTCGCATGTTGTTTTTTTCTTTTTCCTCCTTGCAGAAGTCCTACTAATTTTAGGATTGTTTTATTAGATTGCAAGTGTCTAGAGAATCCTATTTCAAATACGAAGTGTAGAGAATCATGTGTCCCCACCACGCAGCCTTCACAAATTTTACCATTTCCCATGCTTGCTTGAGATCTTTTATAAAAGTCTTTGAGCATGTTATATTTAGGACCTATATGACACATACCCATAAAATAAAAACGCATATTTGCGAACCTACAACACCCAACCTTAGCATTAGGCCCTTAAGGATACCTTTGAATCTACCTGTGTCCCCCCAACTCATCTCACCTCTTCCTACCTGTGCCTCCTTCTCCCAAGAAACACCATCCTGACTTCTGGGTTTATTATTCCCTCGCTTAAATAACTTGTCACTTAGATATATAGCTCTATTCTGGCCACCTTTTGCCGCCTAAGAAAGTACCACAAAACTTAATGACTTAAAGCATCAACCATTTAATTACATCTCGTGATTTTATGGGTCAGGAATTCAGGCAGGTTTCAGCTGGGTGATTCTTTTATTTCCTGTAGCCGATGGGCTGGTCTGGAAGGTTCCATGTGGGATAGAAGACTGAGTTCAGCTGAGATGGTCTACTGGAAGCTTCCAGAATTTCTCATATGGTAGCTCAGGCCTTCCCATCACCCTTCTTCAGTGATACTAGCTCATGACCTATTTCCCCTGGCTCCTGTATTTTTGGGAAACAAGTCCCAGACATCGAGTCATTTTCATCTGTAAATAATTTAGTCTGTTGTTTCTAAAATATAGGACTCTTGTTTTGTTTTTGTTTTGTTTTCTTTTCTTTTAAACAGATCCACGATCTATTATTCCACATTTTAAAAACCACAGTAATTCCTTGGTACCAATGTACATTTGAGCCAGGGTTCACATTTCCAGTTGTCTCATGTCATAAATGTGTATCTTCAAGTTCACTTGGGTTTTGATCTAAATGAGGTCCTGGCTGAGATTTCTTTCAGTCTCTTAATTTTCTTTCGGAAGTCTTAAGGTTTCCTCCCTCATGTTTTTCCTTGCAGTTTATCTGTTGAAGAAACCAGGTTGTTTGCCCAACAGATAAACAATTGATAGTATCTTGGACTCAGCGAAAACCAGGAATATTTTTGCTTTATCAAACTTCTCATTGTTTCTACATTCTCCATTTTTCACTTAATGAACACAATTCTCCACTTTCTTGGCACTTGCGAGCATAGGGGTCGGTTGCCTCCCTCACACCGAATCCCGGCCATGCCCTCTTAACCAGGTTCTGAGTTTGTGCTATGTGTCCTGAGGGGAAATGGACTCTAATCTTAGCTCCGGAAGTGGGCCTGATGGGCCAGAGGGCAATCCCACCCCCTGCCCCCCTCGCCAGTGACTGGCGACGAAATGGACATCTGTGCCCGTTCTGGCTAGCGAGACACCAGGAGGGACTTCTCATCACTTCTCAAAGCAAGTTGACACAGAGGGCCATTCTCAGAGAAGCTTGCTCCCCGATGGCAGCTGGCGCCCCTCACCTGACCACAGGAGGGTTGCCCTTAGGATGAAGCTGGTCCGGGGCAGCCACTGGGAGCCTGGCATCATCATGGAGCCAGGGCTGGGGTGGGGGCGAGGTTGTCACACCGAGCGGGCTGGAGCCACTCCTGGGCTTCCCAGTTCTGCAGCCAATGCCCTTTATCGTGTAAGCTGGTCTGAGCCAGGCACTCTGACAGGAAGCCTAGATCATCCTAACAGATACAGAAGCCCTTAAAATGGCCCTGATCTACTCTGCCGCCTTTCTCCCTTATCGCTCCTCTTGACAGCCTCTCTGCCAGGGCCAAAATAGACTCCTCACCATTTCCCACACTACCCTGTGATTTGTTTTTAACCCATGCCTCTGCCCAAGCAGATCCTTTGGCTGAAGCGTTTTCCCCAACCTTCCTTCCTCTCTATCTACCTATCCAAACCTTTCCTGTTCTCCAAAGTCATATTTTATTTTTTTAAGATTTATTTGAGAGAGAGAACGGGGAGAGGGGCAGACGGGCACAGAGAAAAGCAGGCTCCCCACTGAGCAGGGAGCCCGATGCGGGGCTCGATCCCAGGACCCCAGGATCATGACCTGAGACAAAGGCAGACACTTGACCCACTGAGCCACCCAGGCGCTTCTCCAAAGTCATATTTTAAATGCTGCTGCCTTTCCCTGCTCGTTGAGTTTTCTCTGAATTCCCATTACGTTAGGTGTCCCCTCTTCTCCAGCACTGAACGGAGCCTGGCCTTGCGTTAGAACACTGGTAGACTTGCCCCCCTCTCCTTCCTGGACCTTAGGCACCTCGGGGATGTGGACCTTTTGCATTCAGCACTTTCCCGGAAACACCGAACACCCAGCCTGAGACCCAGGAAGGCCCCATCATCACCTCCCGAATGGGACAGTTTTCAATGAAGCCTTGGTGATGTTGTAAAGAAACTGCTATGTTGCTGAATTTACAAGGAAGACGTGTCAACACATTTTGATAACGGGGAGGGTGGCATCGACCGAGGGCAATGTCTTCCCCAGGTCCCAAGCAAAGGCCAGGTGGCCTCTCGTGGCCTTTGTCTCACCGCGCCTGAGCAGAACAAGGCTTCCGACAGTTAACAGAATATTTTCAGAAAGGTGACTTCAGACGTGAGGAGCTTCAGGGAGACCCAGGATGAGGAAGGACCATATAATTTAAGAAAAAGGTGGGACCAATGTTGGTCGTTGTCATCACATCCCAGTTGGAGTAGTGGTCATGTTTCCAGATGTCACCCTGGACAGCGTCCTTATGTCTCTGGGGCTCAATCCCCTCATCTAAGAAAATGGCGTTGACACTGGTACCTACCTCTGGGAGCTGTCACGAACAGGAAAGAGGCGACATGTGCTCAGCACAGACAGGGCTGCCACTAGAAGCCAGGAAGATGATGATCGTGGAGTGGGCGGGAGAAGGAGCAGAAAGCTGGGGTGATGGCAACGGGCCGGCGGTGACGGGGAGAGGACAAACTACCTCTGACTAGACCTGTCCATATCGCTCTCACTCTTATTATATTCCATAATAACCATAATAATCACAACTAAGATATGAGAGCCTACATAAAATACGCGAACAAATGAATCAAACTGCGTGACAGGTGAACACCACAGCTGCGCTAAGAGGGAGGGAGAAGAAAGTAATTCTGGAAAACAGTATTTCCATTGGATACTGTTAAGGCTTACAACAAAAAGATCTGCCCAAAAGGCAGACTGGGCTCTAGTCAGTTACATCATCTGTCATGGGCACACGTGACTCCTTTATGATACGGGGTTGAACAAGGAAGTGAATGGAGCCAGAGTCTCAAAGTCAAAGCAAAAAGTTCCAAAGAGGCAAGGAGGCTAGAACGAATCCTGGGGTGTGGATGAGAGCAGCGGCCAGTGTGAACTCCTTCTTTTCCTACGTATACAGACGCAGAAATAGACATAAGGGTGCGGGTATGTGCGTGAGGGTACATGTTCCCTCTTCTAGCTCGGCCCATCAGGAGGCCCCGGAAGCCAGGACACCCTGACAGTGATGAGCAGGGCCAGCTGCCACATCCAGGATGAACCCGTCAAGGACACAGGGAGTGGGGGGCGCCCACAGGGCAGGTGCCGGGATGAGCCCTCCAGAGGACGCCATGCGCGGGAGAACTGAACTCGTTCACGGTCACAGCTCTCAAATATTCTCATGATGAAGGCAAAAGGAAAAAGAAACGCCAAGAAAAGGGAGCTCTACTGTAAAGCTACCAAGTTTCAAAGTCACTTCGGTCATGAATCATCATGAGAAGGCTCATTACGAAGTACACCCATGTCATGTAAAGAGAAAACTTGAAAGAATTTGGCAGTTTTTATCAGTAATGCTTGAAGTTACAGCTAATAATGAAAAACCATGAAAAAATCATTACTCTTTCAAGTGGTTTGAAGGATCTATAAAATTCACATTTAAAAATGGCAGAGAGCACACACACAATCCTTCATGCCAAAGAGTCACTTTGTCTGAAGCTGCCCACGGGTCGTAAAATAAGCCAGTTGAAAAATTCGGAGATCGCACTGGAGGAACTCCGGAATCATCTTTGAAAACGGTTCCCAGTGCTGGAGGAAGTCAGCGCACATTCTTAAAGATCAGCTGGGCCCTCAAAAAGCTGCTCAATGTACAAGTCCTTTGGAATTAGTACCTCCAACAAGCTTAGTATTTTTCTCTGGGCCCTCGGTGTACTAGTTTGCACATTAAGAGCCAGGCTCTAAAGGTTAAGTGGTAATGGATGAAGAGGCCAGGTTCCGGAGTAAGACCGCCTAGGTTCAAATTCCTAGCTGTGTGATCCTGGGCAAATTACACAACCTCTCTGAGCCTGTATTTCTTCATTTGCAAAATCGGGTTGATTAAAAAACATCTACCTCCTAGGGGTATCACAAAGATTCGACAGTGCTTAGTAAGGCTCCACTGCATACAGTAACAATTCAATAAAGGTTAGCGAGTGTTAACAAGAAATCAAATTCTGGTGGTGGTTTTTTGCTTTGCTCAACCTGAGACAACATTTTGCTTGTCATTCTGGGCAATTCAGGTACCATTTTTAAAAATTTTATCTGCTTTTTAACTTCCTGTCCTTTATCCAACAAATGTTTTCCCTGTCCTGGTAGGTGCTGGGCACCAGGCAGGGAAAGGGGCAAAGTGCTGCCCTCACGGGGCTGGGGGTCTACAAGCGAAGCCAGGCAAGAACTAGAGTAAGAAAAGATCCATTGGGCAGGTGTTTGTCTGGGAACGGCTCTGCCCCAGATGTCACCACCTAGGCCATGTAAACACAGTCGACGGCCTCTGGACCCAAGTCTCAGACACTCCATGACCCTGCCAGGAACAAAGAGAGGTGAGCAGCCGAGCGACAAGCTGTCACAAGGCTGTTGTGCCCCTCCCGATCTCACAGGGTCTGCCACAAGGCAGCTTCTCATCGGCCCCCTAAGTTCAGGCTAAGCCATGGGGCCTTTGACATCGCTAAGGGTAACTGCCTGGGCCACTTCCTTCCCAGCCAAGCATGGGGCAGAGTGGCCACCGTGGCCATTGCTGCCCTGTGGGGAAGGCGTGACCACCTGATGGTGCTGAGGGCCACGGGGAACCGGAAACAGGTCATGTCATGGAGGGTCGCTTTGAGGCTGTTAGAGAAGGAGGATCAGAGAGGGGTTCACTAGGGTGACCCGTAGAGCCAGCTCGGCAGATGGGGGGAACTGAGTGACGGGCACAAGGAACTGCAGGAACGGAGGCTCTGAGGTCATGGGGGGGGGGGGGGGGGGGGTGGCAGGCGTGAGAAACTGAAAGAAGAGCGGTGTGGCTGAAGTGAAGGGAGCAAGGACAGGTGACGTGAGGTGGCCGGGAGCTGGCTCACAGGAGAGCTTGCAGGCCACGCGACGGCCTGCTTTCAAGTGTTAACCAGGCAAGTGATATAGTCTGATTTCTGGGGTTTGTTTTTTGTTTTTTTAAGATTTTGTTCATTAGAGGGGCGCCTGGGTGACTCGGTGGGTTAAGCCGCTGCCTTCAGCTCGGGTCATGATCTCAGGGTCCTGGGATCGAGCCCCACATCGGGCTCTCGGCTCAGCGGGGAGCCTGCTCCCCCCCCCCCCCCCCTGCTTGTGATCCCCCCCCCTCAAATAAAAAAAAAAAAACTTAAAAAAAAAAAAGATTTTGTTCATTAGAGAGAGAGCATGAACGGGGGGAGGGCTCAGGACCGACCTGAGCCCAAGGCGCACGCTTCACTGACTAAGCCACCCAGGCGCCCAATCTCAAAAGATCATCCAAAAAAGGCAAGCAGACACCGAGAGAAGAGGGGCCTACCCACAGCGTGGGGGTAAACGGGAACCGGGCAAAAGCAAGGGCAGCAGCCATCCCAGTGCTCCAGCGGAGGGAGACGGGCCCACGCAGCAGTGAGCAGTTGGGCGCGAGCGCAGTGTGCTTGCCGGCGGTGCGGCCCGGGCTTGCTGGCGGTGCTGCCTGGGCAGCAGCGAGCCGGGAACCCTACGCGATCCAACCTTGGGAGGCCCTGGGCTTTCACTCCCAAATGGGGAGCCCCAGGAAGGATCTGAGCCAAACCACCCCGTCTTCCTTTGAATCGCTTCAACAGCTGCACCACTGCACGGAGGCCGCGTGGGTGTCAGTCAGGGGGACGGTGACAAGACGGGAACTGGAGATGGGACTGCAGTCATCCGGGGAAGAAACGGGGGCTGATTTGCCCCTGGAGGCCTCCCTACCGCCACCTTGACAACTGAGCCTCCGAGGCGGTCTCTTCTGTGAAACATGCATAAAAGTAGCACACACAAAGCGCCTGGTGCCCCGTGTGACACAGGAGCCGGCTGTGACCCCTGACAGTGCTGGTCTGACTCCTGAAACCCCTGGCTACTTTCCGAACCGCTCTTGGAGGTTCCTGTGCCCTTAAAACTGCAAAGAAAAGCTTGATCACTACTTCCTACTTAAAAGTCCTCAAGGGCCACCTGTTACAGTGTAGACAAACCCTGCTGCACAGCCTCTGGCCCCATTACGCTATACACACACACACACACACAACCTTGCCTATCTTCCCCAGTACCTGGCACCCAGAGGGCACTCAGTGTGTTTCTAGAATCTCCAATGCAGGAAAGGACATGAACTGATTTAGAGCAGTAAGCCATCTTTGCACACGGAATTAAAATGGGGACCTACCTCTGTTTACAGACATGACACATACAGGAGTCACATACAAGCATTCACAACAGGGGGAACACGCAGAGGGTTTGGCACACACGAGTTTTCCAGATCTTTAAGCACCCATATTGCCTTGGATGGTAAGATCCCATGTTTCCATATCTCCCAAAATGAAGCAATTGAAATTTCATTTTCCATCCCTCATGAACATTCCTAGGACACGAGGCTGTGATGAAAGCACAGCCCCGAGGGTTACAGACGTGGGACAACTGTGACCAGCTGCTCCCAGGCTAAATGACTAAAGGGCCCCAGGAGGCTTTAGCATTTTTTCTTTCTTTTTAGTACTTTTCCTCTCCCTTGACAGACGACTGTTATTCCAGAAATTACTGCTGCTCCCGGTAGCGCGCCCCTTCCGTCATCCCATAGATGGATGGACTACGTTTCACCTGCTGCAAGTTGGTGAAGGAAATAAAAATGACTGGAAATGGGGTCCCGATGGCAGGTGAAGTAAGATGTGAGGCGTCTCCTTATGAGGAAAGGGGAAGTGCTGTCGCCTCAGGCGAGAGTGGCGAGAATCAGACAGATCTCAGTTCACATTCCACCGCTGACTGGCCGCACACCTCACTTCTCGAAACATCCATTCCTGCCAGGCTCAGCCACTGTATGGTGCACCTGGCAAGTCCCGGGCCCCGGTCCCATCTCACCTGCCCTGTCACAGCTCATTACTCCTCGCCATGGGCCTGTGAAGAGACACCACTGTCCCCATTTACCAGCTGAGAAAACAGGCCCCCGAGTTTAGCACCCCAAGGTCACAGAGCTAATAAGCAAAGGACAGTCCAACCCAGACCTCTTCACTACTCATTCATTCAACGACTGTCACCTGAGCTCCTAGTACCTTCGAGACACTGAGTGTATGTGTCAGTGAACAAGACAGGTAAAAGTTCTCATCTTCCTTATGGAGCTTACATTCTAGAAGACGCAGATAGGGGAGACAAACAGGAAGCCATACGAATGTAAACCACCCAGCTCGTGTTCAGGTTATGCCGCTCGGAACTGCCACCAGCTAACAGTTTTTTACCTGCCAGAAGGATCATTTCACACGGTTCCACCTAATAGGAGGTGGGAAGGGCGTCGGGAGTGGGGGGAGGCAGATGGGAAGCGGGGGGCACAGGGTCATGAAGATCAAATGAGGCAGGTAACAACAGTGAAAAGGCTGGATGAAACTAGAATGTTCCGGGACCGTAACAAATTATTACACGGTATTACTTCAAGTTCCCCACTTTGCTGCTGAGAATGGCAGCAAACTTTAAGGCATCCATGTGGCTAGATGGCTCCTGGGCTTGCTGGTTCACAGCTCACCTGGAGCCAAGAGGCCCCTGAGTGTTTGGGTTTAAAACATGTCTTCCGGGGTGCCTGGGTGGCTCAGTGGTTAAAGTCTCTGCCTTCGGCTCAGGTCATAATCTCAGGGTCCTGGGATTGAGTCCCGCATTGGGCTCTCTGCTCGGCAGGGAGCCCGCTCCCCCGCCTCCTCTGCCTGCCTCTCTGCCTACTTGTGATCTTTGTCTGTCAAATAAATAAATAAAATCTTTAAAAAAAAAAAAAAACCTGTCTTCCTGCTCCCAAGAAACAAGAGGTTCCGCTGGTGCCATTCTTCATCTACACAAAGATGAGCCTGCGATATGAACAATTTCCCAGGATCCCAAGAGAAAGCCCTGTTACTCAAACACAGTGACAAGTCATCAAGGCTACTGTGTGTTTGAAACTTACTGTGGGTGCGAATGTCACTAGCTTCCCCAACGCATTCTACCATATAATCACCATTCGCTGTGCTCGGTAAAGATTACAATTAAAAGAGCTGCTAAAACTTAACAGACAAGGAAAAAGTAACTGACAGAAAATGACACTAGGTTAATCTGTAGAGAAATGATAGGTATGCAGAGTTTCTTTTAAAGAGACAGCCTTTATTGTAGGGATGTTTACACTGAAGAATTCAAAACGTGGTAACGGGTTTTTGGTTTGTTTGGGTTTTTTTTTTTAATTTATTTACTGATTTGTATTTAAAAGGAAATGTTGACACAGATTCCCCAGAAATCATCTGAACAAGCGGGAGAGAACAATTAATCCTGCTGAAACAGTAAAATAATTCCAAGACATATGGTTCACCCAACAGACAAGACTGTAGATGCTGTTGCTGATAGGAAAACTGACTGCTCCTTACTCTTTTAAACACACAGTGATATATAATTAACAATATTCAATCACTTCTGTTCTTTCCTGAATATATAAAAATTAAAATACCAATTAAAAAACTAATATATCTTCTCTTTAAATGTTTCTTACAGATACAATTTCAATATTTTCATTCGATAGTGGTGTAGCTTAAGAGATTTTTTTTTTATTCACAAGTCAAACAACACTCCACGCCAAGAGAACAGATAGTCTATAGGCTCGTATTGCAAATAAAGACTTCAGGAATGGAGCAACGGGCATTTCTAAAATACAAAATGGATAAAATTCTGAGAGGATACATGCAATAAAGCTCTATGGAGCAGCTGGCCACAGAACCAGAACATTCTACTGATGATTTCAGTGGGGCTCCAGATGCTTCCGAACTCAACGTAAACTCTCATCTCAGGCTTTGTATTTTGCTTTTCCAGTTTCACTAATGACACAAACATGCTACAAGATAAAAATCCAGAGATTCACATTAGAAAAGCGTATCCTGCAATGGAAGGCAAGAACAGCATTTTGCACGGCTTGGGGGAACAGCGCTGCGCTGCAGGGGCTCCACCGGACAGACAGACAGACAGAGGCTAGCGGGGCCTTCCTCACTGGGTGCGGAAAGGCACACTCTTGCCTCCTGCCCACGGAGCAGAAGCAGGTGCTTGAAGGAGAGTGAGTGAAAAGACTTAGACCAGTTCATTTATTTCTCACTTATGACCACATCTATCATCTGAAATAATAATGGGACAGTTACTATATGTTAAAGCTGTTCGACTGTTGCAGCCAACAGAAGTGTCACCCCAGCCTGGCCAAGTTCCAGCTCTAAGGACGTCTGCGCTTGACTACAGCTTTATGTGACTAATGGGAACCATCAGTCTGTTCAAATTATGAGGTGCTGGAAAGAGAAAACAATTCCTCTCTTTCGTAAATTTTTATACAGGCTCTGAAAAATGAGTGAGAAAAAGAGGCATTACTTACATTCAAATCCCTGAAGTATTCGTTATAGTCAAGGGCATATCCTACAACAAACTTGTCGGGAATTTCAAATCCAACAACTGAAAAGAATCATAAATCATCACTCAGATACAGAAAACATCATTTTCGATTCAAATGCTTATGAATGTGCCTCTCTACAGATTCTCTCTAAAATCTTAAGGAAAAAAAAAATAAATACCCTCTGAAGTAACTCTCAACCATTTCAGAGAAAACTTTCTCAGGTTGGGGCGCCTGGGTGGCTCAGTGGGTTAAAGCCTCTGCTTTTGGCTCAGGTCATGATCTCGGGGTCCTGGGATCGAGCCCTGCATCAGGCTCTCTGCTTGGTGGGAAACCTGCTTCCCCCTCTCTCTCTGCCTGCCTCTCTGCCTACTTGTGATCTCTCTCTGTCACTCTGTCAAATAAATAAATAAAATCTTAAAAAAAAAAAAAAAAACTTGCTCCGGTTAAGGACAGTTAAATGACTGACAGAAAGTAATTCACTTACAGTCTGGTTTATAGCCAACACTTCGAGGGGTCCTCTTCACCAGCAAGCTGTTAATTACAAAATGTAACATGTGACATAGGGAGACATGACAGGGCATTACAAAAGGGGACATTCCTGCTTTGAGACATGGTCTCTCCTGCACCTAGAATATTTTCTATGTAGAAAGACTACGAAATGGGCAGCGAGCTTGCAGGGACCGGGCAGGACAGCAGTGAGCTCCCGCCACAGCCGAGACCCTTGCCTGATCCCCACTAGGAACATGACTGATGATTCTGAGATGATTCTGACCCCCGACTACTCACGCACCCATCAGAGGGCAGCAGATCAGAAGGATGAATGGATGGGGAGTGTCAACGGGCAGTTTCAGGATCCCTGGAAGGCCAATGCTACAACTGCAAAGGGGTGCGGGAGATGTGAGCGTCACCTTTTGAGACTCTTAATACGTGGCTTACAAAGATCGTGAGGCTAAAAATAACTAGCATGTTCAAGGAGCTTGTACTGATTTTTCAGAACAAAAACTGCAGTTGGGACACGCCACCTCTAACATAAGCTCATGTCGTAACCCAAGTGTGTACTGCCTGCTGGAATTTTTCAGCCATTAAGAAAACCTATTGGGGTGCCTGGGTGGCTCAGTGGTTAAAGCCTCTGCCTTCGGCTCAGGTCATGGTCTCAGGGTCCTGGGATCGAGCCCCGCATAGGGCTCCCTGCTTGGCAAGGAGCCTGCTCCCCCACCCCACTGCCTGCCTCTCTGCCTACTTATGATCATTGTCTGTCAAATAAATAAATAAAATCTTAAAAAACAAACAAACGTTAACAAACAAAAACATATGAAAATCCTATAAAAAAAAAGAGAAGCTATCAACAGTGTGTTGATAACCTTTATGTATGTTAAGGGCAGTCCCAGTAAAACTTACGATTTTATACCTTCTTAGATAAATATATTTCAAAAGCTGGAAAGGACAGGGGTGCCTGGGTGGCTCAGTCGGTTAGCCCCTGCCTTCAGCTCAGCTCATGATCCTGGGGTCCTGGGATAGAGCCCCTCCCTCCCCCGCATCGTGGTCATCAGGCTAACTGCTCAGTGGGGAGCCTGTTTCTCCATCTGTACCCCACCGCCCCCCTGCTTGTGCTCCCTCTCTCCACTCTGGTCTCCTCTCAAATAGTTAAATAAAATCTTAAAAAAAAAAAAAAAGCTGGGAAGGGCACAAAATGATTTTCAATCTTAGTTACACATCAGACTCGCCTGGGAACTTTAACAAAACAAAACTCAGGTACCCGGGCCACACCCCTGACCGATTACATCAGAATTGCTGGGGATGGAGCACAAACGTGGTTTCTTTTTGTTTTGTTTTGTTTTGTTTTACAATTTGTATAAGTAAATAAACTACAAGGCATACTTCAGAGATCTTGTGGGTATGGTTTCAGAGCACCACAACAAAGCAAGTATCACAGTAAAGGGAGTCAAATGAATGTTTTGGCATAAAAATTATGTTTATGCTACACTGTAGTCTATTAAGTGTGCTATGGCATCACATCTAAAAAAGCACGCATCTTAGAGACATTTTATTGCTAAAAGGCTTTCATCTGA
The DNA here is from genome assembly GCF_022355385.1 of Mustela nigripes. NCBI lineage: Eukaryota > Metazoa > Chordata > Mammalia > Carnivora > Mustelidae > Mustela > Mustela nigripes. The sequence goes on from NC_081575.1 coordinate 16,581,969, forward strand.
GTTTTCAGAATTCATAATCACTGATCACCACAGCAAATATAAAAATGAAAAAGTTTGAAATATTCCAAGAATTATCAAAATGTGACAGAGAGGGGCGCCCGGCTGGCTCAGCTGGTTTAGCATCAGGCTCCCTGCTCAGTGGAGCCTGCTTCTCCCTCTCCCTCCGCTCCTCCCCCTGCTCATGCTCTCCCTCTCTCTCAAATAAATAAATAATCTTAAAAAAAAAAAGTGACAGGGACGTGAAGTGACCAAATGCTGTTGGAAAACTGGTGCCTACAGACTTGCTTGATGCTGGTTGCCACAGGCCTCTGATCTGTAAAATACACAGTATCTGGGGCGCATGGGTGGCATATATTTGTGGGGGAAAAAAAAAGAAAGGTCTAAACTCAGTTACGTAAGCACAATCCAAAAAAATAAATAAATAAATAAGAAGGGGCGCCTGGGTGGCTCAGTCGTTAAGCCTCTGCCTTCAGCTCAGTTCATGGTCCCAGGGTCCTGGGATCAAGCCCTGCATCAGGCTCCCTGTTTGGCAGGGAGCCTGCTTCTCCCTCTGCCATTCTCCCTGCTTGTGTTCCCTCTCTTGCTGTCTCTCTCTCTCAAGTAAATAAATAAAATTTAAAAAAACCCCCACAGTATTTGCCAAGTGCAATAAAGCAAAAGCACAATAAACTGAACTATGCCTACGTTAAGAGTTACTAAGCAGATAGTCCAACATGAACAGCTTATTCAAATTCTTCATTTTGAAAGAATTATGTAATTTTTGAAATAATAATATAAATAATTACAGGTTGCCGGAAGTCACAGAAATGCGCAGGGCCGTGCCATGTGCCCCCCGCCCAGCCTCCTCCAGTACTAAGAGCTCCCATTAACTGGCAGATCACCACGACCAAGACGCGGGCTCCGGGGAACTGACCTTGTCCAGATCCCACGAGTCTCACACGCATGCATTTGCGTGCGAGTGTGTGTGCTTCTGCACGACTTTATCACACATGCGGGTTCAAGTGACCACCACCGCCTCGGGATGACAGGACGTCCCATCGCACGAGGCTCTATTCACAGTCACGCATCACGTTCACCGCCCTCACCCCCGGTAACCACTCATGTGCTCTCCACTTCTGGCATTTTGTCACTTTAAGAAGGTTGCATAAATGGAATCATATAGGAGGCAACCTTTCGAGATTGGCTTTTTTTTTTTTTTTTTTTTTAAGGAGACTCCACACCTAGCGTGGAGCCCAGCATGTGGCTTGAACCCATGACGCAGAGATCAAGAGTCAGACATTTAACCAACTGAGTCCCCCAGGCACCCCGGACACTGGCTTTGATGAGCACAAGCCCCTTGAGGCTTATCTAGGTTGTCCCGTGTTCCTTCGTACGACTGAGCAGGACTCCATGGAACGCTGCCCTGCGGTCCGTTTCGTCATTCACCCACTGATGGGCACTTTGGTTGATTCCTGTTTGGGCCTATGACAAATGAAGCTGCCGCGAGCTTTCGTGTATGAATCTCCAGGAGGACCTACGTGCTCATTTCTCCGGGACAAATGCAAGTGCTGGAGTCGTACGGCAGCTACGTGCTTAGTTTCTCACAAACGTGACAAGCCGTTTGCCAAGGCAGCCAATCCATCTGACATTCCCACCGATTCACAGTTTTAAAATTTTTAATCGAACTTCTTGGAATACCCAGGTGGCTCAGTTAGGCAACTGCCTCCGACATGGGTCATGATCCTGGGGGTCCTGGGATCGGCTCCCGCGTTCGGCTCCCTGCTCCACGGGGAGCCTACCTTTCCCTCTGCCTGCTCTGCCTGCCGCTCCCCATGCTTGGGCTTTCTCTCTCTCTCTGACAAATGGATAAATAAAATCTTTAAAAAAATATTAAAAAATAAATAAGTAAATTTTAATTGAACTTTTAAAATATTTTTTTATTTGACAGAGATCACAAGCAGGCAGAGAGGTAGGCAGAGAGAGAGAGAAGCAGGCTCCCTGCTGAGCAGAGAGCCTGATGCAGGGCTCGATCCCAGGACCTGAGATCATAACCTGAGCCAAAAGCAGAGGCTTTAACCCACTGAGCCACCCAGGCGCCCCTTAATTGAAATTTTTAAGTTAAAATGCTTATCTAGTCCTTCTTAAGCCTGCATTGAATAAAAAGAACAAGCTGCCAGGCTTACTTTCTATGTATTGAGCACAGGTTACATACACACCACGAACAGATATGTATCTGTGATATTAAAACCGAATGGTGAGGGCGGGATTAAGAAAAAAAGGTTAAGAAAACACTGACTTAGGCCAGCTCCATCACTAAGAAATGAATGACCAAAGCACCCTCTGGGCACTCCACACCTCCAGCAACACAAAAGCCCTCTCTCATGAGGCAGTCTACCTCAATTCCGCAGCCTACTCCAGGAAGGAGGGAAAAAAGACTATCCCGAGGCTACAGAAGTACCCTGTGCCACAGGAGAGACATAAGCAAGTGCAGGCCTGGCTTACAGGAAGCCACTTAGTGCCCCAGAGTGCAATGTGGATAGAGACCCTCTGTCACACCTGTCCTCAATCCACCGAAAGGGACCTACCCACACGGGCGCCAGCTATCAGAGAAGCTTGATAGGACAAACTGCTGACAGACAGTTCACAGAAGGCTCACGCTGATTCAGAGATGCTCGATATGGGATACTTGGACCCTTTAAAAGGGGTTTATCAAAACCAGTTATTCATTTAGGAAAAAAATTAGATTACTATCTGACCCCTACACAAAAATTACAGAGTGGTCAAAGACTTAAAAATAGAAGATGAGGGGTGCCTGGGTGGCTCAGTGGGTTAAAGCCTCTGCCTTCAGCTCAGGTCATGATCTCAGGGTCCTGGGATCAAGTCCTGCATCGGGCTCTCTGCTCAGCAGGGAGCCTGCTTCCCCCTCTGCCTCTCTGCCTGCCTCTCTGCCTACTTGTGATCTCTGTCTATCAAATAAATAAATAAAATCTTAAAAAAAATAGAAGATGAAATTGCAAAAGCCAAAAAACAAATAAACAACAAAAACAAAAAACAATCCCCCAATACCACCTCGGGTGTTACCCTACCAGAACCTTACGGTGGTAAACAAAGCAGGAACTGTGAGCCGGGTGGCCTGGTTCAAGCCTCACCCCACAGTGTGCTGGGCGCTGTGCTGTGCCTCTGGACAATTCCCTATGCCTTGGTGTCCCTATCTGTAAAGTGGGAGCCACAGTGCTCCTTCAGAGTTGTAAGGGGTTCAGCTGTAAACTAGAAACAAAGGTAGAGCTAAGAAAGCAAAAGCCAAACAGCAGAGGCAGGGCCCGGAGGGGAGGTTGGCATACGTCATCACTCAATTCCAGGAGCTCCAGATCCTCAGCACCTACCCCCTCCCTATGACCTCCCCCTAAACCCAGTGTGGGATCCTTGGTCTCAGTTCGTCAAGCAAGCCCCAGTGTTCTACCAGGCTACCCAAGACAAGGTGACATCATTATTAGCATGCTGAAAAACCAAGTGTTAATAATATTAAGCAAAAATATGACTGCAATGAAGGGCTTCATTAACACATGACAAAATTATTTACAAAGCATATTTACTGAGTCTTATTTGAGATCATATTACTTTTTGAAGATAAACAAGTTGAGAACATTTACTCTTACGAGAAGCAATTAATGACTGAAGCCCATTTCAAATGAAGAAAATAGCCCGTCAAAATGTTATACACATACCTTGCGACCTTGACCATCTTTGGATTGTGTTCCTTGACCAAGGAAAGCAAGGTCTGCATTGTTTTGCCAGTGTCAATTATATCCTTTAAAAGAAAAAGACAAGACATTTATTTATGTATTTGTGTGTGAGAGAATGAGAGAGAAAGAACATGAGAGGGGAGGGTCAGAGGGAGAAAGAGACCCCCCGCTGAGCAGGGAGCCTGATGCGGGACTCGACCCTGGGACTCCAGGATCATGACCTGAGCCGAAGGCAGTCGCCCAACCAACTGAGCCACCCAGGTGCCCAAGACAAGACATTTAAAGAGCAAATGAAACTGCATCCTATAAACATGAGACACCGAAACCCCATGGATAAGTATAAGAATGCTATTGTTTTCAGGGTCGCCAACTCTCAGAAGCAGGTGGTTCAAGATGAGAAACACTGCTCCATGCCATCTTTAAAGTCTCCAAATAAGGCTTTACTACATAAAATGACTTTATATTAAAGTGAACCTTAACTACTTAGTCAAAAGTAGGAGACTATTCAAAATAAATACATCTCTAATTGGAAAAATACTGCTTAAACCCTAACCCTAATGTTCTTCAATGAAAACGTGATGGACGGTACAAAGCGGTGCTTCACAAAGTGCGGTCTGGGAGCCGTCAGAAGCATCAGGGCTGGAGACTTGTGAAAAATGCAGAGTTTCGGGCTGCAGTGGCCAGAACTCGGATGGCCCAAGACTCCCGTCCCCTCATGCGCACGCCCAGAATAACCTCCCAACCCCAGCGGGAGCACAACCTGGGAAAATGCTGGAATGGTTAGTGGCCATGTGAGAGGACCACGTGCAAGGACACGAAGTTGGCCTTTAGGAGCTGGGAGCAACCCCTGGCCCGGAGCCAGCAAGAAAACAAGGCCCTTCGTCTTGCAAGCCCAAGAACTAAATTCTGCCAACAACTTAAGTGAACTTGGAAGAGGACCGCGAGCCCTGGGCGAGACAGGAGCCCCAGCCTTACTTCAGCCCCAGGAGCCTGAGCAGAGGACTCTGCTAACCTGGACATGCATTGTTTTCAGCTGTTAAATTTGTGGTCATGTGTTAGGCAGCATTGCCCCAGACAAAATCGATCTGAAGTGGAATTAATGAATTTACATTTAAAAACAAGCAACCAGGGGCGCCTGGGTGGCTCAGTGGGTTAGGCCTCTGCCTTTGGCTCAGGTCATGATCCCAAGGTGCTGGGATTGAGCCCTGCGTCAGGTTCTCTGCTCGGCAAGGAGCCTGCTTCCTCCTCTCTCTCTGCCTGCCTCTCTGCCTACTTGTGATCTCTCTGTCCAATGAATAAATAAAATCTTTAAAAGAAAATCAGCACATACCCTTCCCCCTCCCCCCCAAAAATAAAAAAAAATAAAAATAAAAAAATAAAAACAAGCAACCAGGGGCACTTGGGTGGCTCAGTGGGTTAAAGCCTCTGCCTTCAGCTTAGGTCATGAACCCAGGGTCCTGGGATCGAGCCCCACATCAGGCTCTCTGCTCAGTAGGGAGCCTGTTTCCTCCTCTCTCTCTCTGCCTGCCTCTCTGCCTGCTTGTGATCTCTGTCTGTCAAATCAATCAATCAATCAATCAATCATCTTAAAAACAAGCAACCAACGGAACCTGGGTGGCTCCGTCAGTTAGGCGTCCAACTGCTGATCTCAGCTCAGGCCTTGATCTCAGGGTCAAGTGTTCAAGCCCGGCGATGGGCTCACGCTGGGTGTGAAGTCTACTTAAAATCAAACCAAAAAATCTCTCAAGCAACTAGTTCCCAGGGATATTCATGAACTCGAAGCTTTTGAAGACAGCGTCACCTGTTTAGTTTTTGATCCATAAGCTGAACTTTCTATTAATAAAAATGAATTGGGGGTTACTGGTGCTCTTAAGCCTTAAGACATTTTATATAAAAGAATGAAAACTCATTCTACTGGTGAGAGTATAAAGCAAATGACTCTGTCGAGTCATTTGGCAGGAATGGTAAAACTGAAAAGGGACCCACTCTATGATTCGGTCACTGCCTGCATTTAGAGGGGACTCACAAGGGCACACCGACACTGCAACTTTGCATTTTAGGACAACTGCATGTCTCAAGGTGAACAACCTCAGAACTTAATAGGAGTGAAAATAAGATATAAGAGGTTATGTATAGTGCGGCACCATATATGTTCTTAGATCCCCAAATATGTTTTGCATGTGGATACACACATGTAATAGAAGCATAAAAAAACGCGCACAGGGATGATGTGTATCAACTTTAAAAGAAAGGAAAAACTTTGAAACCCAAAAGAGAGGGTAAAGAAATATACTAGCATTTTCCCATTATCCAATAAAAACAAATTACTAAGTATTTCTTACAAAAAAAACCAATCTTACTCCCTTATAACAACATAAGCCCACAGTTAAAACTGATGACGAGGAATTTATTTTCCGGGATTACCTTTAGGACTGTGCATACTAAGTTAGAAAATCATAAACACTATATTGAAAGTATGTAGAACTTACCTCAACAATCAAGACATTCTAGAAGGAAAAGAAATGAAAATCAGTACAGTCAATCAGTGTTTTCAATTATAACTCACATCATATAACAAACTCATTATCCGAATTCTTGTTTTTAAGATGCTTTCCTATCTCAAAGCCTGATTTAAACAATGGGCCATCTGCTGGGATTTAGTACTCTTTAATGTGAAATTTTCATTGTAGTGGAACTTTTAAAAACAAAATTTGATCTATATAGGTTCATTTTTTTTTTTTTTTAATTCTCACTCCTTTAAACAGAGGTCTAATTTTGGGCAAGTCATGAAGTTTCTCTGGGCCTCAGTTTACCATGTGTTAAATAAGGGATGTGAACTAGTATAGATCTTCCAACTCTAAGGTTCAAGAACTATAATTTGTACTAGAACTCCAAAATCATGCTTTTAATTCACCATACGGAATCCAGTTCAAAACCTGTTTTCTCATTAGACTAAAACTGATCTGTATTTGCTGGGTGTGTTCATATGCTTGGACTCAACTAAAGGAAGGTACCAATGCTTCCTCCCACCATAAACCCTCACCCCAATTTCTACCTCTCAGAATTTTATAGCTGAAAGAGCCCTTACAGAAGAAACCATCTAAGAATCACCACCGAGGTACAGAACAGTCCTATCTGTTCTCATGCTGGTTAGAGGAACAAGGCCCCATTTCAAACACTGGTTATAATCACTGTCACAGGAAGAGTCATGCTATTTTGTGACCTGCTGTTCTCCCTTCTTGGTCACATACCAGCTGTATGAAAATCTTTATGTTCTATATATTCTTCTAAGTCAGTGATTACCACGGTAGGGCACACAAGATCCACAGGGTTGCAAGAAAGAAATGTTAGGCCTTTTTTTAAAAACCTCACCCTGTCTGAGCTGTAATTTTGCATGTATTTTGCAATATGCATAATACTACCACCACAGTCTGTATTATTGTCCCTTTCCTCCTATGACAACTACTTTGTCTCTTTTCAAGATACCGCAATCTCAATCTTTAGTGGAACTGAATTTAATCAATTAATGGGCCAATCATCATTTCATCACCTGCTATGTGATTCTTTCTCAGCATTTTCTCTACCCTCGCTAGCACATCGGAAGGGTAACACTCTCCCACCCTAACTGTGGCTCACTGCCGCAGCAATGTGTACCAGGGGATGGAGTTATAGTTTGAAAACAGCACTGAGGGGTGCCTGGGTGGCTCAGTGGGTTAAAGCCTCTGCCTTCGGCTCAAGTCATGATCTCAGGGTCCTGGGATCAAGCCCAGCATCGGGCTCTTTCTTCAACGGGAAGCCTGCTTCTCCCTCTCTCTCTGCCTCCCTCTCTGCCTGTTTGTGATCTCTGTCAAATAAATAAATAAAATCTTTAAAAAAAGAAAACACTGAATTATGAGACAGAAAACCTGGATTCTAGTCTTGACTCTAATACTAAGTAGCTGCACGATCTTAGGTCATAATCATGGACTTCTAGTAATAGGAGATAGCTTGTACAAATCAATCACAATCCAGAGAGGTTAAATATTTATCTAATACAAAACTATAGTATCTAGAGTATGATCTCAATATATGGTTTTAAGAATAAAGAATGAGAATTTCTACCATTATGGAAAGCTTATTTCATGTCAAATAGCTATATCCTTACTTCATAAATGAAAAAAAGGATGAGCCTCTGAAGTCAGATGATTTGCCTAAAGTCATAAAACTAGCCAAGTGGTAAAGAAGTATTTTCAGAGTCCAAGGTCCATATTCTCAACCACTAACTGGAAAAAAAATTTATGTACGTATGTATCTACATAGAATGTCCCCCCAAAATTGGCTGAAATGGAAAGTCTAAATAACCCACAATCTCACCACTAAGAAATAACTTCATCCAACTTAGACGCCTTGATTTTTTCCACAATAAATGTGCTCTACTGTGACTATCAGGAAAAGAAAATTATTTTCGAAAGAGAACTTTTAAGATCACAAAGCCATGTAGTAGGACAGAGCCATTAGGTGGGAAAGGCAAGATCAAATGAAATCCCAGGAGGCTTTGAAGGCTAGGCCCCTTCCAGCACTAAAAACTGACTATAGGAGTAAGGGCTTTAAATGACTTCTAAATATGGGCAAAGTACGTGGAAAGGGAAGACTCGGTCTGGCAGTGGTACACAGGATGGGCAGGAAGGGGAAAGTCAACAGATGATTATAATTTCTCTTTTGAAGTTTTCAAAAATGTTGAGGAGGACCAGATTAGTCTGGCAGGACCGCCATACGGGACAAGAGGATCTGACACACAAGTGTTGTCTGCTGAAGTTTTCTACTACATACCCAGTCAAGTAAGCTATAAACATTTAAAAGCCAGAGAAAGAAAAGAGCTTTGAGGCCAGAAAGACCTTCATTTAAATTCAAGTTCTACCATTCACTGGCAGCATGGCTTTGGACAAGTCCTTCCAATCTGCTGTCTTAGCTTCCTGATCTGTAAAACAGGGGTAACAGTATCTACGCCTCAAGGGCTTGTTGTGAAACTTTTACGAGATTATACCTTTATAACTGGTGGTGTTTCTACATAAAAAACTAACTGGCAGCTGAAAAAAAACACAGCAATCTATCATTTGTCACTGGTTACTTGGAAATCACTGCACTGCATCTCAAGGCTAATGCTGAAATATCTTAACATCTCTATTATTTCCGCCAATTGCCTATACTGGAACAATCTTGATGTATTTGGAAAACTCTTTTTGAGAGGTCTTAAAATAGTACTATGTTTAAATTTACTGAGTATTCGAACTACCAGAAAAACTGTTTTAAGAGGCCTACATGCATTATCTCACTTAACGTTCTGAATTCTTTGAGGGGACTGCCGTTATGGTCCCCACCTTACAGAGAGGAGACAGAGGGGTTAAATAATTTGCCCAAGTTCACACAGAAAAAGTTGTGAGCTAGCCTCTAAATCAAAGCCGCCCATCTTGGGGCGCCTGGCTGACTCAGTTGGTAAAGCATGCAACTCTTGATCTTGGGGTCATGAATTTGAGCCCCACATTGGGGGTAGAGTTTACCTAAGGGAAAAAAAAAAAGCTGCCCATCTCTAGAACCCACACTTTCACAACTATCACGTGATACCACACTACATGTTTTGTTGTGTGGGTCTACTTTTATAAAGAAGACTGTCTCCCCACTCCCCACCAAAATATATATACTTTTGAAGAATTCTAAATTAGATCACCACAGAGGAAGACAAGGGTACTTTGTAATACAGACTTGAAGTTTAATGTTGGAGTCTGCTGCCTCTTTGCTGTGTGACCTGGAGAAAGACAGCTGAGGTTGATTCCAAGGGTTAAACAGCCCTTGTTTAAGTGCATAAACAACTTGTGAGCTTCCTCTTAGTGATAAAGCAGAGTGTTACTAATTGACTCTTGGCATGAAGTCAAGAGAACTCTTTTCTTCCCCTTCAAGACACATACCTTTCCAGTCAAAGTTGAGAGATCATCTCCACCAATGACTTTGATGTCCCCTGTTGACTGGTCATTCTAGTTTAAAAAAAAAAAAAAGAAGATATGTAAGTATCCATGTATATCCTTTTGTGTACACACACATACACACACACACACATCTCAAATTATCAAATGGGAACTAGAAGATTTAAGAAGTTAGCGATCTAATGTCATCGCATTATGATATTCTAAATGATACACACTGTAAGATATGTTTAAAGAAATGAACGACTAGGTAACTTTCAACTAGAGATTAGTAAAAGCTTGAAAGTTCTAATTGGCCATTACTGATCTGATGCTCCTCAGAGCCCTAAAAATAGGGCACACAACATTTTCCAGTGGGCACTATCTTAACAGCCACCCATCTTCCATCACGGTCATTTCTGAAACATGAAGTTAGTAGCCTGACCGATGTCTGGTTCTGGCCCTGGACCATTCCCATGAATCAAGCAAGTTGTGGGTTCTGGTCTGTATCACACTCAAGCCCTCAAAAGTCTGGCCCAGGCCCATGTCATCTTCAGCATAGTCTGGAAAACCAGGTCTGATCAGCAGTCTTTCAAGGCCTACCTCTCAGGCTCCCAGGTTTCTGCTATCACAGAATCCAGGAGAAACCCGCACAGGAATTTCGAAGGGAAAATACTCCATATGCACCAGCGTGGGTGGTGGTGACAATCATAATTTGGAGCCAACATTGTGCCAGCACAGTAACAGACAAAGAGACCAAGGAACAAAACAGAGCCCCGAAACACACTCAGAAATATCTGAGGATTTAGTATATGATAAAGATGGCATTAGAAGGCAGTAAGGAAAAGATGAATTATTCAACAAAGCAGTTATCTATTTTGGGAATAAAATAAAGTATGATCCCTACCTCACAGCAGACACAGAAATAAATTCCAGATGGATTAAAATCTAAATGTAAAAAATAAAGCCATAAGCAGACTGAGAGAAAATGTAGAAGTAGTATTTTCACATTTCTTAGAAAGGGTAAAAACCTAGGCATATCCTGAACCCAAACTGAAGGAAAAGATCTGTAACAAATAGTCCTTTGTATACCGGGTTCCAAGACTAAGAAGCCAATAGGAAAATGAAAAATGAACGCAAGTAGGCAATTCACGGAAAAAAGGCCAGAACATGGAAATGATATCGATCAGAGAAGCAAACACCAAAACCATGTGGTTCACCCATTCACCCCGGTGAAACTTAATCCTGATGATGTATGTTGACGAAAGTGAGGGGAAACAAGCACTCTTGGTAAGAGAATAATTGGTACAACCTCTTTTTTAAACGATTTTATTTATTTAACTGAGAGAGAGAGAGAGACCGTGAAAGAGGGAACACAATCAGGGGGAGTGGGAGAGGGAGAGGCAGGCCTCCCGCTGAGCAGGGAGCCTGATGCGGGGCTCAATGGGGTGCTGGATCTCAGGACCCCAGGATCATGACCCGAGCCGAAGGCAGACGCCTAACGACTGAGCCACCCAGGCGCCCCAAACTGGTACAACCTCTTTTGAAAATGGCACAGCAATAAGCTATTAAAATCGTAAGCATGTGTGCCATTCGCCCCGGCGATCCCACTTCCAGGAACCAATGCTATAAAAACTCACAAACATGCAAAGGTACGTACAAGGAGGTTCACTGTGTCAACTAGTTATAAAAAAAAGAAAACGGGAGACAAGCAACAAGTCTATTAACAGAACCTATTTATGAGACTGAGGACCTTCAGTAATGGAACCGATTTAAATTTGGTTCACCCACACAAGGCAATATACCACACAGCTATTAAAAAGAATCTGAAATCTTTACACACTGACATGGGCGACAGGAATTAAAAACACCAATTAGCAGAGTAATGTGTTGCCTAAGAAACCACTTTTGCTCAGGATTTTAAACAGCTTTATACCATCAATTACCTCTGATTGTGAAAATGCGGATTACAGGGCTTTTTACTTTTTATTTCCATTCTCGTCATACGCTTCGATACACATGTCCATTTTTTATGGCGTGTCATCTTTGAAAAACACAATCGGGACCAAACTATTCAGTGTTGCAACCTAAACAGATCTAAGTGTGACTTCTGATACGAAAACAAAAATCTAGCATCTTACTCCTCATCTTAAGGAAATTACAGATACCCTTTATTCTAACTAACTTAAAATCCAGGGTTTCAAACACAGGGAAGTGATTAATAGCAAAAACAAAGACAATAACAAAAACAAAAACAACAACAAAAAAAACCCCTAAACCCATATACAAAACCTGGAGCTTTCCATGATCCTTGGGTCATAGTAAATGACATACACTGTGTATCAAAGTATATAGTGACATCTTCTGTAGAAGTTTGGTATTACAGTCCAATTCCCAATGATTTTAAAAAAAAAAAAAAAAAAAAAAAAAAAAGAGAGAGAGAGAGAGAAAGAACTGAAAAGTATGGAGTCACAGAAAAAGCCCTGTGATCCAGAGGCTATGTTGACAGGATAAGAAAAAAGAACTTCAAGCATGCAAGCTTGCATCCAGATCTCCACACTCCTGTTTGTCTCCAAGATTATTAGCTTGAATCTCTTCTGAGGCCTTTTTTTTTTTTTAATGATTTTATTTATTTATTTATGGGGGGGCACAGCAAGGGGAAAAGCAGAGGGAGAGGGAGAAGTAGGCTCCCCACTGAGCAGGGAGTCTGACCTGACGCGGGGCTCGATCCCAGGACCTTGGGATCATGACCTAAGCGAAAGGCAGGCACTTAACTGCTTAACCGACTTAGCCACCCAGGTGTCCCCAGGCGTCCGTCTTCTGAGGCTTCCTGCCACGCGGACCAGTGGAGGCTAATAAAGATTGGCTGAGAAAGACCGCTGCAGCCCACTGTGCTAGAATACAAGTCTGAGTGCCCTTCAGCAGAGGACGACCTCCCTCCGTCCCCAGCGCCCCCTCCCACCTCTCCTGGGTGGGACAAGCTTCCCACTGTCCTCCTGCTTATTACTGAGGGACTCCCATGTGCCCCCATCTTGAAGGAGACGGTGGAGCTGGCCCAGGAGAGGGGAGAGGCCCTGCCGCCCCCACTCTTCTCCCCTCTTCTCTACCGCCCCATCACCCCATTCTTCCCAGCTGGAGAGCCCCAGCTGGCCTGAACTCAGAGGGTCATTGTCAACTATGCAAAATTCCCAAAGAAGCTCTCTGAGCCTACAGCTCTACCCTTAGCATCTCTGTTTCCATTTGGTCTACCTTTTTTTTCTTGTTTAAGTGTTAAGACTGGCAGGAATGATTTCCAGGTTTTTAAATTCAAGTATAATTAACATACAATGTTGTATTAGTTTCCTATGCACACTTACCTTTCTTTTTTGCTTTTGAATATTTTGGGGCGGGGAGAGGCAGAGGGTAGAGGCAGAAGCAAGCCTACTGCCGGCTGGGGACCCCGAGCCAAAGTCAGAAGCGCCACTGACTGAGCCACCCAGGTGCCCCCAATTACCTTGCTTGAGTCTGGGAGAAAAGATGAGAATAGGAAGGAACTTTGCTTATTCCTATTTGTCTATGCCTAGGGATTCTGCGACCCTCCAGGCAACAGGGACCACAACGTGGTTTTGGAAAAGAGGAGAGAGCGCTGTGGGAAAAGACACCAGGCGAGGGCTGAGAAAGGCGGTCCTGGAACAAAGCAATCTCCTCCTGCTGAAGAGAATACAGAGGCCCATCCCCAAAGCTGAGCTCCCACAAGGGCTAGGCTAGGTAGAAGTCTGGGCTTAGCGCCTCGAAGCTTGCTTGATGCGGGTAACCCGAGGCTGTATCTCCGGAGCCCCAGGACGGAGGGACGGGCAGAAGGAATGACATCCCCGGTCCGCCACATCCCAAGCATGCTTTCTCTGCACACCCTCATCGCGACTGTCCTCTGTCCTTTTGCTGTTTTCCTGTAGACCCTGATCAAGTGTCAACAGCAGTGAGAGTATTACAAACACATGCTTTTACAGGTAGACGGCACCTCAGATGAGAAGTGGCAGATACCCAATTTTCTAAAAAGAGATGCAGAGAAAAAGAAGTCTGGAAGGATATACACCCAGGGAGTAATCTATTTACCTGTATTTTATGAGTGTTTTGGAAAGAACATGTTGTTTAAAAAATTATTTTTATCTATTTTATCTATTTATTATATTTATCTATTATCACCAGCTAAAAAAAATGATGCTAATAGTTGAGGGGCGCCTGGCTGGCTCAGTGGGGAAAATGTGTGAGTCCTGATCTTGGGATGTTGAGTGCAAGCCCTATGTTGGGCCTAGCGCTTACTTAAAAAATACAAATAGTGAAGAGAAGGGGCACATCACCCCCATGTTCACAGCAGCAGTGTCCACAATAGCCAAACTGTGGAAGGAGCCGAGATGCCCTTTAACGGGCTGATGGATAAAGATGTGGTCCATATACACTATGGAATATTACACAGCCGTCAGAAAGGATGAATACCCAATTTTTGCATCGACGTGGATGGGACTGGAGGAGATTATGCTGAGGGAAATAAGTCAACAGAGAGAGTCAATTACCATATGGTTTCACTCATATGTGGAACGTACGGAATAACATGGAGGCCATTAGAAGGAAGGGAAAATGAATGGGGGGATCAGAGGAGGAGACGAACCATCAGAGACTGTGGACTCTGAGGAACCAACTGAGAGTCTCAGAAGGGAGGGGGTACAGGGGTGGGGTAACCGGCTGATGGGTACTAAGGGGGGCACGGGTGGTGATGAGCACAGGGTGTTAAACACACTTAATGAATCGCTAAACACTACATCAAAAACTAAAGATGTATGATATGCTGGCTAACTGAACATAAAAAATAAATAAAAAATAATTTTTAAAAAATGATGCTCATAAAGCAGGGCCCTCAGGTCATCTACTGGACCCATGCACTGTCCACTACAGTGGCCCATTAAGCACATGTGCAAATTACAGCTGACCCTTAAACGTCACCGTCACGGGTCTCAACTGCACAGGCCACTTACACATGGATTTTTTTGGATAAATACGAATAGCATGGTCAATGTGTTTTCTCTTCCTTATGGTTTCCTTAATAATATTTCTTTTCTCAAGCTTCCTTTATTGTAAAAATATAGTATATGACGCAAATACAAAATACGTGTTCACTGTTTCTATTATCAGTGAGGCTTCTGGCGAATAGCAGGCTATCAGTAGTTAAATTGTGGGGGAGTCAAAAGTTACACAAAAAGTTGGCGCCCCAACCCCTGTACTGTTCACCACCACAGAAAGTTCTATTGGTCAGCGCTGCTCTAATTAAATCGAAGACACCGTTTAGCACAACATACTGGAAAGAACTGAGTCAGTGGTGGTATTTAATACCTAGAGGTTCGCTTCAGAAGTTACTGCATCCAATCTTCATGCTTTTCATTCCAGGACTGGTTTGGGACTAGGATCTGATAAAATAAACATGTTCAACGGAACTACTTGGCATGGCTTTGTATACAGCAGAGAGGATCAATATGTGCTTCCTGAGTGAATTAATCAATGTCCTTAAATTTCCTAATACAAAATTTCTGGTTCCCAAGACCAAACTTGAACATTACCTTTATTTTCTAAGAAACAGGGTGTTTATATAATACCTCGGCCGACATCAAAGTGAAAACCCACCGGAAATAGCTACAGAGCATACTTTTGACACCAGTTCTGTTAAGGTTTCCTTTTATTAGAGATGGTGCGCATCCCTGTTCCCTCCCATTTAAACTGAACAAATTCTTTCCCCCACACCTGTCTATGGTCTTAATTCAATAAGCAGGAAAGAGACATAAATCGTTCCATTTTATATATATATATGCACACACACGCACGCACACACACACATATATGGGAGGGGGAAGGAGATTAGTTTTACAGAAGATAAGCTTTACTAGTAGTCAACATCCAAGTGGCACATTTACATTTAACTTCAACCGTTTCTAGAGGAAAAAGCAGACCTTAAAGCAAGGACTAAATCCACATGAACGAAAGGTCAGACTGAAAGCTACTGGCCTCTCTTCTTGTAAGAGATACTTCCAGAAACTACTCCAGTACTTTCTGTATTTTTCTTTAACCAAGTTCACTCAAATAGCTACCTTCTTACAAATTACTATTAGGTAATTTATATCTCTGATATATTAAACAGTTCAATCAAGCTACTAACCACGCAACCTCCAAGATCAAGACTGAATTATAGCTCTATGCACCCTGTGACCACAACTGAGGGGAAAAAAAAATCCCACAATGGGCCAGATGAATTGTTTGCAGAGAGAACTTCTGACTAGGAGGGGCACCTAGGTGGCACAGTTAGTTTACTGTGTGACTCTTGTTTTCGGCTCAGGTCAGGATCTCCAGGTCATGAGACCAAGTCCCACCACGCAGGGCTCCATGCTGGGCGTGGAGCCTGCTTGAGATTCTCTCTCTGGGCTCTGCCCCTCTCCACCCTTCCCTCTCAAAAACAAAAACAAAAACAAAAAATAACACTCCTGACTAGTAGAAAATGAAGAAATAAAAGAAAGAACGTATTACAGGGCTCAAGTCAGTTCTAAGTTTTCCCAAATAAGACTCTGAGTTCTGCAGAGTGAAAGAAAGGCGTGGGTTCCAAGCAAAGACCTGTATGATCTTTGGCGAGTCACTTCACCCCTCTGAGCCTCCCTGTTCTCAAATATATGTGGAGATAATAATTCAGAACACAAAAAGTTTTCTGCAAGTTACCAAATTCTAAGATCAATTTCATTTTCATGTAAGCCGCTCTGTCTGGACACACAGTAAATCAGGCTCATTTTCCCTTTGCTTAACGCCCACATGGAAGTATTGCCACAAAACATTTACTTGTCTGGTAATTTTCCCTCCTGAGGCTTCATCTTTTTAATATGAAATAAAATTGGTAAGAAAAAATTTCCTACAAAATTGAACTCACAAGAAAGAAAATGCATTTCTTTCATTTTTCCGAATGTCACAGAGCCTTAGAGACAGAACATCTCATTGTTTAAGATGCACACTCATATTTTAATACCCCTGTAGTCAATATATCACAACTGACATCAACTTACAAAGTAACCAACAGCCTTACAATGTAACCAACAGCGTCTTCTTTCTTAGCAGTACAAAAAACAGAGTTAAGTCTTAACATCAGTGATATCTTAAGAGTTTGAATGAAATACGGTATTTGGAATGCCTGGCAACTTCTCATTGAGGCACTGAGCAAATAAAATCCTACCCAGCTACTCTGATCAGGAGTATGTCAACTATGTGGGGCACCTGGGTGGCTCAGTGGGTTAAGCACCCGCTTTTGGCTCAGGTCATGATCTCAGGGTCTGGGACCAAGTCCCACATTGGGCTCCCTCCTCAGCAGAGTCTGCTTCTCTGCTTTCCTCTGCCATGCCTCCCCTGTTCCTTCTCTCTCTCAAATAAATAAAATATTTTTTAAAAATTATGTAAACTATGACATGTATGTGAAAATTCTTTAAAATATTAGAAATAAAAGTGGTAGTAGAATTCAGGGTGACTTTAATTCCTTCATGTCTTTATTTCCTGTGGTGGTATGCTTTTCTCATTAATAAACATGTATTCTTGGGGCACCTGGGTGGCTCAGTGGGTTAAAGTCTCTGTCTTTGGTTTAGGTCATGATCCCAGGGTCCTGGGATAGAGCCCCATATCAGACTCTCTGCTCAGCAGGGAGCCTGCTTCCTTCTCTCTCTCTCTGCCTGCCTCTCTGCCTACTTGTAATCTCTGTCAAATAAAATTAAAAAAATCTAAAAAAACAAACAAACAAAACACGTATTCTTTAATCAAAAAATGAAATTTTTATTTTGAAGGAAAACTAAATGGGGTGTGTTGATACTATTAGGGCTCTTTATATATTCCAGAAACATTTAATAGTTCATGGAGCATTTCTCTAGGATTAGTACAGATCAGTTAATGTTTAATTCACTATTCTAAACTGGGGAAAATCAGCACATGAAACTATACTGACATCCATGTTATTAATGCTGCACAATTTTAAATTTCCATCTTATGATTTTATCCAATTAGGTTGTCTGGTTTTTTATATGTACATGAATATCTTCCATGACAAGCTGATGAATTATTAAATAGGGCAGAAATGTTACTTCAAATCAACAGTAAACATACGAATTTAATTTCTACTGTTTAGTAGTAAGTCCACACAGAATTTCACATAAAACAGACAGATAATATTTTTCTCTATGTAAAAACTAACTAAAAACTTGCTTGGCTTATGTTTAAGATTTCACTTTTTTTATCAGCTGAGGAGTGCAGCTTAATAATCCTCTAAAATCTAAAACTAATAGAAAAAACCTAACAGTAGAAAATGGCATTACAGGGTCAAACTGTTTCTACAGCTTCAATTTATTCTTGTAAGAATAAATTTTTTTTAAGATTTTTAAAAATTTATTTGATAGACAGAGCTCACAAGTAGGCAGAGAAGCAGGCAGAGAGAGAGGGAGGAAGCAGGCTCCCTCCTGAGCAGAGAGCCTGATGTGGGGCTCGATCCCAGGACCCTGGGATCATGACCGGAGCTGAAGGCAGAGGCCTAACTCGCTGAGCCACCCAGGCGCCCCTAAAATACTTTTAAAAAGAAAATACTAAGATTAAACTCCCCTCATTTTTTTTTACAAGTTTTCTTTTCAAAGAATAAACATTCTATGCATATCCCAGAAGAAAGGAAATCCAAGAAATAAAGTAACAAAACTGATTTTCATGTGTGTATGGTGTGGAGGGGGGAACTTATGGAGATCAAAAAAAGAAATCATACCACAGTCTGAAAATACATGTTTTGACTCTAAGCCAACAAGGCACAAAGGCTGGGTACCTACACCTGCCAGCAGCTACTACTGGCTAGAATTAAATCTTAGTGTAAACCAGCTCACTCACTCGCTCACTAACTTCTGGTGAGAGGAAATCCAAACCCTGTATTTAAACAATTCTCTAATTCATTTTAGACCCCATCAAGTGACACGGAGCTTGTGAGTATGAAGCAATGTCATGGTATATGAGCACAGTGGGGCTCAAGCGGAAAGGGAAAATGTCTTCAGTGGTTCTCCAGTGACCCGTAGGACTGACAAAAAACGTGGAAAAGGTCAAACACTTGGGTCAAATAGATGATTAACTGGGAGAATGAGGTTGAAAGTTAATGTAGATAAGTGGTCTTATTCTCAGGGAAAACATAAACAGAAGGCCACTTTCTACAGGGAAGCAGGACACAGATTCATGAAACCGCAAACAGCAGACATTTATTCTAATCTTTGAAGAAGGCAAGAGAAACCCCACTTTGAAGGAAAACAGTAACTCAAGCAACCAGAAGCAAACCACAGCACGAACTCAAAAAAATCAAACATCCACGTGACCAAAGAAAACTACGAATGATGAAATCCACGTGTATAGATCACCGATTCTGGCTCATCCCAGGGCCAATACCGCTCATTATGTCAGTATCGTGAAGCATCTGAGCCGGAGGGACGCGGGCAGGGGGACCCGAACCCCCTCCTGCTGCCTTTCTAGGAAACAACCACGGACCCACCTTCTTTATCAGACTCGGCTGCAAATGACTTACTGCTCCCCACCAAACCAATCCAGCGCCACAGAAGCTATCTGCCAATGGTAAGTATAATTGCACTGCTGGGTATTAACCCCAAAGATACAGAGGTAGGGAAAAGAAGGCCATCTGTACCCCAATGTTCATAGCAGCAATGGCCACAGTCGCCAAACTATGGAAAGAGCCAAGATGCCCTTCAACAGACAAATGCATAAGGAAGATGTGGGCTGTATATACAATGGAATATTACGCAGCCATCAGAAAGGATGAATACCCAACTTCTGTATCAACATGGACGGGACTGGAGGAGATTATGCTGAGTGAAATAAGTCAAGCAGTGTGAGAGTCAATTATCATATGGTATCACTTACTTGTGGAGCATAAGAAATAACACGGAGGACATTAGGAGAAGGACAGGAGAAGGGAGTTGGGGGAAATCGGAGGGGGAGACAAACCATGAGAGACTGTGGACTCTAAGAAACAAACTGAGGGTTTTGGAGGGGAGGGGAGTGGGTAGTTGGGTGAGCCTGGTGCTGGGTATTAAGAGGGGCACATATTGCATGGAGCACTGGGTGTGGTGCTCCCAACAATGAATCTTGGAACACTGAGAAAAAGAAAAGAAAAGAAAAAAGAAAAAAAATCTCCCAGGTCCCAAGGGCAACTCCTCAAAAGCGGTTTTCAAAAAATCCAAGAAACAAAACCAAACCAAAAGCTCTTTAAAATAAGTGGATAGCCTACAGGGTGACTAGTTTGAAAAAGATAATATTCACCTGGATATAAAATAGTAGAGAAGATACTAGAAAATCTCACTGTAACCAAGAGAAATGAATATGTAACTTTAAGTTTGTAGAGCTTCAAAAGCATACAGTAAAACCTACCGTTGCCATGCTTTTCAAAAAACATGCATACATTTATGTATATGTACATGTATGTATATAAACATGTATATGTACATATATGTATATAAAATGATAGGTATATAATACACATATATACACATACACATTTTTAAATTTTATTTAAATTTTAGTTAACACACAATATGACATTGGTTTCAGGAGTAGATATACTTACACAGTAGCTCTTCAGTCTGATGAAATCTACAGTCATGGGAATAGATCCATCACTATTTCTGTTCAGTGCTTTGATATAATCCAGCAGGTCAGCAAAGAATTTATAACCTCCCTTGAGCACACAGAGGGCCACGATGTGATGCCCTCCCATCTCCTTCATCACGTCTCGCGCAAGCCGCTCGGTCCTACAGAAATAAAATCAGGGATTTAAGAGAAATTAACTTAAAAAAAATTTTTTTAATTATTAGCCCCAGGGGTACAGGTCTTTGAATCGCCAGGTTTACACACTTCACAGCACTCACCATAGCACACACCTTCCCCAATGTCCGTAACCACCCCCCACTGCCCTCTCCCTACCTCCCCCCCCCCGCCCCCCTTAGTTTGTTTTGTGAGATTAAGAGTCTCTTATGGTTTGTCTCCCTCCCCATCCTATCTTGTTTTATTTATTCCTTTCCTACCCACCAAACGCCCTACATTGCCTCTCAACTTCCTCATATCAGGGAGATCATAAGATAATTGTCTTTCTCTGATTAACTTAAGAGAAATTAACTTTAAAAAATATATTTAGCTTTATAATAAACATCTCCCTTAGGCATTAAACCTCCACAAAACACATCCTTTGCCCCTCAGGAGTTATACTCTTGCTTCAAAAAAGTGAAAAAAAAAAAACTTAAAAATCTTCAAAAAACATACACACTGTAACACCTAACATAAATGATTAAAATACCATTTCCACCTATCAGACTGACAATTCTGACTAAATAAAATTTCCCTGATAATAGAGATATTGTTAGAGATTGTAAAAAAGAAAAGAGAGAGAGAGAGAGCACTCTCATATAACACTAGGAGTAAAAATTACAGTAACTTTTTGGGATAACCTGGCAGTATGAAAATATTCAATAAATACCTTCCCCCTAACCCAGAATTTCCCCATGGATCAAGCCAAAGCAAGTGCCCAAACATGTGTAAGAGGATGTTTCCTTCTAGTGTGGTCTGTAAAAGCAAAATAGTGGAGACATCTTGCATGTCCATCAATAAAGGACGGCTTAAATCAATTACAGTACAGTCAGAAAATGGACTGTTACGCAACTTTCAAGATACTCGATATAGCTCTAAGTATACTAACATGAAAAAATGTTCAATAAATTTCAGACCTGTATGATAGCACATTCCTATGTGTTAAAATGAAACACAGCTGATGCCTGAACAACACAGGTTTGAACTGCCCAAGTCCCCTTATACAGGGATTTTTCAAAAATAAATACAGTACTATCAGTGTATTTTCTCTTCCTTATTATCTTCTTAAAAACATATTCTTGGGGCACCTGGGTGGCTCAGTGGGTTAAAGCCTCTGCCTTCAGGGACGCCTGGGTGGCTCAGTTGGTTAAGATGCTGCCTTCGGCTCAGGTCATGATCCCAGGGTCCTGGGATTGGAGTCCCACATTGGGCTCCTTGCTCAGCGGGGAGCCTGCTTCTCTCTCTGCCTCTGCCTGCCACTCTGCCTGCTTGTGTTCTCCCTCTCTCTCTCTGACAAATAAATAAATAAAATCTTTAAAAAAAAAAAAAAGCCTCTGCCTTCAGCTCGGGTTATGATCCTGGGGTCCTGGGATCGAGCCACACATTGGGCTCTCTGCTCCGTGGGGAGCCTTCTTCCTCCTCTCTCTCTACCTACTTGTGATCTCTGTCAAATAAATAAATAAAATATTTAATAAAAAATATTCTTTTCTCTAGCTTACTTGATTGTAAGAATATATATATAACATATAAAGTATGTGTTAATCAACTTTATGTTATCGGTGAGCTTTCTGGTCCACAGGTGGCTACTAGTAAGTAAAGTTTTGGGGCGAGTCAAGAGTTTACTGCACGTACATTCGTCTACAGTGTATGTGCATAACCTGTGTGTAGGCAAGGACTGTGCATGGGGCGCTGAGAGGAGAGAACCCTGTTCTTCTCATTCATAGCCTCAATCCTTAGAATATTTTGCAAAACACATGTATTGATACTGTGATCTGAAAATCAAAAACGAACTGGCCAGACACACAGGGCAAGCATTTAAATACCAAGTTAGGTATTTCATGGCAATTCAGTTAAGGAGCGATTTGCAAGCTAGATGCACAGGCGAATCAACCTAGGACCTCCCCTTCCTGTGATTTAGCCCCACCCCATCGCCCTGCTCAAGGTTGAGTAATCAAAGACTGGAGTTCACTCCTCCAATCTCCCTTTGCTGTTTACTTTGTTCTACTCCATACAGACTCCCAGCATACCATGACTTACTCTGGGTAATCAGTAAGCTCTCCTTGGACCTCGTTTGTAAAGAGGGCTCTAAAATAGAAAACATCTTTTACTTGACACGCTGGCCTAGTTTATGTTCAAATATCAACTACTTAAAACAGTTGCTGACACTTGAAATTACTGTAAGAAAAAAGAAAACCCAAAATTGAAGATCTTACTAACCTGTCCATAATTAGTCCATGAGGAATAAACACCTTTTCCAAATCCTCAGCGTAATGATGAGGTATACAGAATAAATCTAGGTCATAACCTGGTTCATCATCACTAATCTGAAAAAGAAATAGGACTATTTCAGTGGCAGCATTACAAGATTGACCTCAGATATTAAAAAACCGTAGCTTGAAAGAGAAATTCAGGTATGACAAATCGAGAACTTTCTTTAACTTTGTAGGTATGATTATGAATTAGAGTTATACATAAGAAACAAACTGTATGCTTTAGAGATGAACAGTTGAGACTGGAGACATAAAATGACAGGATATGAACTTTCCTTCAGTTCAGCAACAAGAAAACAAAACACTTTAAAGAGTGAAGACAAATGTGGCAAAATCATGGTAACATTTTAAACTGGGGTGATGAGCATATGGGGGTTCATTATTCTGTTCTCTCCACTTTTGAGTATGTTTGAGATTTTAGTAAAAAAAAGAAACCTTAAATACACTGTAGAAAAAAATTTTTAACACACTGTAGTCTAACAAGCTAAAATGTCACACTGAACAAAAACTGCTGTTCCCCACCCCAATTCCAAACAGCCTCTCTCACCTCACAGCAGGGGAAAAAAATCACCTAAAAAGCTAAGTGATTTCTTAAGCACCCAAACTCTTAGAAGTCTGAGACTGTTATAATCAATTCATGACGTGCCTTCACAGCAGACACTCCAAGGTTGAGGAGAACCAAGATAAGTGCTAACCTGTCTGCTAAACGTTCAAGTCATGCATATCTCAGAACACAGTCACTACAAAAAGAATGGAAACGGGACATTGGTCACCTCCAGGAGTTTTCCAAGAACACTCTCTATAACAAGCGGTATTCCTTTTATAAATTTTATAAACTGAAATTTAGTTCAGGTTTTGGGAAAAGACAGACCTTGCTAGATCGTGTAGGATAAGAAGATAAATATTCAAGTCCGGCTCATCAGAATGTATCTGCTATTACCTGACA
>NC_081575.1:16605826-16617728 GCF_022355385.1 Mustela nigripes
TACTCACCACCTCCTCCCAGTCGCTCACTGCTTCTGCACAAGCATAACCAGGGACCCACCCAGGACTCTTCGAAATTATGTAACACTCGGAAAGACTACAGCTTCTGCAAAAGTGGCTCAGGCCCTAGCTACAGGTTTTGCATGCAGCCCAAGAACTTCAAGAGTCTGGTTTGTCTCAATCAAAGCCAAGGTGACTTTTGCCCAGAGTTCATCCCAGACGTGCGGTCGGCTATACACAGAACAGCTGGAATGTATGCCAAAATACGAATCCTATCTCTGTCAAAACACCAAATTAATGTCTAATTCAAAAGTTTTTATTTTCAATCAATGCTATTAGATTTATATATCACATTTAATGTCAAAGAGCTGCAACAGTTTTTTTAAAAAAATTATTTTTTAAGATTTTATTTGTTTGACACAGAGAGAGAGAGAGAAAACACAAGCAGGGGGAGCAGCAGACAGAGGCAGAAGCAGACTCCCCACTGAGCAGGGAGCCCGACGAGGGAATGATCCCAGGACCCTGAGATCGTGACCTGAGCCAAAGGCAGAATCACGTCGGTAGCGGAAAGGATAAAACCCATATGATAATTTCAACAGACACAGAAAAAGCATCTGACAAAATACCACATCCATTCATGATAAAATTCCTCAACAAAACAGGTTTAGAGGGAACATACATCAACATAACAAAGGCCATAGATATAGATGAAAAACCCATAGCCAACACCACACTCAATGGTGAAAAACTGAGAACTTTTCCCCCTGAGATCATAAACAAGACAAAATGTCCTCGCTCACCACTAAAAGTCTGAGCTGCAGCAACCAGACAAGGAAAAGGAATAAAAGGATCCAAACTGGTAAGGAAGTAGTAAAACCTTCACTATTTGCAAATGACATGATACTATATATAGAAAACCCTAAAGACTCCACCAAAAAACAACTAAAACTGACCTTACCTTTAGTAAGGTTGCAGGATACAAAGTGCAGAAATGTGCAGAGATCCACTACATTTTTATACACAAATAATGAAGCAACAGAAAGAGAAATTAAGAAAGCAATCCCATTTACAAGTGCATCTCAAAAAAGAGGAGAAAAAGGAAGCTGGAGGTATCACAATTCCAGATTTCAAATTATACTACGAAGCTGTAGTAATCAAAACAGTAAGGTACTGGCACAAAAGTAGAACAGAACAGGATGGAAAACCCAGAAACAAACCCAGTTATATGGAGTTATATGGTCAACCTTCAGCACAGCAGGAAAGAAAATACCCAGTGGGAAAAAGATAGTCTCTTCAATAAATGGCGTTGGGAAAACTAGACAGCAACATGCAAAAGAATTAAACTGGACCACCTGACTATACCATTCACAAAAATAAAATCAAAATGGATTAAAGACCTAAATGTGAGATCTGAAACCATAAAAATCCTAGACAAGAACACATACATTAACGTAGGCCATAGCAATATTTTTCTAGATATGTGTCCTAAGGCAAAGGAAGGAAAAGCAAAAATAAACTATTGGGACTGCATCAAAATAAAAAGCTCCTGCTCAACAAAGGAAACAATCAAGAAAACTAAAAGACAACCGACAGAACTGGAGAAGATATTTGCAAATGACATATCCAATAAAGGATAGTATCCAAAATATATAAAGAACATATCCAACTCAACACCCAAATACAAAGGATCCAATTTAAAAATGGGCCAAAGACATGAACAGACATTTCTCCAAAGAAGATATCCAGATGGCCAACAGATGCACAAAAAGATGTTCAACATCACTCATCATCAGGGAAATGCAAGTCAAAATTATAATGAGATACCACCTCACGCCCATCAGGATGGCGAAACTCAAAACAACACAAGAAACAATAGGGGATGGTGAGGATGTAGAGGAAGGAGAACCCTCTTGCACCGTGGGTGGGAATGCAAGCTGTTGCAGTCACTGTGGAAGACAGTATGGAGGGTCCTCAGAAAAGTTAAAAACAGAGCTACCCTGCGATCCAGCAACCACACTACTGGGTATTTACCCAAAGAATACAAAAACACGAATTCAAAGGAATATATGCACCCCCATGTTTATGGACGCAGGATTTACAACAGCCAAATTATGGAAACAGCCCAACTGTTGGGACTAATGAAAAGATAAAGAAGGTATGTTGTACATATACACGGTGGAATATTATTCGGCCATAAAAAAGAATGAAATCTTGCCATGTGCAACAACATGGATGGAGTCCTAGAGTATATGCTAAGTGAAATAAGTCAGAGAAAGACAAGTATCATTATGATTTCACTCATATGTGGAATTTAAGAAAGAAAAGAGTGCGAGACAAACCAAGAAACAGACTGTTTACTATAGAGAACAAATTGATGGTTACCAGAGGGCAGGTGAGTGGGGGAAACATAAGGGAAATAGGTGATAAAGATTAAGAGTACACCTAAGTGATGAGCACTGAGTTACATATAGAATCATTGTTAAATCACTATATTGTACACCTGAAACTAACAAAACACTGTGTTAACTATACTGAATTAAAATTTTACAGATTTTTATTTATGAGAGAGCGAGTGTGCCAGTGAGAGAGCATGAGTGGGAGGAGTGGCAGAGAGAGAAGCAGGCTCCCCACTGATCAGGGAGCCCAATGTGGGGCCAGATCCCGGGACTCCAGGAACATGACCTGAGCCAAAGGCAGACACTTAACTGACTGAGCCACCCAGGTGCACTATACTGGAATTAAAATTTAAAAACAATAAAAATTTTAAAAACGGCTGATTTGTTCTTTCAAGCATAAAAAAACATGTTAATGTAACTCTTCCCAGAAAAGGCAAAAAGAAATTCTTAAAACTTGCACTGCTTGAAGGTGCCCCAATTAATACGTGGCATTTGTGATCAATTAAATAAGATCAAGATATCCACTGATCTATTTGACAAAATTGGGAACTGGGGATTTTATCTAAGGGATGTGATCATAATTTGGGGCCTAATACTTTTTCTTTGGTTGTCAAATGAACCTTTACTGAAATTTTCCTCTACAGTTTTTTTTTTTAATTAACATGTAATGTATTATTAGTTTCAGGGGTACAGGTTATCAGTCTTACACAATTCACAGTGCTCCCCATAGCACACATCCTCCCCAGTGTCTGTTACCCAGCCTCCCCTCATCCTCCCACTCCCCTCCCCTCCAGCAACTCTCAATTTGTTTCCTGAGATTAAAAGTCTCTTATGGTTTGTCTCCCTCTCTGGTATCATTATGTTTCATTTTTTCCTCTCTTCTCTTATGATCCTCTGCCTTGTTTTCTTCACTTGATCTTAGCCAAAAGGCCGAGAAGCAATCTCTGCCTTGTTTCTTAAATCCCACACATCAGCGAGGTCATATAACTATCTTTCTCTGATTGACTTATTTTGCTTAGCATAATACCCTCTGGGTTCCATCCACTCTTTGCAAAAGGCAAGATTTCATTTTTTGATGGCTGCATAATATTCCATCATATATATACACACATACACACACACACCCCCCCCCCACATCTTTATCCATTCATTTGTCAACAGACATCTGGGCTCTTTCCATAGTTTGACTATTGTGGATATTGTTGCTATAAACATTGAGGGCCCATGCCCCTTCAGATCACTACATTTATGTCTTTGGGGTAAATACCCAGTAGTACAACTGCGGGGTCATAGAGCGCTCTATTTTCAACTTTTTGAAGAACTATTCCATCTGCTGATGCATGGACCATTTGCTGCCCATCATGATCCCCTGGGACCATACCACAAGCCCCCATACCAACCCCTGGATAGATTCTAACTGCGGCACAGCCCGCTGCCACATTCCAGCAGGAAGCAGCCAGAGCAGTCATCGTCCCGATTCGATTCCCTAACGGCAGTTAAGGTTACTATCCCAGGGGGAATGAGAGAAGGACAGGCAGGGCTAGGTAGGGGGAGAGAGGTAGGTGGCTAAGTGATCAGGCACACAGAAATCCCCCCAAAATGTGGAGGTGTGAGAAAACCAGAGATAAGGGGACAAATAGGGCAACCATGCCCGAGGTGTGCCACCATGCCCTAGGGTGCCAGGTGAGTGGGGTGGGTGCGTCTTTATGGTAATCACCTGTGACCAACAAAGTATAACCAGCCCCTCATAGAAGGTGTTATCCACAGAGATGTTAAAAGGATTTAAGTTTCCTGGTTAGCTTTCCATAAAAGACGAACCCTTAAGGCAACCCTGTGGACCCACTCCTTAAGAGCTTTTTCCGTTATCCTCACTTAATAAACTTCCATCGCTTTACTCACAAAACAAACAAACAAAAAAAACAAAAAAACTTGCATTGTTTAAGGTACTCAAGGCATGAATTCACAACTTTGTTCTAATTCACTACAAATAAATGGGGGTATATTTAGGGGGGTCATCATTTGAGAAATAAGTGATTGGCCATAGTAGTTGTCAGAACTGAGCAACAGGTATATGGGGGTTATGCTATTATGTCTACTTGTAGATATTTCAAATATGAAGTTAAATGCAGAGCAATATGTAAATGATGACAAGGCACAAACGTCGCTTTTCCCAGTTTTACATTTAATGAAAGTCCAAGTCTTTTAAATCCATATAAAATGAGTAAATATTAGGGTACTAATTTTAAAATGGTGATGACCTTATCCAGAACATGAATTCTTATTACTAATACTCAAATATTTATTGAGAACCTACTATGTTGTACATACTGTAGAGGACTAGATAAATCTTCAGCTTCCTTCAGAAGAGTTGACATGTACGTGAATAACCACGAGACGGTGGTAAGGTGCTATGGAAAAGAAATAGGGGATGTGTGCCGGAGGTTTAGGAGACCACCCAACCTCTCAGAGGCCTCATTTGCACCTGGATCACTGAGAAGAAATAAACTAAGACACAATTCAATAAACAGGAACTTGTTTTTAATCATCCCAAACACCCAAGCTTCACATTCAACTCGTCCAACAACCTCGATCTCCACAAGACCTAGACAGAAATGTACTTGGTGGCCTTTAATCTTATTAGCCCTTATCAGTCCCATCTGATATTACTTAATGTCTACTATTAACCTCATCTGATACAGATTACTTAATAATCCAGTGGCTGCTTTGATAGGAAGGGATTGCAATATATAAAATTACATCAAAATGCATTTAACATCCACTTTGAGAAAGGTACTGTGCAACAGATTTTGTAGGGGGAGCCGAAGATGATTTTAAATTTAGAGCCCTAGGGCGCCTGGGTGGCTCAGTGGGTTGAGCCGCTGCCTTCGGCTCAGGTCATGATCCCAGGTCCTGGGATCGAGTCCCGCATCGGGCTCTCTGCTCGGCAGGGAGCCTGCTTCCTCCTCTCTCTCTGCCTGCCTCTCTGCCTACTTGTGATCTCTCTCTGTCAAATAAATAAATAAAATCTTTTAAAAAAAAAATAAATAAATAAAATAAATTTAGAGCCCTAAATTTAAATTTAGTTATAACTTTTATATTATAAATTAATTATAACTTATAATAACTTATCATAATTTATAACTTTATTATAATTATAATTTATCATTATAAACTTAGAGTTTATAATCTAGGTGAAAAGACATACGTACACACACACAACTATATGGCACAATTAAGCTTGTCATTTCTACCTGAATCTAATCTGACAAGCCAATAACCATTGATTATCAAAAGCACTTATACATACACTAAAGGCAAACCAGGAACCCAGCACAGTGACTCCCCCTAAAGCACCAACGGGCTTAGTCGTTATGTTCCATTGCCTAGGTTGTAAACTGGGTAGACTGGCATGTCTCTGATACTTAATTAGCACAGCCTTCTAAACCAACCAGGCAATAGTTGATTATGAATGTGTAACATTTCTGTATGAATGGAAATCCCATCTGCTTCATGTTTGGTAACTTGGTGTTGCATGTCCAAGCAAGAGGTTACCACTGACACCTTCTGTAACAGCTGTATTCGTCCGCTGGAGCTGCTGTAACAAAATACCACCATCTGAGGGGCTTAAACAGCAGGAATTTATTTCCTCCAGTTCTGGAGGCTTCCTTCTGGAAGTCTAAGATCAAGATGCCAGCAAAGCAGGTTTCATTCTGAGGCCTCTCCTCTTGGCTTTTAAGCAGCTGCTTTCTCCTATGTGCACAGTGGAGGGTGGGGGAGGGAGCTCTTTGAGGTCTTTTCTTAAAAGAACAGGGTCCCAACCTCATGACCTCATCTACTCCTAATGACCATCCAAACGCCCCATCACCAAATACCACACACTGGCAGTTAGGGCTTCAACAGAGGAATTTGGGCAGGAGTGGCTCCTTTTCAGTCTGTCACAAGCACCTAACATAAATGGCTAAAGAAGATCACGAAGAAGGTTCTAGATGGCTCTGGGGAGAGCCCAACCCCAAAATATTTGGGGAGCACTTTGGAAGGGCAAGAAATGGTAAACAATGTTAGTGTATGTGCTGCCAGAAGGGGGCACAGGAAGCGGTAAACAAATGAAAATGGTTTCTCTCCAGACCCACTGTTCCCACTATGGCCGTATCTGGCTGAACTGGAAATCCAAGAATAGGTTACTAATAGCTCTGAGTTACTTACCATTTACTCAGTAATGGTAAATCTGCGCATCTCCTCTGAGCTTCAGAACACAACTCTCAAATTCTAGCCTCTCTGTAAATATACTTGTTAATGGTAAACGCTACACAGGTGCTTTCATTAATATGTAAGACTACCGGAAAATGTAACATTAGCATTTGTAACGTGTGTCCAGAAGGTCAGTACTTTCGCTATCACAGACTGCCAAAATGATTTTCCTTCCCCATAAAACTGGCATCACAAATTCTTAGTAATTATGTGCGCACATCTGTAGTAACGGTTTCCACAGTGAACATTTTTTTGTGGTTTACACGTAAGATTTCTAATTACAAAAATATTATTATCTAAAATTACAGCAGGCAAGGAAATTACCTCAACCTGAGGCAACAGGAGCTACATCAATTCATCATCTGTGACCAGGATGGCTTAAGCCTCTGTGTGGTCAAAATATAGCAATGCCCATGGGTCCAGACAAGACCGAACAGAAGTGAGTCTCAAAATGAGCTTAAAATATGAGTTAAAAGATGTACAGTAATAGACAAAATATATTTTACTTATTCCTAGTAACCAACAACAATTCCAAGCTTCTAGAATGGGCAAGAATTGCTAGGTAGCATATTTCTACCTTTTACAGTCAGATACTTTAAAATTCTATTTTTGGGATCTCTGTCAAATAGATAAATAAAAATCTTTTAAAAAAATAAATAATTTTTTAAAAAAGATTTAATTTTATTTCACAGACAGAGATCATAAGTCAGACAGAGATTACAAGTAGGCAGAGAGGCAGGTAGAGAGGGGGAAGCAGGCTCCCCGCTGTGCAGAAAGCCTAATGCGGGGCTCGATCCCAGGACCCCGAGATCACAACCTGAGCCCAAGGCAGAGGCTTAACCCACTGAGCCACCCAGGTGCCCCCACTTTAAAATTCTTAAAGAAAACTCGAACAAAGGGGTACCTGGGTGCCTGGGTGTCTCGGTCGGTTAAGCTTCTACCTTCAGCTCGGGTCATGATCCCAGGGTCTTGGGATGGAGCCCCGTATTGGGCTCCCTGCTCCGCGGGTGGCCTGCTTCTCCCTCTCCCAGTCCCCCTGCTTGTGTTCCTGCTCTTGCTATCTTTCTCTCTGTCAAATAAATAAATAAAATCTCCAAAAAATCTGGAAAACAATATCAAACTTCTTTTAAACCTTTTTTTGAAAAAATTATTTTTTAATTTATTTTGATAGAGATCACAAGTAGGCAGAGAGGCAGGCAGAGAGAGAAGGAAGCAGACTCCCTGCTGAGCAGACAGCTTGATGCGAAGCTAGATCCCAGAACCCTGACATCATGACCTGAGCCGAAGGCAGACGCTTAACCCACTGAGCTACCCAGGTGCCCCAAAAGTATTAAAATTCTTAAAAAATATCACGAGGGAGGGTATGTGCTATGTTAAGTGCTGTTAAATGGGTAAGTCTGATGTCTCACAGACCTGTACCCCTGGGGAACATAATACATTATATGTTACTAAAATAGCAAGTTAAAACCAAAACCAAAACCAACCAAACAAAAAAACACCAAAGCAGAGAATATGCCATCCCTTTGGGATAATTTGTGATAACCTGGGGAATCATAAAATGAAATTATGGATCACTGATGCACTTAATTCTTAATGTGAAAGTAATTTAAGCTAGCAGTATGTTCATCTTCCAATTTAGTATCAGTCTTACAAATAAACTACATATATAAATTGTTTGCCTTCCCTTCTAGGGGTTAAAGAATTAAAAGGTTTCTAAGAATTGAAGGATTGTAAGAATTAAAATCAGGGGCGCCTGGGTGGCTCAGTGGGTTAAAGCCTCTGCCTTTGGCTCAGGTCATGATCTCAGGGTCCTGGGATCGAGCCCAGCATCGAGCTCTCTGTTCAGCACGGAGCCTGCTTCCCCCTCTCTGTCTCTGCCTGCCTCTCTGCCTACTTGTGATCTCTCTCTGTCAAATAAATAAAAATAAAAATCTTTAAAAAAAGAATTAAAATCAGCATTCTTTTTAAGATTTTTAAAATTTATTTCAGGAGAGGGCAAAGAGGGAGACTCCCCAGACTCCCCACTGAGTGGAGAGCCCAATGTAGGGCCCAATTCCAAGACCCTGAGATCACAACCTGAGCGGAAATCAAGAGCTGGATGCTCATCCGACTGAGCTACCCAAATGCCCCTAAAATCAGCTTTCTTACTATTCAACCCAGGGGTAAATTATTAGCTGCTTCTAGATAAGCTGGTCCATAACTGCTCTATGTTCAAGTACATGAATTTATCCTACACTATGACCTTTCCTTTTATTAGTGTGCACTGTGGAGTAACAGCCATGTTCATTCTGGACAAAAATATATATATACCTGTCAATTACCAGACACACACTGTGGAGAGTAGAGTAGTTCCATAGCAATCAGAAGTGTGTATGAATTCTTGTTAGTAGCAAGTTATTCTAAATGTTAGTAATTTGGCGGCACAGGTGCAATGGCAAAGGAACAATGCAGTCTCACCGTGGGTATTAACAAAGGTGGTTAACACTTTTAGAGCAGGTGAATCTTACTGAATCCACACAGGATAAAATTATACAAGAAAGAAAGCTAAACTAGTGCATCTTCAGCCTCTCCCCACAAGACATGGCCCAGTGACTACCTGATGAATTACAAGAAAACGAAAGGAAAACTCCAAGACCCCACTTTTCTGCTGATCTGGTTGGTCCTTCTGTCTTTTTTTTAGCAAAGAAACCAACACATAGTAACCACTGTGTGTTTGTTACTACTAACATCCAGACCATTTCTGGGAAGGAAATTAAAAAAGGAACGGGAATTGGCAAACATTGCAAACACAATGAAGATCTTAATGTTCAAACAAAACTAACAGCCAGTTCTAGCAATAATAACTCACTATGTGCTGGGGCGGGGTATCACAGCTAAAAGTGTCTAACTTCCTCAGCAACTGAATAAAAAAAAAAACAGCCCCGGCCATTTTTTGAGTACCTACTATTAGTGTCCCATTTTAAGGGCCTGGGCTCTGGAAAAGAGACCAAGGTTTGAGTTTGAGTTCCTCTTAGTAACTGTGTCATGTGCGTATGCTTAAATTACTTAACCTCTCAGAGGTTTCAAAGATTCCTCATCTGTAAAATGGTAATCATTGTGCTGATATTGGGGTCCTGGGATAGAGGTCCACATCAGGCTCCGAGCCCAGCAGGGAGTCCTGCTTGAGGATTCTCTCTCTCTCTCTCTCTCTTTTGGTCCCCACTCTCTCTCAAAAAAACAAATCTTTTTAAAAATAATCATGCTGTTATAGGGTTGTTCTGAGGACTAAGTAGGACTATATAGGTAAACACAATGATAGCTATTCTATTATATTACTATTCCCAGTCAAGGACCATAGAAAGGTTCTTTCGTCAGTTAAGACTGCAGACAGTTTTACAATCTTTTCAACGGCACCTCAGTGATTCATTAAGAACACTTAAGCCCAGAAAAGTGAAGTCAGTTACCCAAAGCCACACAGCTTGGAAACAACCCAAAAAAGCAGGATTCCAGGCCAGACTCCATTAAGAACATTGGTTTTTACCTTAATTAAGCCACAGTTCCGAATATCAACAGAATCCTTCCCTTTTTAGGGCTCAAGTGACTAATTATTTTTTAATTCAGCAAAGCATTATTGGTAATTCCTTATATGCCAAGCACTGTCCTATGTGCTGGGGTTATGGTGGTGATCCCTGACCTTTTACAAAGTTTATGGTTTAGTGGGAAAGACAATCAACAGGTAATCGGGTGACTGAGTATAACAACGACCATGACGATGACGACGAAGATGCAGACTAAGGCATGTAACTGTCTGGGAGAGGCGTTGGCCATTTTAGCAAGAATGATCCGAAAGGTGGGAGGGGCATGCAGCTGAGCTTGTTCGAGAAACAAAAAGAACCAATGAGGTTGGAGACAGGATACGAGAGGCTGATGATGGTAGGAATGTCCTTGAAGGTAAGGAGCGGACTCGCGTATTTTGTCCCCGCAGGATCGAAGAGCATAGGAACCAGGTTGAGGCGCATCCCAATTCGAGGCCTGGTTACCTCTGGGCCGTGGGAAAATTACCTAATATCGTCTATTTTCCCCGTGTGTAAAAAGGCAGGCATGGTTACCGCTACCAAGGCTGCCGTGAGGATTCAATCAGGCAATGCGCATTCGCACAGTCACTATGGTATTTGCGGAACTAGGTACGAATGCCAGTCCGCGCGCGCCCTCCCCTGCGGTCGTGCCTGTGCCTGGGCCCTCTACACCAGCACCCCGAGGACCTGGGCAGCACACCCCCAGTTTAGAGAAGGGCCTCCCGGGAGAAAGCCCCCGCCCCGAACTCCCCACCAGTAAACGGCCCAAACCCGCGGCGCGCCAGATCCTTCCCGAACTGGCCCGCGCGGCCCCTCCCCGCAGCACGCTCCCCGGCAGCACGAGTGAACCAAAACGCCATTTCCACCCTCCCCTCCCACACGCGGCCCTCCCTGCCAGGGTCGTCCAGAGGCACCCACCCGGCACCTCGCCCTCCGTCCCACACGCCGCCCCGCGTGACGTAAGGCCCCAGCCGGGACGCGGCGGCCGCCCCCCGCCCCTCCGGGCTTCCCCCGGCCACCCCGGCGGCCGCACCGCGGGCCGCGCGCCTC
This sequence comes from Mustela nigripes, assembly GCF_022355385.1. Lineage (NCBI taxonomy): Eukaryota > Metazoa > Chordata > Mammalia > Carnivora > Mustelidae > Mustela > Mustela nigripes. Next base: position 16,617,073 of record NC_081575.1, read on the forward strand.
GCGGGCCGCCCGCCGCCGCCGCCGCCGCCACGGCCACGGTCACGGCTCGGCGGGGTAGGCTGCTCACCACGACGCTGGGGCTGCGGGTCGCCATTACGGAGCCGGCGGGCGTGCGGGTCGACGGCAGCCTGAAGAGGAGGAAGCCGGCGGCGCAGCAGAGGAGGCGGAGGTTCCGCTGAAGGTGGCGACACGCGGGAGAACTGAGCGATGCGCTCGTCGCAGCGCTCTAGGCCGCCGCCGGAGCAGAGGCAAGGCACGCCCCGCCCCGCCCCGCCCCGCCCCGGCTCCGCCCCCCAGACTGCCCCGAGCCTGGGCGGGCGCCCGCTGGTGTCCACGCTCCCGAAGGGGGGGCTTTCCTCCGGAAAAAGCAGAGACTCCTCGCGTGCGGCCTCTGTCACGCTTTCCCCGCGTCCGCCAGCCGGAGGGCTCCCGAATTCCCAAACCTGCCGCCGCCTCGCTTCTTCCTTGCGGCCCTAAACTGGGCTCCGGCTCTACCGCTTGCAGTCACCGCGTGCTTCTCTCGCCCGGCGTCCCCTTCCCAAGACCTTGGACCACATTGCGGATTTCGTTTTCCAGACTGGTGGCCCAGTTCTACCAAAAAACTTTAACTGTGGGCGCCTGGGTGGCTCAGTGGGTTAAGCCTCTGCCTTCAGCTC